>NW_024582452.1:482038-532954 GCF_018398535.1 Haplochromis burtoni
AGTTTTTTGGGTTCATTGAGAACATGGTTGTTGTTCAATAATAAAATTATTCCTCAAAAATACAACTTGCCTAATAATTCTGCACTCCCTGTATGTTGTCTACTTCTTTGAATCATGTAAGGCTCGCAAAATGGTCCACCATCTATACTGAAATCCAGTGCCAGGTGAGCACAGCTGGGCTCAACGATGCCAAGCTCTCCATCTTTGTCTCCCCCTGCTCTCCCTTTGCCCCAACACTCACACAGACTGGCCTGCCCCCTCTTGCCATCAGATGTCACTGAAGATGCATTTTAATCAGAATCTCAGTGATGGATTCTTTCCAAAAAAGATAGATATATCGAGCAGGAGAGAGAGAAGCCTTAACTTTGGTAAACTTTTCTTTCAGTCAGTTATTGTTTTTGTAACATTTTCTCTCTCTTGTATCTCAAAAAGTAGAGGAGGATCAGCTTCCTCTGCCTCAGTGGACAAGAAGCCTCTCACAGATACCAAGACCCACTGTACAAGTTTATCACATGTTTTTACATTTCTTTTATTTTCCCTTGTTGTGTATAATATCTACTTCTACTTTGTTGTGGTTATGTTTAAGGATGGATTCTATCAAGGTTAAGTTTATGGAATGGTCTTGGTTCCAGGGGCTGTGCCAAAAAAACAAGTGGTATGGGAAGAGTTTACTATTGATTAACAAAATCAAAACATCTACCTTTTCCAAACACCACTTAACAACTTACGTCTCAGCATGTGAATTCATGTCTTCGTGAGAAAAATTAAATAGATAAAGCATAGTATTGCAATATTGCCAGTATTGTGATATTACATTAAATGGAATCAACTGAAAAACCATCCAGCACTGGACCCCCCAGGGCTGGAGGGGGGTTGCACACTCACGACCACTTTAGACTGCAAAGCGACTGAAAATAATTACTGCCTAATTTATAAATGCGGGCAGATTGTGAACATGTTGCCATCAGTCTGAATGAGTCTTTGTCAATGAGCACAACTTGAGGGGACTTGACTCAGCTGGCTGCCAGCTGGCTGTATTCTGGTTATTTTCCTATAGAACATGAAAGTTGCTATGTGCAAATATAATATATTATACAAATATAATGTGAATTGCTCTGTGCATAGGCAAGAACACTTATGTGATTTGTTGCAGCTAATTTTTCTATTATCTGAAACAGATTGCATGTAATTGCCAATTTGACCACATTCAATTGCAGACTGATATTTGGACTGTCTCCTCTTTAATGGGCAGGCCAATCCAACAAAACTTTATAACATCACAGCAATTATTAGAATCTACAAAAACATTTATTACAAATCCAAATTCTATTGATTTTCCTATATACACTATATACTACTATATACTATAAAGTTTATTTCATCATCCTCGACATTAAGTAGCGTAGGAAGAATTTGAACAAGCACTACAGTTCTGGCTTTTGCTAGCCAGTATACTACTGGTATTATTCAGAGAAGTGTACGTCTTTCTTGCAGAAGAGGTTCGTGACAGAATTTAGTTGATCATATATTCTGATAAAATTCGCAAACTATGAGCCAGACAGACTATGCCAACTGTTCAAAATCAGAACAATTATGGAAAATGCTACAGCCAAACAGGATGACTGGAACTGAGGCAATTCCCAGACTGCAATGTCAACTCAAACCCTTGATCCCTGTAGCTACAGGGATGTAAAAGATGGATTTGGAACAAGGAAATATTGATTTGGCTCCACTTCCCCTGTTGGTAGCTCAGGATTAAAGAAATAAGCCAACGTGGACACTCTGACCACTTGACAAACTTCAAAACCTATGAATTTGTATGTGTCCCCATTAAAATACATATTGGTTAATGTGTGATTCATGTATGTAAATGTGCAAGTATGTGTACAACAGCATTTTTGTCAGCTGGTCATTAAACATTAAATCTTTTTGATGGTGCTTTCAACCCCTCACATGCAGGTCCTATGTGTTTACGTGGCACAGTCAGTGTAAGCGCCTCACTTGCAGACACCTCTCTGTTGAGTTGAGCCTGGCAACGCGTGCGCTCCCCTGTCTCAGACCACCTCTCTGTTCAGCTAGAGTGCTCTTTGTATAAAAGACACCCCTCTGTGTCCCTGGAATGGTTCTTATTTACAGTCCATCTCTTGTTTTTTTGGGGGTTTTTTGTCATACTTTTTTCTTCCTGAATCTAATTTTCTCTTTGCAGTCAATTTTGGTATTCCCAAGAAAACATTAAACAATGGAATTGAAATGACATGATTTATTTTTTATTGAAATCCAATCAAGCTTTTAATGAGTTCTTGTTCTCTATTTCATTGCCATTTTTCACCACTTTTGCCACTATCCATTGGTACAGATCCCAGGTTTAAAAAAATAATTTCAAACATTGAGGGTGTACTTTTAAAGTTCCCAATCTGTTTGACCTCAGACTGCTATTTATAACACACAATACCTCATTCCTCCAGCCTGACAGAGATTTAGACTAAGAATTTCCCTGTTAAAATCAGTACTTCACAAGCGATATTGAGAGCCTTTAAGAGGATTACATCAATGATGCACCATTTCGTTAAAGAGTGTAACATTAGGGTTACTCTATTAAAGATAGTGCTTAAAATGTGTTAGCCAGGCTTTTTGTCCTGCTTCCCCTTGATTAAATTAAGAACAAAATCAGTGAAAGAAAAGTGTGCGTTTCTCCTTGCAGTGTGAAGAATAGGTGTGGAGATGTGATTTAGAAACATGGCTGTCAGATTACTGTCTCCAGCTGTGGAGGAGAAGAGGCCATGCATCTGCTGGGTTTTCTCCTGAGGCTTATTGTCATACTGCACAGTAAACTGCTGTGTGCTGTCGCACAGCAGGGCCACGGAGGTCAGGAGATGTGGTCTCTTCTTAAAGGTAGGGAAAGTACACCATAGTCCAGGCGTATTTTGTGTTCTGGCTCCCTTTCCACCTGGATAACCTCAACTCACCAGCCTTAGGGTTTCAAGAACAATCCTGAGAGGTTGCAGCAGACTTTAGCATGGCAACAGACATAGCTGTCCAAACTCGAGGACTACAGTAGCTAAATAAAAGTAACATTCATCTAAAAGTTGCCACTATCCAACTGTTATCTTGAAATCAGGAAACAAGGAAAGCTTATGCAGTCTTGCATCTATCATTCAAATCTTCTCTTGTTTGAAAATTTGAAGAGATGGCAGTCAAATTAATGAGCCGTTTTATCGTTTGCCACCTTTCGTTGGTCTTGCTTGGGAGTTAATAAAACTGTCAATAATAAAAATCCGTCTCAGCGTGGAGGAAATTTATTTCTCTGTTTATTACATGGTTATTTTCCATGTGTTATAGCTCAATTTTTATATACAGTCATATAAGAAAAGAGTCCAGAAATGTGGATGTCTGTGAAACAATCACTGTGTTAAAGCAATAATGGCGCATTGGAGTTATGCTCTCACCCACTACCTCTTACACACACACAAACTCACACACAAGCACATCCCCCCCATCTCTTCCCAGCATTACCTACACTCTCCACCATCTGTGCCACATCTCGCTCTGGGCAGGTCTGCAGCACCTTTCTGTCTCATTTGCCATTTCCCTGTTTGCCTCCCTACAGTTTTCCCCTCCATCTCCTTCACACTTGTGTTCAATTTTTGGATCAGCATCAGGACATTAACCATTAAGAGGTTACGAACGGGTTTATATTAAGTTGCCTTTGGCTAAACAGACCTCTCAGAGTGTCTTTAGATCATCTTTTCAATTAGATACAACAGATTAATACTTATCTCTCTGTCCAAGCTACATTGCGTGTGTGAGGGGGAGAATTTTGCCAAATTAACACATTTTTTACAGTGTGTTGTTGTTAAATGGATTGTGTTTCTGGTGTTCGCTCAAAGGACATAATGGAACAACTCGCAATTGATGGATGTTACTGCAGAAAATGAATATGAATGCATTAAATCAGCAATATTTTTCCCCAGTCGTTATTAATTCTAGATTTAGTTTGGCAAATAGATTTGTTTTTTTGGATTGATGCCCAAGTACTGTATCATGAAGGATTCATTATTCAAAAATAAAACTGAAACTAGGGCATTCCTGTTGTAAACTGTTTGAGATAAATAATGCTGAATGGTTTCAAAAAACCTTTTCATGTTCACTTTACATTAATTTTTTGTTTGTTTGTTTTTTTGGCACAAGGGGGGGTTGTTTATTTTTTCTTTACTACAAAAGGAGTTCAAGACTGTATCTTATACCAGCTCATTTTATTGCTATAGATTTCATAGTATATCTCAAATGTGTCCGATTCAAAAATGCAAAAAAAGGGAAGCTCTATAATGTCTATGTGATAGTCAGAGAGCCCTTTGAGATGGAAATCTGTGGTTTGCTTCACCCAAACAACAGATGCTGTATATAAATTATGTACAAAAGTCATTAGAAAATAATTTCCTGAATTGTGAATTTATGGAGAAATCCATTTTTTGTGATGAAAAGCCTTTGAAGAGAGCGTCTCTCTCGCTCTCTTTCTCTCTTCTGCTCTGGTTAAAACATTAATATGCTTTAACCAGAGCAAATACCTGAGTATTCAAGTTCAAGAAAACAATTTTTATTAACTTTTTTTCATTTCATGCTCCTCAGTCGCTGTCCCTCTAAGAAGGCTAAGTCTTTGGTGTTTGTTGATGGTAACATGCTCTGCATTTCTGATTATATTTCAAAGTTGATGACTGAAGACACGATTCTCATCTTGACTGATGTCGTATAATTGGGCTCGGTATCTGCTGTTAGTGTCTGATGAAAGATCTCCTCTTATCCACAGCTGGTCTGCTACCTTTGATGGCACTTGGTTTAATCTTTGTGGCGCATTTCCAAAACCGATTTTAAAGTTTTTATATACAGATGAAGCACCACGAGATGCGAAATGGATTTGTTTTTATTTGTTCGACGGTACACACTTTTAACTGACAAACAAGTTTGTAGCTTAGAGTTGAACAATGATTTGTGTGGGCAGGTAACTCTGGAGAGGTCACGTGAGTCTAATGTCTTCAGACAGCTGAAGATGCAGTTTCTTCATTAAGACAGCTCGTGTCAGCATGATTCCGGCTCCATGTGGTGGGCAAATAATTAAAGAGAGGCCCAAGAAATACGTCAAAGGGACGGACGGGTTACCTCTTCTGATGACCTTATCTCATCCAGGCAGCAAATTTTAATCACAGAGTTAAAAACTTACAGCATAATGAGGGGAAGTGCATGGTTGTCCATCACACCTGTCCATTACAGGTGAATTACAATCAGCTGTCTTATCGCTTAAAGGAAGCAGGTATAGATAGATTTATATCCCTACTAATTAAAATAGGCATTTTTCCCCAAGTGGGAAAACAGTTGAGCCAATAAGAAAAGTGCACAGCAACAAAAAAAATAAATAAATAAAATTCCAAGGCATAAATTTTTGTCTGCCTCACTCCTCAGTGACTTCCCCCAGCAACCTCTTAGACAATCAAGCATTTAGTGTAAATAAAATTGCATAGCAAAGTTTTTTTTCACCAAAAAATAGAAAAAGTTGGAATCTTGTTTGACATCTTTATTTTTTGCCTGAATTTTCAGCTTTAGTGAATGTTTTAATAAACATAGGTGCAGGGTGTACTTTCTGAAACTGTTTGAGGCGACGTTTTGAATGTGTGCTTAAAAAAAGAACTTTAACATCTATGATGTAACCTTTATATAATTATTAGTCATTTTAACTACGTTAGTGACCGAAATTGAACACTAATCTCTTTAATCTCTTCATTTAAAATCTTAAATTATAAATTAAGAGACTGAGAATCTTAATTTATAATTTAAGATTCCCAGTCTCTCATCTTTTGTTTTTTTCCTCTTGCAGGCACAGGAGATACGTTTTAATATAAAACAAAAGGTTTTTTAAAGGTGTTTTAACATATCACACTTGAATCCCCATTTTACATAGCACCAGGGGTACCAGTCCTCTTAAAATACACACATGCTCTCAGAAAAATAAGTTAGTAAAGGAAAAGTATAGGACTTAGGTGACTGAAGTTCAAATCTGTGATTATCTTTCCACCTTTACCCATATCTCTGGAATCCCCTGATAACATTTTACAGCATCACAGAGTTTAATGTCTAACTTGTGGTTTATCCAAGCTAGGTTTGATGTTTTCACACTGAAGTGTGGCCGCTCCTTTGCATCAGCTCATCATAGTAACTGCATCAGTTGCAATGCAAACAAGCCACGAGCATAACATTTCTTCATGGTTGCCCTGTATATCAAGGCCTTCTAGCAAGATGATGCATTTAGCAGCCCCAGTGCATGACTGTAATTTATCAAGTTGAAATAAGAGAGTGCTCATCTCACCTTCCGAATTCTGATGTCGATTGTCAGGCGTGTGATTGACCATGACATTCGGTATAATAATAGTTCTCAAGTTGCAGTGCTCAAAAGTCCCTTAGTGTGCTGCACTGGAGTGGATAGAAAGAGAGAGCATATTTCTCCTATATTGGCTTCCCTTCATTGGCTCCCTGTTAAATCTAGAATTGAATTCAAAATCCTGCTCCTCACATTCAAGGTCTTAAATAACCAGGCCCCATCTTATCTTAATGACCTTGTAGTACCATATCACCCTATTAGAGCACTTCACTCTCGCACTGCAGGCCTACTTGTTGTTCCTAGAGTATTTAAAAGTAGAATGGGAGGGAGAGCCTTCAGTTTTCAGGTCCCTCTTCCATGGAACCAGCTTCCAGTTTGGATTCGAGAGACAGACACTATCTCTACTTTTAAGATTAGGCTTAAAACTTTCCTTTTTGATAAAGCATATAGTAAAGGCTGGATTAGGTGACCCTGAATCCTCCCTTAGTTATGCTGCAATAGGTGTAGGGTGCTGGGAGATTCCCATGATGCACTGAGTATTTCTTCTTCACTCACCTTTCTCACTCACAATAGACTTCTCTGCACTGAATCGTATTTGTTATTAATCTCTGGCTCTCTCTTTGGCAGATGGCTGCCCCTCCCTGAGCCTGGTTCTGCTGGAGGTTTCTTCCTATTAAAAGGGAGTTTTTCCTTCCCACTGTCGCCAAGTGCTTGGGAGTCATATAATTGTTGCCTTTTTCTCTGCATGTATTATTGTAGGGTCTACCTTACAACATAAAGTGCTTTGAGATGACTGTTTTTGTGATTTGGCGCTGTATAAATAAAATTGAATTGATTTTGTCCCTACCAGGGATAAAAATGACTATTGGACCATCCTAGTCCAATCCCTCAGCAAGTTTCACTAACCACATCCCTTTACCGAGCCTCATGTCAAAAGAAACCTCTTTACTGTAAACCTTTAACAACAGGTGATTTTTTTTGACTGCCCATTTTGCTGTGATTGGCATGCTTTGGCTTACATTCTGGAACATTATGTAAAAAATAAAATGCATTTAAGAGAATAAAGATACTGCAACAAAGAAAACTGCACTGAATGTCTCGAAATGTACCTTTTTGTAAAAAAAATTCATGCATTTCATTGGGTGAGCGAGCATCCTTACATCTGGAGGAGGTTTGTTTAGACATTTGTTGCATCTGACGTTGCTAGCCGCCGTTGTCATCTTCTGGTTAAATGATGCGTGAAAGTGAATATCCATCTTCCGTGATCAAAAGCGTTATGTGATGACAGTACGACACATGCATTATAAACAACCTGGTTGGTTGTGGAAGTGAAAATACCAGAGTGGGCTCTGTCCCTCAAAGAGAGGAGTACACAACTGCCATTATGTTCAATAACAACATTTTAAAAGCTCTTCTATATCCATTTGTCCAAACCATCAAGCATTTCAAACACCCACCACTGTTTTCCCTTAAAAATAAACCTAAACTTGCATTGTAACCCCTGCACTCACTTGTGAGACCCACACAAGCAATTAAAAAAAAATCTGTGAAATCTTACTCAGTAGTTTGATTCAAGAATAAATGGCCCGCTGTGTAAAGGTAGGGGAGCATTATGTGATGTAACAAGCTTATTTGTGAAAACACAAGGGAGAATCAGAGGAGGGTTTACAGCATTAAAGTGCACAGCAAGAAATCACTCAGCCTACGTGAATAAGCCTCCAGGCGGTCAACTCAGCTGATGGGGAAGAAATACCACTGCCATTAAAGCCCTCTCAACACCTGTGTGGATTTCTTAAATTGAAACTGTCCGACTTTGGAGAGTGAAAGAGCAGTGGGGGAAGGTGAAGCTGCCGTACAGACAAATGCCAAGTAAAAGGTGGGATGAAGAGGAGAGAGATGGACAGAGCAGCCAACAAGAAGTGAGAGAAAAACAGCGAAATGTCCACTCCTGCTTCCTGTGATTACAGTGCTATTATTTAAATGTCAGTGCCTGTCTGTCCATATGTCAGTCTCGTACAGGGGAAATTTATGTGAGCTCTGAACAATGTGTTAATGTCATCTTTATTTCTATTAATTTAAATGGGAGAAAAGCGTGTGCAAGACAGAGAGAGAGAGCATGTGCGCGCATGTGTATTTTATTAGAGAGAAAGGGGAAGAGAAATGGAGAGCAGAAAGAGGGAGAGAGAAAGCTAGCACTCTTGTCTCAGTCCCTCTGTTGATGCACATGGAACAAGGTTAATTACTTTTCTGACCTTCTCCGGAAGCTTAAAGAAATATTCCAGCCATAGCCTGAATAGATAGCACCTCTAGAGATGCTGAGTCAATGGCCAAACAGTGAAAAATGAAACACTGCTGAATCTTTTAAGTGTAACCTTATTTACCTTCACCATTACTTATCAAATGTTTCAATAAAACTGCCTGCATCACTGATTTAATGTCACAGACAGAGCGGGATTGCGTTTTTCTACCTGTAGCTGCTCGCTAACATTGATTTAAAATTTATTTTTTTTAATGTATGCAAAGCATTCAACTTTTTTACACATGTGAGATATGCTTAAGTGGATTATTCTGGATATAAAACATCAGTCTACAAGGCTGCAAAAACACTTAACCTTATGCATATGAAATATGTCCATAAATACTGTACTTACTGTACAGGGCTGTTTCAAGACACCAAACATAAACCATGAAATAAATGTGATTAGAATTTTTATTTAATTTGTTTTAGTTTTTTATTTTTAATTCTTATATCTGCTTAGGTTTTCTGTACCCTGCAGTGCGCTTCCTATTATGTATGACTTCCAAAACCCTACTGAAAAGAAAAAGCATTAGTAAAAACCTTATTTAGATTCACATCAGAGTTGCAAGGTTAAGCTAGATTTTTAATCTAAAAATGAAAATAATGACTACAATCATTTTACTACAAGCAGTTTTCAGAGAAGTGACCAATTCTACCAATGTTTTAAAAGTACATCAGAGTATAGTATCAAGTCAGTTCAACCTCTTGGATATTGATCTGGTTGATTAGGTAGCAGAGGGGGTTGTTAATCAGTTTTATCTGTTGATAAAAATTAACAGCAGGTGTACTAGAGGGGCAACAATGAGGCTATCTCCAGTATGGAGGAGATTCCAGTAGACAGGCAGGTACTCTAGGAGAGATGGGCAGTGTTGTAGAACAGCGGTCCCCAACCTTTTTTGCGCCACGGACCGGTTTATGCCCGACAATATTTTCACGGACCGGCCTTTAAGGTGCCGCGGATAAATACAACTAGTAAAGACACCGGAAAAAAGAAAATTTATTCATAACACACCTGAAAAGACCCAGGAAAACCGAGTAAACGATAAAAACGATAACAAAATAACGCTGAAAACCGATAAAAACCCTGAAAACTATACATTTCACACCTGAGCCTCAACTCTCGCGGGCCGGTACCAAACGACTCACGGACCGGTACCGGTCCGAGGTCCGGGGGTTGGGGACCGCTGTTGTAGAATGTCCTTAAACCATCAGCAGGACTGGTATCTGCTGTTTCGTGCAAGAAAGAACACCACAAGAGCTAAAAAATGACCACTGTGATTGTCCCTAACCAAACAATTGAAAACAGACCTTATAAGGGTGACCTGCATGCCCAACATCCTCTAGTAGGCCTGTGCTCACTGTCCAGCATTGTGGAGCCTGATTCGCATTTGCTATAGAATACCAGAATTGGCAAGTCCACCACTGGCTCTCTATGGTTTTGACAGATGAGAGCAGATTCACCCTGAGCACAAGTGACAGATGTGAAAGTGTCTGGAGAAGCCGTGAAGACTGTTAATGTTGCCTGTAACATTTTTCGGCATGAGTGGTTGGGTGGTGGGTGTGTGATGGTCTGGGGAGGCATATTCAGGACATCAAAGACCTCTACAGGCATGGACCCGCTGTCAGACCCTACGCCAGTGTTGTGGTCCTGAGTTCTTCACATACAACAATGCCTTGCCTCAATTGGCGAGAGTATGTAAGTAGTTTCTGGAGGATAAAGGAATTGATACCACTGACTGCCCCCACGCTCCCCTGACCTAAATCCAGTATCACATCTTATGTTTGGGTTTTCCAGGTTCCACCTCAAACCGTCTAGGAGCTCAGTGATAATCTGGGGATTTCCTTCCACATCCAGATCTAGGATCCTCCAGGACACCGTCCATTGTCTCATTAAAGGAGCATGACCCGATGTTGTCAGGCATGTATAGAAGCACGTGGGCATCTTAAAAACTACTGAGTATCATTTTTTCACGTTGATAAGAGGGTCTTTGAAGTCAGCCCTCTGTAGTTTGACCATTTTCATTTTCAGACCTAAAGAAACTGTCTACAATGGATGAATGGTATCTGAAAGTTATGCCCTTTCCAGAAATCCAGCAAAGACCTGACACAGGACCCGCGATATGAGTCTGGCGCTTCCATCTACTGTTTGCTAAAGCCTCATCAAAAATGGTCTCAGTGGAAGGGTGGTGTCAGGAAGCCATTCTTAAGGAAGGGAAACAGGGAGAAAAGGTTGAGATATGCCGAATGACACTAGAACTAGACTGAAAATCAGTGACAGCAGGTCTTATGGAGAGATGAATCCAAGTTTGAAATTTTTGGTTAAAATCCTCATACAGGAAGTAAGGAGAGCTGCCTTATTCACTCTCTTCTTCTCCTCCTCCTGTATAACACAGTGGAGGCTCTGTCCTGGTTTGCGGCTGCATTTCAACAGTGTCACAAGGATCTTGTCAAAACTGATGGAATTTTTAATGCAGAATTGAACCACCAGATTTTTAAACACATATCAGGAAAGCATCTGATTGGTTTAATCTTCAGCACAATAATGATCCCAATTTATTGAAACGTGTTTCAATAAATTACTGCATTAAATTCTCCTTTTCGTAGCAAAATATGAGACTTTTGCACAATACTAAGCGAACGAGAGCTACAAACAGGATTCTGAACTGCACAATAGCATATACATGTTAGTAGGGCCATTCCTACTTTAACAGAAATACCATAATCACGACTCCATTCCCAACTTAAAATAGAAACCTAACTCAGTAGCACAATTACAGCCCTGAATGCAAGCTTCATTTACATTTAAACTTATAATAGTTGGCACCATACTTTCCTTAAAAGAATGTTCTTGGCTGTCAGATAGAAGAGAATAATTTTGCACCCAGTTCATTTTACTTGCCCTTACAGAAATAACAGTTTTATAGCCTGCAGCACTTTAAGCTTTAAAATGTAATGTAAGGCAGATAGTGGCTGCTCTTGATGAGCAGCTGTGTTATCGTTTCTGCATGTCTAAAACTTGTATAAAAGCTGTTAAATAGGGCTATATTCGGTGCATAAATGGGATCACACCATCCATACATCCATTAAAGTCAGTAATACTGTCAGTGTGTCTCACAGTGGCTTCCATTGTCAGGCTGTTTGATATGCATTCATCTGTCTTCCCGGCTGATCTGTGTTGGCAGCCACCCTCAATCTCCCCAAGCTCAATTTGATCTCCAGGATAAACAAACTCACAACAATTAAAAGAGATATGAGGGTTGACAAAATAATTAACATGGGGCCAGTGTGACTCTAGGGGGGAGGGGTGGGGGATAGCATGCAGTCAACAAAAACAAATAAACAAATAATAATTTGGGTGGCTGAGCAATGAACATATTAATTGTGCGTACAGCTGAAAACCTTGGAGAAAATAATAATCTCAGAAATAGATGACTACAATCTTCTTGCTTCCTCCCCAAACACACATAACTTGTAAAAATAAACAGCGATTCCCAGTTCATTCACTTATTCACTTATCTCCCACAATAAAACAGAGATAGTGACTGTTCAGTTAAAACAACCGATCTCAGTAGTCTGGTCTTTAGTTCATAGCATGCAGAGATTATCATTGCTGAAGGCATCTCTTGATTTAGAAGTCAAGCCGACGGCTACAGATTCCTCAGGTGAACACAGTACGCGCCGGCTTTGAAACGTCACTTATTTGCCTCAAATTGCTTCAGGCTTTGAATAACAATGATAATCCTGACTGGTGGAGGGTTTTTTTAAAGCACAAATCTTCTGCGATTAATTATAATAGTCATAAGTGTTAAAAGCAGGCCAGCATTGCCCTTAAAATGCTAATATTTTTCAGCTCTAATGGTAACATGTATATTAACATCAGATGTTACCTTTAAATAAAAGAGAAGATATCATCTTGCACAATGGTTGTACTATTAGATGTACACACAAACATACTTAGATACTCAATTATTTCCCACTGAGACTAAAGCTGGCTATTTATCTGTGTTACCCAGAGGTGAGAGTCAATGGGGGGCAGCTTTTAGCAGCTGCATGTGTAAGTGCCATGCTGTCCTTCTGCAGCATCTGGGTAAAAGCACTGAAGAGAAATTGAGGGTGCAATCACTCTGCCTATTATGGAGGAGACATGCTGCTGGTTATCATTAGGAGGTCAAGAAAATAACCCTAGACTCTCAGACAAATTTCATATTCACACAAATGGACCGCATATTGTGTAGGTTGCAAAACACATACATAAATTTAGATTTTCAAGTGCATGTGTGTACATCACACTGACAATTTAAGGCAGCACTAATCAATATTTCTGTAGTATCAAGGGGTCAACTCGTGATGTATAATGTAAAAGTCAATGATAATAGACAGGCATACAGAATATAATACACATTTAAAGAATGTGTGCAGATGCTGTGGACTCGTATAACGTAATTTCTTCAATATGCTGATTATAACAGCGTAAAATTCACAGAACTGGGGATGAAGCCTGAATTTTAATTAAAATTGTTATTACATTTTTTATATTTATGAAAGTTTATATGTACAGAAATAACATTTATGTGAATATTATGATGATCCTACAATTCATTCAAAAATTATTACAGTTAAAAATCATAAATGAACAAAAAATAAATGGCAATGGCAGCGGTCTAAACAGACTTCTGACTTCACAGTCAACACCTACATTTCTTTTCTCTCCTGTCATTTTAGTTACTAACCACAGACCATGGTTATAAGTGATAGTTGACATCTAGAATACAGCATCACCATTCCTTCAGATGCTTCTTTAATCTGTCTGTGAATGTCGAGAAAACTGATTAAAGGAATCATTAAGAAGGTTCAGTACAAAGAGATAATATGCACACATTATATAATAAGGTCACGGTGCAGAAAAATGCTCATAAAACTCAAGAGTAAGATTAAAAGTACAGGGTTAAATAGAAAATGTGGGAAAATATGCCAGCTGTAGGAAAAATTGCCATAAAAGGATATTTAAACACAAATAAACAGTTATAGAATTTGCTTAGCGAACTTGCACAACCTGTATAATCAGATCATCTGAAAACTACTTACTACTGGGATTTTCTTTTTTGTCCACTCCTCAGATTGAAAGTGAGTATAGTGCTTCTGGGAACGTTTGGCTCATTATATAACTCTCTCGCTACTCTGTTTCCTACCAGACTTGCCTGGGTCTCGATAGTGTAGCAGTGATTAGTCGATTAGTCTCCCCTCTTATCTCCAGGAATGTAAGAATTGCTCATGGAAGTGGTTCCCTGTAGCGCCCAGCCTGCTACTCATCTGGCTCTGTCCATGGTCTTGATTTTCTCTGTGCGAGCCTGCTGGCTGTTGTGTTATACCCTCACACACACAGAACACAAACATACTCTTACTATATCACTCTCATAGACCAACAGGATAACAACACAGCCCTTGGGACAAGGACTGAATAGCCTTTCCTTGTGCTGATAAAGAGAAAATGCCGGGCTGATTATGAGGAGCAGTGATTATCGCCTATAAAATAAAAAACACTGATCCCTCAGAGCACAAAGCTTCACATCATTATCAATAGCACAGATTAAACTCCAAAGTGCCCACTAACTCCTGACTCTTTCATTTCAAAGTTTATAGCACAGCCAGCAAAGGTTTGCCATCCCTTGTCTCAGCCTCTATATAGTTAGTTTGTGGTGTCTTTAAGCAGAAACAAAAGATTAGAGTTTAAATTTTTCTCCATGTTTACAATGCACAGTGCCCTTGTACACAGCAGGCCACTGTGCACATCTCTTTCATATCCCATAAAGAAGCAAGCACTGCAAACATTAAATACTTGCAGGAAGCTGAAACCAAGCATCACAGTGGTTCTAATACTCACACACACACAGTGCCTTTGCTAACTCTGCCACTCTGAATACATTTTTTTTCTTTCTTTAATTACTGGAAAAAGTTATGATAAAAAGTTCACCGTTACTGTAAATAAATGGTGTGGTTATATTTAAAAATGATTAATAATAATAAATACACATTTTATTGGTGAGAATTAAACTTCCGAATGCATTTTTGCATATTCACTTTAAATCCACACATACACATGTGGGTTTTTTTATGGATCAGTAGAGGTTACCGTGACATGTGCGTGCTTGTGTGCACATAACACTTAGGTCCTGAGGTCCTCCTGACAGAGTCTGGAGCTTTTCACACTGCTGTTGTCTGGGAGCTGAGTTGCCACCCCTTGTCTGTGCTCAACCTTCCCCCTCATCCCCTGAGGGTGTCAGCCCCAGCTGGAGCACCGGAGATCAGACTAAGGCACGAGAAATGCCCCTGAGGAGCTGTGAGGTGGGCGAGGGTTCAGCTGGGGCAAACACTGCTAAGTACCCTGGGATGGTTCCAATCCGACAGGTTGGGTCAGGGGAGGAAACGAGGTGAGGAATCCGTGCGTGTTTGGAGAACAGGCTGTAGGAAGCCTTGTAGTAGCATGTCATTCCAATGTAGGTCATCTATGAGTGACCAGATGGAAGTATACTGATGTGTTTTTGGGATAAATGCACCATGTTTACGCGGATATTCCTGCAAATCTAAGAATAAATGATTACACTACATACTTCCTCAGCTGATCAGCATTAGTAGTGTGTTTGTAAGAGCTGTCAGAAAAAGTACAAAAGTGAAAATGAAGTGACCGAGAAAAAGACAGATCCCTGTGTGCAGCAACACAGCAGGGAATGAATCTGGTCAAAATTTCAAAGTGTGAATATTTTCTTACCATCCCATTACCTTAAGGTAATGTAAGTACGATTGAAATAAAGTACCATCAGTACAGATTTTATTTCCCCCAAATTTACACTTTGATCTCTAAACACTCTGCTCCCACAAATGAGATGAAACTATTCAATTTCACACATTTTAACTGCTCACTATTGACTTGCTCATGAAGAAACCTTATTTGTGGGAACAGGCCAAGTACGAAAACTTGAGCACACTGTGTAATTGAAAACATGACAAGATTAATTTAAATCTCTACATCAGCCAATATTTTGTAAACAAGTTTGTGATAGGCTGCAGTTATAAACGGATACTTCTAATTCGTATTCTGAAAACTTACCTCTCGTTTCTAGAAAACACAATGCACTGAAGATGATGCATTCAATCATATGTGAAGCTTGCAGCCAGTACAGCTTTTCAATACTACATTATGCCATTGGTTGTCAGTGGATTTGCAGTGGCTACAGGAGCTACATTGCTGTATAAGATGGCTTAGTTTGTGACAGAGTTCCTGTAGATATTAAAGATATTGTGCTTCTGCTCACATGAAAGCAGGCATTGAGCAGACTGTGTTAATTTGATTTATAGTTTTCCTTTGCTGCCAGTATGCCTGCCAATGTTTGTTTACTCAAACATAGACTTAAGATGGTAAACTCATGCTAATTTTCAGATCAGTGATTTCATAGGTACATACTGTAGGTTTATCCCGTGATAGTCAAATTGGTCCACTACACTGACTGCTCACAGGAAGATGTTTTAGTAGCTGTAACTATCCAGCTAATTAAATTACCTTCATGAGTTGGTTAAAATAGTGTCTCTTCCTTTACTTTTAAAGGTTTCTTTAAGTTTTTTTTTTTAAAGGCCTGTGCTAAAAGACTGAAGCAGCCATACAAAAAGAAAAGACTGATGATCAATTTGGAAGTCACAGAAGCACCACTTTGTTTCTATGTTCAGTGTACAGCTGATATTTAAATGCCATAAGTTATAACTAGTCAAGTTATACAGATAGTAATTTTAATGCACGTTAATATGAACATTGAAGCAATGTGGAACAAAATCCCACCAACATTAAAAAAGGAGCTTGAGTGTCCTTCAAGAAGCCTGGAGAAGGATTTTAAAGAGGTAAGAGTGAAAACAGAGTTCAGGTTTTGTAGGTAGTCATAACAAATATTGACTTTTAAGCTTGTTAAAATTTTGCTTTGTATGTGTCACGGTCCTGGGTCTCCTGACCCAGCGCTTTTAGTTCTTTGTGATGTTTGTATTATTGTAAGTTATTCTATGGTTTCTAGTTTCAATCCCTTGCCCTTCATGTTTCTCTGTGTCCCCTCTGTTCTGTGTAAGTCTGTGTCTGCATGTTTGAGTTCCCCTCTGTGTCTTTCGGTTCTTAGAGTCCTCTGCCTTATGGGTTATGTCTCTGTGTTTCTTAGTTGCTGTCTCCACTGTGTCAAGTTCGCGTCTCTGTGTGATACTTCCTGTTTTACTTTGAAGGTCCGTGTCTTATGTGAATGTGTCCTGCTTTGCTTGTCTCGTCAGTCCTGATTTCTCCCAGCTGTGCCCTCCTTCTGTGTCTCATTCCCCTCGTTACTCCCCAGTGTATTTAAACCCTGTGTTTCTCTGAGTCAGTGTTGTGTTGTCCCTCATGCTGTGTGGAGCTCCCTGTGTCTCTCTGTGAGTTCTTAGTTTGTCCTACCAGCAAATAAAGCTGTGATTTTTGAGTTCATCCTGTGAGTCTTGCATTTTGGGTCCAACTCCTGCCTGCCGTATAGCGATTCATGACAGTATGTTGTATTTCCATGTATGTTACCACGTTTCTATAGATCCTTTTTTTCCATTTTCCTTGAGAAATTTATTATTATTATTTTTTAAATCAAGTGTAGGCTAAGACTTTTTCACAGTGCAGTAAATTGAAATTGATCAGAAGGTTACACAAAATGTCTCCACTCATTATAGCTGTCAGATGACTTGAATAAAAGCAATCACCAAGACCCATGTTATTCCATGCTTTATACTAGTTTTATGCTTGTTCGGTCGAGTGCAATCATGTGCTGAGCAACCGTTCCAGTCCCAGCTGGTTATTTGTGTTGCTTAAAAGTTGGATTTTTTGTGACGCTGTACCAAATAGTCATGGGCACACCGCAGCAATCTGTGTTTGTCTGCCGCAGTCAGAAGTGCCAGGCTCTGGAGGTTATTTTTAAAAGTAAAAGAAATGCAGTTTTGTTTGACTTCTTTTGAGTCACATTACCTTGTCAACCTGCAGTCAGTTGAAAGCTTTGTAATGGTGTTGTCATGTTGTGACAACTGAAGCTGTCCTACTTCTATGAATTCAACTTTTAAAAGCATTTATGAAGTTCTTTTGATTCCCTTAAACTTTTTGCCATTTGATACAAAGTGTGTGTTTTGTCCAAAACGTGTCAGTGCAGAAATACACTTATGGAATTATATATAAAAAAAACAGGGATAGCTGCCTAAAAACAGGTATGAAATTAGGCCATTTATCAGAAACCGCTAAGGAAGAGTTCCACTGTGGTTTCGGTCTCCAGTGGGGCGAACTGCAGAGTCTGTCAGTGTCCTACCTATATAAATCATTTGCTGTATAACAAAACACAGAGAGGCGAACAAAGACTGACTGATTAAAACTTGTAGCAGGATTTCCACCCTCCTTTTGAACGTGTTGGTGGAGAGCAGGTGAGGCGAAGAAAAACACAAAGCGCTTGACAATTTTTCCTCTTTTTTGTTGTAATTGTATTCACAATTATAGCAAAACAACCTGAATTGCTTTGCACATATTATCTTCTCCAACAACAATACGCCACATCATTTTTGACTTCTCTGATTCATGTGTTGATTTACTTTGTTCTTTCTTTGCCATTCGAAATCACTGCTATTCTGTTTAACACAGACACTCTGACCTAGCAACTACTCTAGAATACAACAGGGACATTATAAAAGTAATTTCCATCTTACCTTCAGGCAGTCATTTAGCATGAATTAAAATTATATAAGTCTGCAAAAGACAGAAAGATGTTTAAACAGTTTTGCTATATTTTTTTTTTTGATGCATCTGTGTTAGAGAAAATGATCTACTTTTGAAAGACAAATTGTAAAAACTCTCTTTTAATTTTAATAGTTTATAAAAATCTGAAATGCAGCAGTAATCCAAAATCAAAGCACAGCCTCCACAGCCCTCTCGTGGTAATTGGGATTTTGTGTTGTTTTTGAGTTTTGGATTCAGTGAATTTAATTTTTTTTTTTTATAATTCTGATAGTTTGCGAAGTTTACTTCTTGTGAGACTGAGACTCTGGTTTCAGGCAGGTCTGAACTGGGACAAAAAAATCAGCCCTCATATGTTTTGGTCAAAAACACGCAGATCATTCAGTTAAATATGTCCGCATCTTTGTGGAGTTCCTCAAAGCGATGGTAAAGCTGAGTAGCACATATTAAATATATATAAATTAAATAAATCAAATTATATAAACTGTAAGCACACACATATTATCTACATATTTAAAATTGTTTGATGATTGATATTCAAAAGTTTTTATTTCTAATCAGGTTGGTACAGCTGTTGTTAAGACATCTTGTGTGCACTGCAGTGCAGCATGTGGCATTTAAAAGCTACACTTCAGGTATTAGCTGTAGCTCATGGTCAAGGTAGCCATTTGTTTTACTTGAGTCTTTTAATCTGTTCCTTCTTAATTTTGTCCTTCCATCTTTTTTCATACCATCATGCCCTCCTTCATCTCTTCCTCACTCTGTTGTTGGGACTGCTATCCCTCTTCTTGCACGTCTACATTGCTAATTGTAAGGGATAGTTACTAGTCGTTGCTGGTACTGTACTACTGTTGACAGTGCAGCTGCTAACATGTCGGCTCATTTGACACATTTTCCTGCACCTATTTCTAGTTTCTTTTTCTTCTTCTCTCTTAGCGTTTCGATTCCATCTCCACCAGGGAAGGTAGTGAGCATTTGTGAGAGATTTGATTGGGAAATCCAGTGTCAGCAACGGTGCAGATGTTAAGTTGTGGTAGCGGTACCACCTGGTCATCTAGCTAGCAAGATGACCAGAACGGCAAGAGGAACGTCAATAAATGGAGTAACAGTTTTTAGGCAGTAATTTCAAAGACAACTTTTTAAACAGATACAGGTACGCTATCTGTTTCTGCACAGTTTGCCACAAATTTGTCTATGAGTTAAAAGTACAGTTGCTGCATTTCCAGGGAGAGGAAAACATGGAGAAAGATGTAAGAAGGAGAGGAAAGGAAAACAGAGTGAGAGATTATTTTCAAAGGCAAGGACTGTTACGCAAGTGTAATTTTATAGAATGGAAATTTAAATCTTACATCTAAAGTTCACATTCATTTTAAAGTTTTGAAATTAGACATTTTGCTGAATCATGTTTCTTTTTCTTTTTTTGTGAAATGTCTAACAAAACAAGTTGACATATACAGATTTTTTTTTTTGCAGTTTAGTGAAGGTTATGGTTAGTTTGCAGTATTGTGGTAAGTTAACACTGAAGTACTGTGATGGACTTGTTACATCCAGAATACTGTTACTATGTTACATCAAGGGTAGCAAATTTATCATTAATTTGAGGTGATAGCTTTAGTGTATAGTGTTGAATTCACTTGGGTAAGTCCACTTGGGTAAAAAAAAAAACAGTGAATACCAGCACAAATCAGCTGATCACAGCCTGTACACAAAAGAAAAATCTGCTAGAGCTCACAAACAAATTATTATGTGGCATATTTCTAAGTAACTATTTTCCCCATGCTACACTGATACCAGATGCAATGGTTCACCTGTCACTTTAAACCCTGATAACAGGTATTATAACACCAGTTATCAAGTTTCTCTGTTAAGTCCAGCTTCTTGCTTGAGGCTCTTTATACACTCATATAAAAAGGGGCATTTTATGCGTGCCACCTACTCCAATCCCAGATATTATCAGATGACGATAGAATGTGGATAAAGAACATGAATAATATAACACTAAAATGTAAGACTGCTGCAAATCACATGAGAGATTAATCCAGCAGAAAATCATTAATCTTGTGATGTAGCGCAGAGTCCTAAAACAAACATTTTAATTCAAGTTAATTATTTTTAACACTGAGTGCGTGCTTAGTGCCGCTGCTGTTTATTTTTGTGATGGCTGCACATTAGCGCTCTGAAACCTTAAGCTCGATACATTTAAACATTCAAGGTTGGTGTCCAATAAACTATTACACTAATAAAGGGGACTGCAAATAATTTCAATTTATTAGCAGATCAAAGTGAAATTAACTGAACAGGTATTCTCGGTGTGTTTATTCTTTTAGTATCTACAATTTCAGCTGTGTAAAAAAAGACTTTTCAGCATATTAGAATAAAGCATAAACACATTTATACAGTTTGCATTCTGCATCAGCTGAATACATACAGTGGGATGTAGTTTACACTGCTGTAGCTTTACAGCTGGGCTTCCTCTGTGATCTTAATAAGTTATAGCTTAAAAATTTGCACATATATTCCCTCAACGGACAATCTCTTTTGCACTTAAACCATGTTTTAAATTAAAAGAATGGTGAAAATATAGCATTTCTAGGCCATTTTAAACTAAAATTCTAACCAGCTCTCAAAGTGTGTTTAGCATAAGTTACTGTGATGATTTACCAAGTAGAAAGGAGAGCTACTTCTGTGACACAGAAGAGACTTCATGGTCAGCATAGCTCGCTACCTGATTAATCTTGCATTGTGGTACACCCTTCTGTTTTTTTTGTTTTGTTTTGTTTTTTTTTACTGTGTCTTTTTTCTCCATCCATCCATCCGCTTCTGCTCATCCTTTTCAGGGTTGCTGGAGCCTATCCTAGCTTTCATAAGGCAAGAGGCAGGGTACGCCCTGGCAGGTCTAACACACAGAGACAGACAACCATTTGCACTCACAATCACTCCCACATTCACACCAATTGGCAGTTAAGATTAATCAATTAACCTATCTCCACAAACTGCATGTCTTTGGACAGTGAAGCCAGAGTACGTGGAGGGAGCCCACGCAAACACAGGGAGAACATGCAAACTCCACGCAGAAAGACCCCGGCCTGATGGTGGAATTGAACTGAGGACCTTCTTGCTGTGCGGCAACAGTGCTAACCACCGTGCTACCCGTGTTTTCTCTTGCAGTTTTTATTTTTTGTAGCAGTGTTAGTTCTCCATGTTTCTTTCACTGAGTCCCTTATATGTTTTTTCTTTCTGTGTTTAGTATTTCACTCAAAGACAAAGTTAATGAACACTTGTTGTGCTGTATTCTGTTTACTTCCTGTTTTACTTCATAGGCTAGTTTTATGTTGTATAGCTCTCTAATTTTATTAGTTTTATTTTCTGACCTTGTTCTTTCTTCATGAGTGTAAGCCTCGTGTTGTCTAGTGTTTTTCTGGTCCTCTCGTTGTCATTTTTTAAGATGCCTGTTAATTCTCCCCTTTCTTCCACCTGGTTCTCTGACCTTTGTTACTCTTCTTGTTTATTTCTGGATTTCTGTTCTGCTATGATTTTGGACTCGCCCTTTGTTGATTTTTGGTTTGCCTGAGTGTGCTAATGCAAAATAAATGTAAGATTAATCTAAAAAAAACAGGAGATAATAATAAAATACCATGCTGCTTCCTTTGACAAGTTACATGCACAGCAGGATACCATATCAAAACAATTATGCACCATTTTCATTAAATACCAGTAATATTGTTTAATAAATGCTATTAATCAGTATTGCAGAAACTATAAAATTTAGTTCAGTATTATTGACTAATAAGGAGAATGTCTGTTGAGATAATGGTTGCAGGCACTACTGTACTACAGTGTCTTTCTTCTGCATAGATTGCCAATTAGTCTGATTCAGTCTTGGTATTTTCCTGTGCTGTCTTAATGAGCATTTTGATTCACTGGGAAGAAGCTTCCTCTTTCTGTAGTAATCACTTTTTAGGTATCAGGAAAAAAATGTATGCCGTTACTGTTCTTTCGGAACATTCTCTCTCTAGATGTGACATTATGTCAGGCGATTGATGCTTTCAAACGTCAAGCGGGTCCTCACCTCCTCTTCCCACAATGACACAGAACAGAGCACTTAGCCCAGGGACATGCAGCCATCACAAGTTGACCTTGTAGCAGCCAACCGCAGCGCCTCCGAGGGACAGTCCTTGGAAGGGAGCAGCCCTTCTCTAACCTACCGCCCCCCAGATGCTCTTTCAGACTCACAAGGCTGTTCCCTTTGCAAGAACCTGTGACAGTGCTAAAAGTCAGGCCCTGACTGGGGGTCATCATGAGTAGGAGTCTAAAATACATTTTTAAAACATCTCAGTGTTAGGAAAAGAAATCACGTTACTGCACAGTGACTAACTGGTTAAGATAGCTGGACTATAGTGAAGTTGAACACTTTCTCAACTGCAGTAAAACTGTTGTGTTATTTTGGTTTGCTTGTTAAGTGTATGCGCTCCACTGATTGTTTTTCAGAATCCAAAAGCCCAAATTTGTGTTGGGTCAGTCTTTTTGTTGGTGTGCTGGTGTCTTTTTAGACTTTCTACTACTCCACATGTGTGAAAGTATGATGCACATGTGCTTTAGCTTAAGTCTTAATCTCCTTTTCTGTCTTTACTGTTAGCCTGGCTCATTGCATTATGTTCATAATAATGCATGTGTGGATGGAGTGATTAGCAGTTCTGTTATTATTTGGCAGTACTGGTATTGTTTGAAGTGGATTTTCTTTCATTATTATTATTGCTTACACTAGTTATGCCTTTAAGCCCAATCATTACATGCCATATTAACAAAAATTAAGAGCATGAACAAGACCATCTTACATTTGGAAATAACTAATTAGCATTACAACAAGCACAAGAAAAGAAAAACAAAACAACTGTAAGCTCCATAATTTAGTATCATCACTGTAACATAATTGACAGTTAAAATATATATATATTTATATATAAATGCTCTACTTGTAAAATTAACTCATTTTAAATGATGAGGAAAGTTTGATCCGTTAATAGTTTCCCTTATCTTGTTATACATGTTGTTTCGGTTCTATAATAAAAAGGAGCTACCATGATATAAACAGCCTATATGTTTATATAGGCTATGAATTTAAAAATGTTGGAAAATCTGCATGACCGTTCCATGAAACGGTGCTCGCTAAGGAGGCATTTATGTATATTAACCCTGTAAAGTAGCCTTTTTAAATTCATGAGAATCAGCAAGTTTACCCTCCCTTTCCTTCCCACCCCGACCCAATCCGAACTCTCTGCTCAACAAATAATTTCATCCCATCCTTCACTAGCCCTACAGATTCACTTTCAGTTCAGTACTTGAAATTGAAAAGTTTCCCACTCCTCTACCAACTTTCTGTTTATGTACCTGTATTATAGATAATGTGCCTTTGGAAAGATTGGAAGTAAGTCTTATCATAAGTGGAAAATTTCACAGTCTACAAGTACTCCTATAATCAACCTTTTTACAGACATTTCCACTTTCTTTTATTTATTTATTTATTTTTGTAATGCTCTTACAGTAGTCCTGGCTATAGCAGTCTTCCAAATATAGTTAGCCAGTGGGTGTGTGATACTGTATGCTTTATTGCTGATGCTGACTTCTTGCCATGGTCATTTTTGTTTCTGGACAAGAAATAATGAGACACAACAACAACAAAAACAAACATACATATTGTCCTGGCATCTCCATTGGCTTTAACAATGAGCACTGCCAGAGGCTGTTTCTCTTGCAGCTAATTACAGTTGTGTGACATCCATGTGGGCAGTGGAGTTGCTAATGCTAAGAGACCTAGGGTGCTGTTTTCTTTCCCAGCGGAGTGATGTGCTAATGATACAAGCAAACAAACACTCAAGCAAAGGACAACTTTTGAAGAGGACTCAAGGTCGCATATATGAATAATGCATGGCACCCAACAATCAAGCCATGCAAAACATAACACGCTAAGTGGATATTGTGTAGGAGAGCTCAGGCTCTGTGCGTTTTCAGCAGTTGTCCAGGTGCTGTGGAAGGAGCAAATAAAACCTGAAGCTTTCCAGGGAAGGTATGAGCTTTTATGTATGTTTTTGTGTGTATTGTAAATGTGTCTGTTTTGAGACAGGCTTTGTTGACCTTCAGGGAACAGCTGTTGGTCTCAGCATTTATTCAGTTATGGCACATGACGGCATATAGAGCAACACGGTACAAACACATGAGAATGAGAGAAGGTGGGAATGGGAATGCAAGATATAAAATGTTTATGAGAGAAAGAAATGCTGCCTTAGAAAACTCACAATGAAAGTCAAGATTTTAGCCTTCTAAACATGTATTAACTGCTCTTCTTTTCTATATTTATGTTAGTACAAGATATATGATGAGCCAAACTTAAGGGTTATATACATGAATTGTATCGCTAAGCCAGATACAATTACCACCTCCACAAAAACGATGATTGCATTGGCCAGATTGGACCCTCTATGCCAACAATAAAAAAATAAATACAGTTTTAAAAAGTAACTAATAGTCAGAATAAGTCCAGAATATCAAGGCTCTTACATGTAGTGCTCTGGTACGGGCTATTCCCTGTGTGGAGAAGTCATTCAAGCTGCAGGTGGATGCCAGTCACCTAAGGGGAGGGGCCATATTGATGGGGTCTGTCAGTCAAGGGTCGGATAAGCCAGTAAGTTTAACAAAACATCAGCTTAACTAATCTGTCATCCAAATATGAAATAAATAAAGTATGAATCATCACTGGCAAAGAAGGTTCGGCTAATTATTTGATGTTTATGTGGGTTCAGTAGTTGTTTTAATTGAGTGTTTATTTATGTTCTGTTGTCACTGCTCCTGTTGGCTTTCAGCTGCTGGGATGGCAGGCTGTCTTTGTCTGTAGATGTAGACAGAAGACAAAACACATACAGGAAGTACTGTAATGCTATATAGCTCATACATACCAAACAGACAAGCAATCTGGCAATTGGAAACAAGGTTTATCATAGCAGCACATTACTGGCTGTTCAATAACGTAGTCATGTCGTAGGCTCACGTGATGAAAGTGCACAAGTTCAGTGTCTCTGCTGTTGCTCCTCTGTTTTTGGTGCTCTGCTCTTTATTTTTGCTTTACCTGTGTCTCCTCCTCCCCCTCTTGCACATGGAACTTGGTGACAGCTGGTACGTGCAATAACTGCATGTGTTAATTAGTCTATATAATTTGTGATGACAGTTTTTATTTTTAATGCTTACGTCTTAAAATCCCCAATGGCTGTGGGGTTTTTTTCATCCATTCTTTGAGTTTATGTATCCCAGTACCTGTAAGAATGTCAATCTCTGTGTTCCTGGACCTTCTGATGAAATAATAATAATTAAAATAATAAATGAACAAGCATTTGGTTTTATTCCTCTGCTAAATCCACCTGATTTTGACTGACACTGTTCCTCGTTTCAATACGAGAAGAAAATTATGAGTAATTTGGGCTTGCAGATTCAGAGTAAGGGGAAATATATTCAATTTTTGAATGCACTTGAAGAGAATCACTTTTTTGAAACCCAAAATTGCTAAATTCTGCAAAGTCTTCCCTTCTATTTTTGAAGAATCAAAGGTCATAATAAAACTTGAAAATGAAAAGTGAAACTTTTTTTTCTCTTCCTGTCCTTTTTTTTCTCACTTTTTCTTTTTACCTCTCCCATTAAAATGATCACAAGTCCTCAAATTTATTTAGCAGGTTTTCAGGGCATTCAAGCACCAACGCTGGGAATTAATTCATTAGCTACACCCACCTCAAGCTCCTACAGACTACAATAATAATATATAACGTGTGTGTGTGTGTGTGTGTGTGTGTGTGTGTGTGTGTGTGTGTGTGTGTATAATAATAATACACACACACACAGTCCCTAGACTGTGAGACGTGTATCTATAGCTATTATGAGAAACACAAACACATTCTAAGGCTGAAAATACAGAAACTGCTATTTTGTGTTTAGACTTTAAAAGGCCTCAGAAAAAGTGCTGCGCAACAGTGCACTGGCTTATTTACTGCAATTATCTTCAATTGTAGCAAACAGTCGATTCTATTCGGAAACTTTTCCATTTCATGTAACAATGGAAATCAAATTGTCATATTTAAGTTTTCTTTTTTAAAAGTATGTTTTTCTAATACACGCTGATTCACTTTCAGGTACACTGTAAGCAAGTGAAAACACGAGGGAAGCATAGACACAGCACACAGTGTACCAAAAGTCCTTGAATATAGATTAGCAGGTAATAGAATTGCCATTCATGTCCTCATTATTTAGGGGGTTGGTGAGAAGGAATGTTTTACAGTCACTGCGCAGGTGGTTTATGGGCTGAAGGTGCAGAGCATCTGTTTAAACTGCATCAAGAATCAGGCACCATGTTGTGTCAGACTCAATTGCTTTTCATTTTCACCATGAAAACATTCATCTGGACTATTATAACAGGCAGATCAATATGGGTAAATAAAGACCATGTGATATAATTCCATTCAGCCTCTGATTATCCCTCACACAAGCAGAACCCGTGGTATTTCCAGAATGCACCTGTTCAACACGTCTCTGTTCTGAAAAAGAAAAATGATTTAATCTTTACTTAAATTAAGCTTTGTGTCTTTTCCACATGAGTGGATGTGAACATACATCCTGCCTGTGAATGCAAACAGTGCAGTGTACATTTGTGTGTCGGTGCAGTGTTTCACACAACACAGCAGCCTCTGCACTGAGAGCGTAATGAGATTTCTGGTTCTGCTAATCACTTCTTCTGCTTCTTCTTCTTTTTTTTCATCCCATTGTCAACACAGGGAAACACACACTCGCACAAATCTGTGTTTAAGAACAGATCAAAAGTGTCTGTAATCTCTGGCTTAGGATGCAGATCTTGGGAAAAACTGGTGTGCTTTTTCATGTGAGATGCACTCATTTCCCAAGTTAATTATTGCTGCTCCTAAAACAATGAAAAGCCTTAAGCAAGCGTGCAAGAGCGAAAGGAGAATTCGATGCTGCAGGACATTTGAGTTGAGTAACTTTAGGTAAAAAAAATAAATAAATAATAAATAAAAGCACTCCAATTAAATAAGTTTGAATTTGGGACAACTCCATTGTTTCTAAGAGCATAAACTGTGTTAATCCTGCAAAGAAAAGAAAGAAAAGAAAAGAAAAGAAAATGTTTCAAGATGTACAGTAGGAGCATGACACATTTTTCTTTGTTTTGCATTGGTGCTGTTGTACAGTGCATTTTGGATTAACTGAGAGGTTGGGAAAATGTGTTACCATCCCAAATCACAAAATATGTACTGCCCCAATCCTATATACACGTTTTCCTCTCTGATGCCGCTATCAGCCACACAATATGCCTTCAAAAATTGCTATGAATCACTGTCCAAAATTACATCCGTCATTTTAAACAACATATGTTTCAGTCAAAGAAGCTAGCTTTGTTTACATGAAAACTCCCCATTTTCAGTAACTTGTCCAAATACCGTGGGTCTCTTTAAATCAGAAAACTATGCATAAAAGGAACTGCAGCAGATTGCAGTGGACCATGAACACCATGAAATGGAATAAGAACAGGAGTGCTTTTCATTTCAAATGCTATGTACACACACACAACAATATGTCACTGTCTTACAGGAACCTGTGCAGCTGTTTAAATTAAAAACTTTTGTAGATCTCAAGCAGACTCTGTTTGATTTTCATGTCAGGTAAAATGTTTGCTGCAGAACCTCATGAATCAACATCAGCTCAGTGAAGCATTTAAAGGATAAGTGTGAGGAAATGAATATGTAGATCAGTTATGATTGCACATCTATAACTTGAAATTTGTTACTGCTCAAAGGATGGAATAAAGAGAACCCTCTGAGTTATGAGTCTAATTGAAATTCTAATTATTTTTATGAATAGGCGAAGAATTTAACTACAGAAGCGTATGCATGCGAGGCTCGGGGTTGATAGTGTTAATGTGCATCGCAGTGTTTCTGAATGAGGCTTTTCATCATGATGGAATAACACCTTTTGCAGAGCCAGTACCAATACCAGCATCTGATTTTGCGTTATCCATCCAAAGAAAAAAATAACACTCCATATATTCATTGTTACAATCACACTACATTGTGTGGGTGCGCACTGAATAGTAAAAGCAAAACAATGCATGAGGAAAAAAGATGAAAGCTATGACAAGTTTCTGAAACTGTTTTAGTTTTTCCTCTTTCCTCTCTTGTTTTTCCTCTGCTGTATTTTTTCAGGAGAACATGAGATTCAGCAAACAACTGCTGTCAGCAAACAAAGCAAACAAATTACACAGTCAGTCCTCATTGTAACATAGCGGTGATGGATGATGATGTGCCCTGAAAACACTGTAAGAAATACTCTCGGTTAGTCTGTGCTGTTCTTGCAAACTATTTTTAAGTTGCTCCCGCTCAAAACAAGCTGCAGACTATTTATCAAATGTCACACATGGCGTCATATTCCATCTTACATGTTGTTCGTTATCTGGAAAGAGATGACTTGTCACAGAGGAGTCCAATTAATAATTAAAATAGTATTTTTCCTATGTCTATAAAGCGAAGGGCATCTTTTGATGGATGTACTTAAAATGTAGCCAGTGTTCAGATAATTAGCTCCTACTTCAGTCAGAAAAATCCAATTAAGCAAATCTATAACTCCTGGTCAGTGCAGTTTCCCACTTTCTTCTTCATCAATAGCAATAGAAAGGATTGTAAGGTATGTGTAATCCAAACAGTTCCTTTAGATAAAGAGAGAATTAAATTAAACCGTTTGTGAAATATGTTCATTAAGGATTAAAACCCTTTGGCATCCTCAGTCAATAGAAGCCCCGACAATAACCTCAGTCATATGTTTCCAAACAGACATCTGTACTCAGAGTCCACTGCGTCTGATTTCATGTGTTTGGATTACCCGGCATTAAACATCAGTGTCCCCTAAATGCCACTGTTTGTTGCCTCTGAAGTGTCTCAATTACCGCTGATGCTATCGGAGCCTAAGTGGGCCCACACAGCGTAGGTTGCGGGGCATTTGTTAAGTGGGCCTTTGTCGTCGAGTTTCAGGGTTAATGTGAAGTGTGAGCTAATCCACTGGCCACTCAATAGCTTTAACAGCGCATGAAATCTCTTTTGTTAGTAAACCCTGTGCTTCAGGGCATATCTGAAATTGATCACTGTTCCCTCTCCCTTTCTCTCGTCACGGGGCTTTGGTGAAGGAGTATCGACAGACGTCCCTCTTGAGGGGAAAGAGAAGCGGGACTGATAGAGGGTGCTGAATTAATAAAGGTAGGGTGGGAACAGAGCAAAGACTCTCTGATGTATCTATCCATCTATCTATCTATCTAATAACCAGCATTAAACATGAATGAGCTTGATTCAATAGATAGATTTCAAACTTTCTGGCATTCTACATTAGCATTATTATTATTAATACATTCATTTTGGAAGATAGTTTGGGAGACAGGTTAAAAAAATAATGAATTCAGCAGAAGCTAAGATCCCGCAGGTCTTGCTTTCAGTATGGCACTAATGCATCAGCTCATCATGCAGCCTGATAGCATCTTTCATTAGACTCGTGTTTCTCTCACTGGTTGGGCATGACGCCATTGCAGGTGTGACATGGATGATCGAGGGGAAAATACTGAGCGAAAATAAGATTTTTGTAGGTACAAAAGAAAGAAAGAAAATCTAAAAAAGAATCAAATATGTATCAGCACATGGTATTGTGCTATTTCCCAAAAATTACATTTGGACCCCTTTTTATAGTTGGGAAGGGAAGCATGCCAGAAGAAATTTGGAAACTACTGCATTAGAACGTCCCTAATATGACAAATGTCCACTTATTTGAAACTTTCTGCAACCAATTTCTATGACGCCCATTTTTTAAAAATGAGCTGTCTCCAAATTCAAGTCAGTACATCACTGGGAATATTTCCCTACAATTTAGATCTCATTCAGAGCCACAAAAAGGGCCCTTTACAGCTATAACAGCAGTGGCTCATGACAGCAAATATTCTTCCAACATGCTGCTGGTTAAAAAAGGAAAAGTATTATGCATTCAACAGATTTACAAATAAACTGACCTTAATGTGTAAAATTGGGGGGGAAATAATGGACACTTTAAATTAACACCATAATACTCACTGCTCTACTTAACATCTCATTAAGATTTTATTGGACGAACACAGTTAGTGTCAGTACAAAGTATCTTTTATTTTATCCAAAACAGCCGAGTATTATACGCATGTACCCTATGGTCAGAGCAAATAACGAAACAAATATTCACATGTTTCATGCTGCTAACATGTGCAGGAGTTTGTTTTCATATAAGTGAATGACAATGAACATTTTAGTTGCTTTTGCTAAAGCAGTTTTATCCGACTGCTTAGGAAGTCAACACTTCTTAAATGATTCTGAGCATATGTAGAGTTCAGCAGCAGTATGCAGTGTTTTTTAACCTTTCCTTGAATAATAAGTGTAGAAGGGGGCTTTTTTCTCTTAAAATAGCAGCAAAAGTATGAGAGTGAAGCGGTGGGTTTTGTATTGTCTGTTTTTTCTATTGGGAGGTCACTCTTCCTATCATGATGTTTAGATTGTAAAAGGATAGAGACTGAACAAGGAGAACTAACTGGAGGTGTTTTACATCCACTTATTTAAACTCTCCAGCTGGAGAGCAGTGGACAAACTGTATCAAAAACCAAAATAACAAATGGAAAGCTGTATATTTCCAACCCAGTACAGCAAAACATTAATGGCTCTGTTTAGGACATTTAGAAGGCTGAACTATTGATTTGTTTTTCCAGCGGTGTAGTGCTTCCATCAAGCCAGAAATGAAGCGAGAAAAAGTTGAACCAAAATCTGTATATTGTGCACCACATTAAAAGGCCTATTTTGTTCCCAGATCACAGCTTTTATTTTTTTCCTCCCTTTTTTCCTTCTCATATCCTATTTGATATTTTTCCAGTGTCCACGGAGGCAAATCCAACAGATGTTCCCATGGTCGGTGGAGTGAAACAAGCAAACGCTCATTTGATTGTTTTTCTTATTTTTTTGGCATCAATCAAGACTTTTCATGCCCTCTGTTTGAAGGAGCACCATGGGAAAACTTTTCTCTCCTAAAGTGATAGGAGGAAAATTAAAGTTCTAGTGCTGTCATGCATTCCCCTTCTATGTGTTCAACCTCTCAGAAACCTGAGCGAAAAAGTCAAAAATATGTGAGCTGTGAAAATCCGTGTGACTGACGGCTGATGGCTCTACATCAGATTTTTAAATCTGCAGCATTTCTGGGTGTGTGCATCTGTCCTCTCATCTCCAATTGGCCATTTTTCTGAGTATGATCAATAAGCATCAGAGTCTTTAGCTGGAGCCACACTCCACGCCCGCCCCCACCATATCTCTACACTGCTCCCCTCCATACAGCATCTTCTGATCAGCGGCATCCTCTGAGCTGCTGGTATATGTGGGGGGAGCAGCTGCATGGCTCTGTGACACATGACAAGTGCTTCAGCTCTGATCCGTTTTCTGTAAAGAATCATTAGCTGCAGAAAACGCAGCTGTGTCGCACAGGTTCACAGCTCAATCGCTACAATCTCTCTCCCTCGCTGGATTCTTCCTCAGAATGGGAGGAGACAGAAACTTCTCCCTTCACTGTCTGCTCTCTCACATTTTCCATTACCAGTTTATTTATTTCATTCTTTAATGAGCTGACCTTAACGAGCGCTGACAGCATGTCTGGCGTCTGGGCCTCCTCATCACTGTCACCGCGACGACCTCCTCCCAAGTGACAAACTTGTGTCTAAATGGGGATGTGAGAGGATGCTGGGCTATGTTTAACTACCAGGGCACCTACAGAGGCAGTCTTATCTAAGAAACTGGCTTCACATTTTTAATACCTCTCAATTGTTCTTTTTTTTTTCCCTGGTGGTTGATTGTGGAGAGATTTGGGGTATGAGATGCAAGCTATGTTGTCAAGCTGTCGGTATCGCTGCTTGACACACACTTGGAAGTTGGGTACGTGCAATGGGGAGGGAGCTCTGTGAAGTTCTAAACAATTGCACTGTTCTAGTTCCCCGTGTCATCTATCCTGTGGTTTATAAAAGACAGCATGACCTGCCTCGGCTTCCTCTGAAAGACGCAGGACTTGATGTGCATAGCTCCACCTCGTACACAGTCAATAACCATTTAAAAATGCACACTGAAGAAAACTATTTTAATTTTGTAAGTGGAGAGGAATTGTCAAAATAGATGCCTGCAAATTCTCAAGCCTCCACATCTCACTGTGCGCTAACAGACGAGGATGATATGGCTGCGGACTAGTGATTGACTGTACCTGTCAGAGTTACCTTACAGCAGAGGAATAATGATGCCTCCTGGTAGAATTAAACTGATGAAACCATTAATTCTGTAAACACAAATTGCACTGAACTTTTCAAATCCCCAACAAACTACGATGGCAAACACTAATGAACAATTTATCTCAGTGAATTCATTTGTTTCTCATTAGTCAGCACTGCAGCCGGTGTTTGGGTTTTGCATGTGCATTGTGTGAATCCCTCTCCTGAGTACTTACAGAAACTGGCCACATTTTCTTCCTATGCTTTTATCAGCAGTTCTGTTTGCTGAAGTGTGAGTGCTGCTCAACACAGTCTCTGAATAACTAAGAAGGACCATGTTGCAGGAATATGAATATTTTGTCAGATCTTGTCTTTACCGCAGAAGCATATTTTAATGTTTAAAATTTGCATTTAAAACATTAACAACAGCATTAATAGATCATAGGAAAAGCTGCAAAATTAGATTTTTATCTGCAATATATTTTTAAAAAGACAATCGATGTGCAGAAAGGCACACTTTATATCTGTCATAGATTTATATGTATATCTATATATATATAGATAGATATACATAGGTCACATACACTATATTTTATACACTGTTTATGTTTATTTTGCCAAAGTGTGTTTTAAATTATGGTGGCCTGTTAGAAAGAATGGTTTGGCATATTTAGGTACAAAATGCTACCAGGTTGGGCTCTCTTTTGTCTTCAGATATTCTTCATGTTATATATGCAACAAGGTCCTTGAAATATTCCTCAGAGATTTTAGTCCATGCTGACATGATAGCGTGACACAGTTTGCTGCAGATTTGTCAGCTGCACATCCACATCCATATCCACTCCATCTCAAAGTACATTGGACTGAATCTGGTCCATTTATGTACAGTCAACTTATTGTTGTGTTCAAGAAACCAGTTTGAGATGACATGAGCTGTCTGATATTACGTGTTGTCATGCTTGAAGCATTCAGTGGTCATAAAAGCACGGAAATAGAGATGGTCAGCAAGAGTATTTAGATGTTCAGTTGTTATTAAGGAGCTCAAAGTGTGCCAAGAAAATATCTCCCACACCATTATACCATCAGCAGCCTTGATTGATATAAATATATATATATTGATATAAATCAGGATGGATTTATGATCTAATGTTGTTTATGTCAAATTGTGCCAAATTCTTCTGCATATCTTGGTTGTAATGTGCTTATTTGCATTACTGTTGCCTTCCTATCCACTTGAAGCAGTCAGGCCCTCCTCCTCTGACCTTTGGCATCAAAAAGGCAATGTCAGCCACAGAAATGCCACAGTAATTACATTAATTATTCATAATTTATTTGTTTGTTTTTATTGTATTAATTTTTAACCCTCCTCTAACCACATTTCCACTGGATGGCAAATATGGCAGACATTTCAGATAGCAAAAAATCCAAAAAAACCCAGACAAATCCAATTTATTCCCTTGATTTTTTTATTTTATCCTATTGTGTGTGTGTGTGTGTGTGTGTGTGTGTGTGTGTGTGTGTGTGTGTGTGTGTGTGTGTGTAAAGCAATTAGCAAAAAGCATAGGAACATAAAGTTGGAAAGTTTGCAGAACTTTATATAAAGGGCTATTTATTAGATGCACTAAGTGACTGGATAAAGATTTGAGGGTTTGTTATCAACACTGAAATTTCCAGGTTGCAGTAAAGTATTTCCTCCAAAACATAATTGGAATCTAAAAAAATTATGTTATGTCCTTCCAAGTAGCCCTCTTTTAGTTTAATGAGAGCTTTGTACACTCTTCTCTCCTTTGGCACGCTCAACAAGCCCAAGCAGTTGTCTTCTGATTATTGGCCTCCCTCAGTATTAGTTTCTTTGTAACAATGTGATCGTGAAGGCCTGAATCAACTCAGTTTCTTGTGAGCAGCTGATGCTGAGATGCGCCTTCCACTTGAACTCTGGGAAGCACTGATATAGTAATAAGAGGTGTCATTAATTGGTGATTTCTGGCTGGTAACTTCAGTGAACTTATCCTCTGCAGCAAATGGAACTTATGGTGTATCTTTCATGGGGTTAATTTCGTGGTCCACGCAAGAGCCAGCTTCACCAGAAAGTTTGATTTTTTTTGCAAAAGCTTTTTTCATTTTATTTCAAATGACATTTTTTTCTAATGCTTTCTCTATTGGTCTACAATGTAGAAAATTGTAAAAGCAAAGACTATTTGATTGAAACAAATTCCAAACACACACAGCATCCCTGCCTTTTAACAAGTCTTCCTTTTAATATGATCATTGTCCTGCAGAAATTTTCCTGCAGAGGTTTTGAACTGAGTTTTGAAGCGCACAATGCACCTGTATTGTTCTATATTCACCCTGTTGCTTCTGTCAGCAGTGAAATTATCAATAAATGTCAATGTGTCAGTTCCACTGGCAGCCTTATATGTCCAAGCCATAACAGAACCAGCACCATGTTTGACAGATGAAGTCTTATGCTGTTCCTTTTTTTCCCTCCACATCAGTTTGATGGAGGCTGATTCTTGTTTCACCAGTCAATGGATCTTTCTTCCACAGCTCAGCTTCTTTTTTTTTTTCTTTTGTTGACCCTGAAAAAGGATAAGCGGAAGCGAATGGATGGATGGATGGATGTTTAGGTTATCAAGTTTAGTCTGTGGTGAATTCTGTAGATAATGAGACCTGTACTATGAAGCTTGATTTGGGGATTTTGTAGTAGATTCAACATTAACCATCTGTTTTCAGTCTCACATAGATGTTTTACTTCGAACCATTTTTTTTATCATGTACTCTTGAAATTGCATGTCTTTTTTCTAATATAATGATATCTGAGGGATTCTGTGTGTAGTGAAACCTTTTTACACAGACAGAAAAGGGAGGTCCATTTGAGGTCAAACTGGACTGGATGTGGGCTGCAATGTAAAAGAAGTCTGGCATCCTCAGTCTATAGTTTTTAAAGCTTGTCAACACCTGTGGTCTGAAGTGCATGAATGAAAGATAATGAATGAGGGAACTTTGTTTCCTTAAATGTTTTTTTTTAAAGGTTAAAGATCGACATTTTTCGATACAAAAAAAATGTTCATGCCTGTTTAATTTGTCATTTATTAAAATTATAAATATATATTGTAACTCAAAAGTACAGTTTTTAAATTTAATGTTGCTGAAACAACAAAGTAATAAAAAAATAAATCTATCTGATCGAGAAATCACTCATCTTTGGAAAAGAGAGTTTATTACAGAGAAATGGCTCTTTCCAAAATAAAAGCTATACTATACGCTTCTTCTGGGCTATATTCTCAGCAGCATATTAAACATATCAGGTCCCCATAAGGAGAATCATGTGCTAACGGCTGTCTAAATGACTCGGGTAAAGTTTGTAGCATGCGTGCTTGTTGTTTTTGTCTGCTTCCACTTGTCTTTGCACTAGGATGATGTCGGAGTAAATGTGCAGTCATATTCGTTGTGTTCCCACTAGTGCTGTCAGCGTTAATCTGAAATGACGTTAACGCCACAACACGGCAAATCTCCGTTAACGAGCTACCGCAGATCGCCCCGTGCGTGGGGCTGGACGGCCAACACGTTAACGAGCTAACTGTGCTAACGCAGTAGTTCCCACCCATGTAATTGAGCATTGCATGGCACATCCAACATACTGTTTTACTTCAGTCCATGATGCGCTTACCTTCAGGGTCATATGTCACATGAAACCCAAAATAATTCCAAACGCCAGATCTGAATGAGGGTGGGGGGGTTCAATTTGCCATCTATCTATTTACCTATCTATCTACACACACACACACATATATATATATATACTATATATAATATATATATATATAATATATATATATATATATATGTATATACATATGTATATATATGTAAGCATATGTGTGTGTGTAAGCATAATGTATATGTATATATGGTGTGATGAGCTGCAGGACCAAAAAATTGAGCAGAAGATGAAATGACTACTGCAAACATGTTTGCTTTTACATCTGCACTAATCAGCAAACTTCCTCCCTTCTAATTCCCTGCCATTGTGGCCACAGCAGTTTTATTAAGCAACTTGCAACAAAATACATTTGCTTCTTAATGATATGCCAGGACAGTGCACTGAAGAATAACCAAAGTGAGAAGGGGACATTTGGAATGGCTTACCCCAATAATATTTTGGACTAAGTTTCTTATGGCACCGGATTAATATAGAAAGAGGAAGCCGTTTTATTCGGTGGGGAATTATTAAAGATTAATTCAAATTCAAACAAAAGTAATTGCACAGATAGAGACAATAAGTAAATAAATCATCTAAAAATGGCTAGTACCCGTAAGAGCATTAAAGCTTTGGTGCATCCATGAATATCCAAGATAACAGACTTATTTGCCAAAGTCATAGTCAGTGTCCAGCTGTAATCACACAATTCATGGGTGTTATCCGCAAAACCATTAAGATATTAGAGCATTTCCATTTTTCCCAATGCTTTGGCATAAATTCTCAAGACACTTTTTAAAGCTTTTGAGTCCATTCTTTCATCAAAAACTGTAGTTGAACATGCTAAAGCCAATAACTTCAAATACTAGGTGGACTTTGTCATTCCCAGCAAAACACAAAGTTCCTCTGATGATGATGGTGTGAGCAAGGCGGTCAAATTGTTTGGATAGTTTCAGAGAATCACAGTCGATTCTACAAGCGTCTCCTTTATCCTCTAATTTTTAGTCTTGTCCTACAGTGTATCTTTAGACTGATATTGACTGCTTGTTGTAGCAGGCTATTATTTCTTTTTTGAGGATAACTCACCGCTGTTGTGTATGAAAGTAAACACTCGGCCGTGATTATTATTAGTTTTTTTTTTTAATCAATTCAATTCAATTTTATTTATATAGCGCCAAATCACAACAAAAGTCGCCTCAAGGCGCTTCATAGATACAGAGAAAAACCCAACAATCATATGACCCCCTATGAGCAAGCACTTTGGCGACAGTGGGAAGGAAAAACTCCCTTTTAACAGGAAGAAACCTCCGGCAGAACCAGGCTCAGGGAGGGGCGGCCATCTGCTGCGACCGGTTGGGGTGAGAGAAGGAAGACAGGATAAAGACATGCTGTGGAAGAGAGACAGAGGTTAATAACAGATATGATTCAATGCAGAGAGGTCTATTAATACATAGTGAGTGAGAAAGGTGACTGGAAAGGAAAAACTCAATGCATCATGGGAATCCCCCGGCAGCCTACATCTATTGCAGCATAACTAAGGGAGGATTCAGGGTCACCTGGTCCAGCCCTAACTATATGCTTTAGCAAAAAGGAAAGTTTTAAGCCTAATCTTAAAAGTAGAGATAGTGTCTGTCTCCCGAATCCAAACTGGAAGCTGGTTCCACAGAAGAGGGGCCTGAAAACTGAAGGCTCTCCCTCCCATTCTACTTTTAAATACTCTAGGAACAACAAGTAGGCCTGCAGAGCGAGAGTGAAGTGCTCTAATAGGGTGATATGGTACTACAAGGTCATTAAGATAAGATGGGGCCTGATTATTTAAGACCTTGTATGTGAGGAGCAGGATTTTGAATTCAATTCTGGATTTAACAGGAAGCCAATGAAGGGAAGCCAAAACAGGAGAAATATGCTCTCTCTTTCTAGTCCCTGTCAGGACTCTTGCTGCAGCATTTTGGATTAGCTGAAGGCTTTTCAGTGAGTTTTTTGGACATCCTGATAATAATGAATTACAGTAGTCCAGCCTGGAAGTAATAAATGCATGAACTAGTTTTTCAGCGTCACTCTGAGACAGGATATTTCTAATTTTGCACAAATGGAAGAACACAGTCTTACATATTTGTTTAATTAATATGTGCGTTGAAGGACATGTCCTGGTCAAAAATGACTCCAAGGTTCCTCACAGCGTTACTGGAGGCCAAGGTAATGCCATCCAGGGTAAGAATCTGGTTAGATACCATATTTCTAGGCTTTTCAGGGCCGAGTACAATTACCTCAGTTTTATCTGAATTAAGAAGCAGAAAGTTAGTGGCCATCCAGGTCTTTATGTATAATCAAGGTTATACATTTTGTAAAGCAGAGCAGCACCCTGATGCATCTAATCTGTGGGCCTTTTTCTTTTTCGTTCAATAGTCACAGAGTAAAATACAAATTTATGCAATACTGCACGGAACCAAAAAAAAGCAGACTAATAAAGAAAGCATTTGCTGTGGAATGAAAACTGAGGTCCACTAAGTACAATCGTTTACTACAGTAACACAATGGTGCTGGAGACACTGAACGTCTTGTTTCTCTTGCTTGTTTAGCTACAAATTCTCAGACACTTAAAATCTAATGCATGTTCCTCAGTGCTCACAAACTGAATGCACTGTTTTGCAAGTGTCGACCTACACAAGGATCCTACGCAATGATATAATGAATAATCAATATTCTGAAGAGTAATCTATTCAGCTGAGAGAACGCGTAACCTATTTTCAACACATATAAAGAAAACATACACAACCAATAACCATTTACAACTTAGGCATTGTGTGTGTGTGTGTGTGTGTGTGTGTGTGTGTGTGTGTGTGTGTGTGTGTGTGTGTGTGTGTGTGTGTGTGTGTGTTCAAATGAGCTTTTTGTGTCAGGGTTACAATTCTGCAATGGTTAGGTTTTATTCTAAGGGTTAGGCATTCATTTTTGATGGTTCGGATAAGCATCTAGGGAAAGTATTATGTCAGGTAGATCAGTGTTTCCCAGCCACTGAAATGATCATATGTGCTGTGGAAGATTATCTGGTTCCACCTGATTAGTACACTGGTTGCTATGCCTGGTGCGCGGGGAAAATTATCAGCATGCTTTCTGTTTTGTTTGGTGGTGTGCCATGTGATTTTTCTAATGTCAAATATGTGCAGTGGTTCCAAAAAGTTGGGAAACACTGAATTAGATGTCCTCACTAACAACAAGGCTCTAGAAAAAGCCAATACAATCTCAAATTTTCAGTTCATCCATGGCACCAACAGCTGAGCTCACCAAAAGCCTCCAGCATGAAAAAATAAACACAGCAGAAAAGGCAGTGTGAAAAGAAACAGTTACAGCATAGTATATAGTAACATCTCTAAGGTATACAGACAGCATCACCTCGACTCTATGCGCTATGCGCTCAGAAGTAAAAATCACGTAGCATGGCATTAAAGATGTATGGGTGCCATGGGTACCATCTTGGAGTTTGAAATTTAGCATTCAGACAAGAGATTGATATCACACTTACTGTTGGAAGCTCAAAGGAAATGTGCTTATTTTTCAAAATGTTTACCTATGTGATGTATACAAAAAGAAAGACGAGTGTATAGGGTGAAGCAATAATGCTTTTTCTTGTTTTTTTCTAACCACTGCACAGATAACATGGATCTGTTTATGTCGTCCTTCATATTAAACTTTCATATTCCATTTCATATTTCACATTCAGAACAAGACTATTTTACATAAAATGAGAGGAGGTGTTTCTCTTGAGAAAATGCAACTCCTCAGTTACTCATCAACTTGGGCCTGTTGCCTGTTGTACTTCATATATTAATTAGAAGCCAAAGTGAAACCGTGTGGTATTTTTCACTCTGTCAGATCAATAAGCTGCATTTAAATATACACCTCAATATGTTCTATAATTCAAACAGTGCAGAAAACAAAAGGGTCTGCATTATTCATTTGTTAATATTACAACACACATTACGTGGAGGGGGGGAAAAAACCTCACTATGCAAATAAATGCACATATGGCAGAATTACAGCAGGCTCCCTTTCCTCTTTGATTCTCCATATTCTGCCAGTTTGTTTTTGGAGAAACTGGAAATGAAGCAGAGTGAGGTACTTATTTTCTTTTTCTAGCAGCACATTTGTGTTCCACTTGCAAAAATGTGCTGGTCTTGTGAAGAGGCATTCAGCTATTGTCACTTCCCCAGCTGCCATATATAGAGCTCAGTGTGACACAGTCTTACTGTACAGTCGGCACAATTTCAATCCTGTGCAACCCTGAGAATTAAAATAAAAAATTAAATACTGAATATGTAAAGTGGAGCTATGAAAGGCTGACAATATGGAAAGAATGTGAAACTTATTCACTCTTTAATGTCGTTTGATCAATATTCCGAAGGAAGACACAGAATAGCATCACGTGATCTGGCAAATGGCAGGAATCAGTCCCGGCTTATCTTCACACTGCTCGTTGTTACATTAATGAGATCAAGGTGCAGAGCAAAAAGTTTGTGTTTATTTAAAACGCTTTGTCTTTACTCTCATCTCAGGACTTTCCTGTTGAAAGGGTAAAACGAATGTTCTTAAACAAAGGCGATGTACCTTGCAGTGTGTCCACAGAGGGATTTTAATCTTGAGATTTATAACTGTGACAAGGTAGCAAGAAGCATGAGTCAGTCTTAACTTGGCCTCATCTCCCACTCAGCTCTCAAGGTCAAAATTAATTGAATCAGAGTGGGAGTCTATGGGACAAGTTGCCTTGCCGCTTGTGTTAAACTACAACACAGTTTTCTGTATAAGCCTGTGTTGCTAGCTAGTTCCCAATTACTTTTTAGGGGAGATATCAAGAAGCAATACACTGGATTTAAGGACTAAATTAGATATAAGGGCAAACAAAGAATCTTCTGGGTCTCAATAATTGACAGATCATTCATTATAGGCACTGAACTAAGCTTAGGTATTCACTTGAATGCTCAAGAAATCTCCTAAATGACAAAGCATTTGACAGCTCACTTGTAGTCATTGCACTGCTGTAGAGCAGAGGAAAATTACAGTGACACACATATACAAAAACACACCGAGACCCTTAAATCTCTAATCAGAACATCCATTCTTGCTTTATTACACCAGAGATTCTCTAACAGTTTAGCCTGAGGGCCACTCATGGAAACTGACAAGAAGACCAGGGGCCAGTTAATATAATTGTCTGTTTTGGCTGTCAACCTTTCAACATTTTACTGTAATCACTGCTTTCAAAAAAGCAGCGAATGTCAGCTCCGGGTGTGATGCTGACAAAAATCCATGAAATCATACACATACCATTCCTGCTACCATAGCAGCAGCATTTTTTTTTCAAGTGATTTATGTTTCACTGTGTAAGAGAAAGTAAAATGCAAGACACCATAATATTCATAATTTAAAGAAATGAAACAGCAATGTATTCAGTTTTCAGCCCAGTATAATTTTAATTTTACAATCGTCCCCAAATACTTTCACACTTCGCCATTCAGGTTAAAAATGTCAGTGTTTTACATTTGCTCGACAACAAACAACTCTTTCTGTCAAAAGTTGTTTGTAGTCTGCATGATTGCAAGATTTTGCATTAAAATATGCTTTTACTTGACGCATTAAAGCAGATACAGTGTTTTTAGCATCTGCACAAGGTGCACAAAGATACATTGAAGGTCAAATAAACAGTAATAGTATTATATCAGTTACAGCCACTTAACATTAGATGACAAGCTGGCATTACATGACTAGTGAGGTATACAACTTGCTTCGGTAACACCAGTTAAAACATAATATTGGTGACAAACAAAAAATATGGCAGCCGCATGTTATACAGTAAAAAATTGCTCATAATAGGGAGAAATTTGCATTGAAATCTACACTTTTGCACAGATTGTTTTGAGTTTATTTACAAAGAAACATTTTAAACTGTCAAAATAGCTAGTTAGTTGGGTTTTTTTGTTTTTGTTTTTATTCCTGCACCTACCCAAACACCTTAACTGTGTTACTAATCATATATCACATTTGTTCAACCTATTAGATTCTACTTACCCACACAAACAAAAAGAATTTCTAACTTTTTCTTTTTGGACATTTTCTTGAATAAAGATTTTGTTTCACTTTTTTGTCTTTAAGTTTCCACTACATGAAAAAGAACAAGAAAAAGGGGGAACAAAATAACAACAGTATCAACATATCAGGTTTTCTCTGAAGGTGGTATCCAGCCGACAAGCTGTGTGTAAGACATGGATGGACAGGCACATGCTGGGAAACTCTAAAGGCTTCCGTTGTGAAGCATGCTGTGTGCTTTGTCCCTCTGCAGAGAGTCCCATTGTTTGCCCTTGATACAAACAGATCAGCGTGAGACTCCTGGGATTATATTTTGATAAAGAAAAGACATATAGCAAGAACTGTCTGAGACAGATTCTCTTAATCCTAACCTTTGGCACTTCTTTCGCTTCTATGTGTCTATACTAGCATGGAAAAAGTACGTCCAGCACACGTAAAAAGTAGTGAAAAGTGGTCTTGTGCTGGTTTAATAATGCTCTGTGCTGTGAATTCACATACGGTACAAATAAATTCAAATCTAGTGATTAGAGTGGCCATGGACGCTATTTGATGTGATCTTGAGTGGTGATAAAAGCGTACTTGGAATTGTTTGGCAGGATGTATTGCGACATTATCATCAACAGTTGCTTGTGTAAAATAGCCCAATAATCCTTGGCTGTTATTGGACCGGTGTAATTATCAAATCTAATGACTCCCAGGAGATCAGTGCTCATATCATTACAGTACAGGCCATCATGTGAAATAGCTGGCAACAGCCAAAATGGGTTGAAGGCTCTATTTAGCATTCTCTTAAGGTAAGTCTGCTCTCATTTGAGGTGGAAGGATAAAAGAGGGCTCATTGGACTATACTACTTTGCACCATTGCTGCAGGGTTAAGGTTTTGTAGTTGCATTTCTGAATGGCAGCTCGGCACTTAAATTATATCTTTAATGCGACACTATGTGATTTTCACTAAGTTCCCAACAAGTCTACATTTGACATCTGCAAAGTAATAGTAAACACTCGAATGTCTTATAACCACTAAAAGCTGTAGCATTAAGTCTGTTGAGTGTGTTCAGGGGTTTGTTTGATTGCCCAATATTTCAACTTTCTATTTGTAAAAGGAAGATTGTTTTATTAATTCTTTGAAGTGACACATATTCTTACCTTCAAAAATAAATATTGATATTGTTGGGGCAGGTAAGTGCTCTCAAATAAATCACAATCCTAAACAATAATACCATCATGATATCCTACAGTTAAATGTAAAGTCATTCCGATTAGTTTAGCCTAGACAGTGGAGCTATATTATCTGAAGGTTAAAAAAAAATCCACCTACCAATATGCCCAAAGCTTGCTTTTGAATACAGCGTTTTTAAAAACATGTGTACTCAGTTCTTTTTTGTGGGTTAGAAGCTGAGTTGTTTCTTGGGTAGGAGACGTGATTTCCTGAAAATGTTGTTGCTGTGAGGCAGGACGAGCAACAAAAAAGAGATGAAATGCTCTAATTAGTAAGCTTTGTGCATTCAAAGCACAAAGACAGAATAGAGAAAACAGGAAAGTTTCCACACTGTTTAAACTCTGAAGTGCTTCTTCCAATTTGGTAACTTCAACCCAAAACGTCACACTAGGCCTAGCAGCTTAAAATAGATTTGTGTGGGGTTTTGTGTTTGTTTGTTTGTTCTTCCATTTCTCTTTTTCTTTATTACTTTAGAACAGAGCCAGACAGTTTTCTTCTGCTTTCAGTCTTTATGCTTCGCTTAGCCACCCAGCTGCTCACTGTAGCTTTATATTAAACAGACAGCTATGAGAGTGACATTGATCTTCTAATCTGACTCACAGCAAGAGAGCGAATAAATGTATTTTCTGGAATGTCAAATTTTTGCTTTATTACTGTGTCCATGAGATCTTGATATATGTAACCGTGGTTTAACAACTAAATATCAAATTCTCTCTTCAGTTTATTTTCCACGTTATTTTTTTTTACTGACGTTCCCTGAATATAGGGATTTACTATTTGGCCACGTTACTTACTTATAGTGAAAGCTGTTATACTACAAGCTTTAAACCTCATTGGTGGTAAAGTTATCTCATGACTCTGCAGATGTTTGACAAACTTGAAGTAACTATAGCTCCCATAATCTTGAAATTAATCACCAAAAACCAAAGCATAAGCCCATGAAGCAGATTGTAGAAATCTTACCCTGTAACTTATCCTGCAGTTGTATAAGAGATGTTTTTCACCGAGTTTGGGCTTTCCTTTGCGCTGTGTGACTAGCCTCCGTCACAGTCTGTTGCTCTGTGTCTTGCAATTAAATCAAGCTCATCCTCGTGTACCGTGGGCAATTCAGGGTAAGGATGAAAATCAAACTCATCCCGCTGCTATGCCAACTGCACTCACACATCTAGCCTCAAAACCTGGAACACGCTCCTTCAGAGTTCCCCAGTCTGTTAGCATGACAATAGTGCAGTCAAATCTCTCAGCACAAGAAACAAGCAGCCACTAACAAAACCAGGGTTTCATGAGACCTTCAGTTCACTGAGTCGGGTTTCAGAAACATCAAGCTCAGCCCCAGAGTCTCAAAATATCTGTCCTAAAGCCCCAAACTCATCATAAGGACACGATAAGAGGTTTTACTCTGCACCTACTGGCCTAAGATCTTACTGGCTTACTGGCTCTTGGATCTATGATTATGATTCAGAAAGTGACATCACACCAATACTGATACCAGTCCCTGTGCCGCTACACTTTATTTTATTTATTCATACATCTAAATTGCTGCCATATTGATGCTATTTTCTCCCCTCATGTGGCCTCCAGTGGAAGCTAAAGTCACGCTTTTAATTTTCCAAACCAAGAAACATACGTTCTCTGCAGGTATTTGTTGAAGGGAGCATGATAGCCACAGCTTTTTCTTTCTTCATACAAGTAGAACATGAATATTGGATTGTTATAAGATCTGTATGCAAATCAAGTAAATATTAATTTTGGCTCATAATTTAGTTTCCACAAAAACGACTCCCTTGGCATATCTAAAGTGAACATTTGTTACAGAGTATACTTGCTTTGTTAGTGTAAGTTGCAGGATCCATCTGGCAGTGCTGGAGGAATTAGTCACAGACAGAAGAACTGGGGATCAGTGGAGAGGATGTAGGCAACCTGAAGAGCTCACTGAAGCAATAGTTTGACATTTTGGGACATTTTTGAAAGCTGCTGATGTTTCCATATACGCAAGTATAATGACAGATCAGATTAACTGAGTGGAACTGAAATGCAGTTTTGTTTTTTGTTTGTTTGCTCTCTTGCCAAATGTTATAACTGTGGGGAAAATATGGAACTACCGTGAAAAGACGATTTTTCTAAACATTGCAAAACCCCAAAGTGGTGCTCCTTTTAAGAAACAGTCCATCACATTGATCTTTTTCTTTTAGTATGACTGAAAAAATTGACAGCAAACAACATTGTATAATATTCACCATGTGTTTTACGCACCTGTTCCCACAGCTTTTTTCCTCAATTTATTTATAACTAACTTCTCTATCCGGTCATAGTGATTCTTCATCAAGTTGTGCGACATGCAATGATTTACCAAATACAATTCGAGGAATATTCTTCTAGGACATTATTATGCCAGAATATGATATAAACCAAAGAAATCTGTGCTGTAATGAGAGCTATAAACCTCTTTATCTCCACAACAGTGGCCATAAATCCCAAGAACTTGCTTTTTTTCCATGTAGTTGGGTTTTAAATTTAAAATTAAATGGGGAACGAGCCAATGGGTGGATGAGATGACAGAAACTGCAGACACTTAACTCTTTGGCATAGACATCACTAACAATCTGCCAGATATCAGTAATTAATTACCATGAGCAAGTGGCATGATTTTATCAGTGATGGAAAAAATGGAATTAGAATGGGTTTATCAACTTCCATTAATGCATTGTCAGGAACTTCTAATGGGCTGGTGATTATATTATTAATTTTTATTTGGATGGATCGATGGTGCATTCAGTGGCTTAAAAATGCAAAAAAAAAAAAAAAAAAACAGATCCCCAAAAAGTGTTAACTAACTATTGGCGTAGGATAAAAATCATTCAGCTTGGCTGACAAAATCAATTTTGCTGTCTTTTTCTAAAACTACCACAGTTGGGTTCTTTGAAAAAATGCTAATGACTTCTCCATTAAAAGCATGAATGTTATTATCTTTATAATTATTTCTTATTCTTGAAACATTAGAGTTGACCTTAACACTTTCCCTTGTTTTTTACTGAAATCCATTAGGTAATTAACATCAATTTTCAGGCACAATTTGGGAAAAGGTACTAATTTATATCAAAATGTCTCTCTAATGTTCCCTTTATTTCTTCTGTTTAGTACCCTGAGAGTTTATAAACAAATAAATTCTTAGAATAATTCAGAAAGGAGGAGAATAATTAACCACCAGGAGATTCAAGCTGAATACATAATATTGGCTGATATATACCACTGTAAAACAGAGCAATTCAGAAAAAGGTTTTTGTGTCAGAGATGCAATCTTATTTTTAAAATCTACTCCACTCTCAAACAAAACCTATACAGTAGCCACATACTATTAATATCTCACATTCATTTTCACATACTGTACATTTTAACCCCTGAAGGAATTTGCAAATGAAAAAACATACGTTTTTCTTTAGTGATGTCAGAAATAGAAATTGCTTTTCAAGCTGTCTTAAGACCTAAACTTGATTTGTTTATCAGTTTCAGTTTATTCTTCTGAGTGCCAAAAACCTTCAACCTCCTATCTGCTGTGATGTGTTTACAAAGCACATAATGCTCCTTTGGATGACTTGTGCTGTATCTCCAGTAATTGTGTATGGGGGGGAACACAAATAGCCCTCTCTGTGCTCTGTGCATCTTCAAACTGAATCTTAAAGCTCAAATCGAGACGGGATGCATATGGCGTGCTTGCATACTTACTACCTTGGAGGTTTAACTTGATAATAGTCATCTATTTCCATCTATAGCAAACCACTGGGGTGAGAAAGCTCCCCCATACTGACATCTGCTGCAGTTATCACTCACGCAAAAGCATGAAAAACTGAATTATTTAGAGGGATATGAGAAATCTTCTCATGGATTCATTTTATTGTGTTAGCCATCGACGGTCAGCAATCTGTGACAAAAGTCTGTAAATATATGAGCCAATCCGGTTTTATGAGTCAGATTTATTCTCCGATAGGGCGACTTTCATCAAAATGTCAATGTCAAGAGACCCTGACAGTGCCAAGTATTCAGTGGGATTTATTGTTCTGTAAAGTTTTTCTATGCTTTCTTTTATAACTTGAGATCATCGCAAACACTTACGTGTCATGACTCATTCTCTGTAAGATGCTATAAGAGAGTAGCTTATTTGAAACAAAATACACAAAACTTGTCAAGTACTCTACACTGGATCTACAATAACCAAATTAAAAACTATTGCAATCTGCTATGATCTCTATATGCATGAACGTGCCTTCAGAGCATTTATTGTGACTACAGAACACTACCTCACCCTCCCTGAGCTGTATGTACTGTGCATTCTGTCTTGTGGTGGCAATGGGTCACCTTGCAGGTGCAGCTGAGGTATTAAGAGATTAGGGGCAGCAGCTCACCCTGTGGAAGGTTTGGGTCTGCAGTGTGTAGCTGCCTGCCTGGACCATAATTGGCTCTGGTGGCAGTGAGTGCCCTGCCGTTACTGAGCTGAGTGGTGGTCATGGGTCAGCCCCTAACAGCTCCTTGCTGTCATCCTTCCTGTCAGCCTGAAGGTCAGTGCCGTAGGCCAGCGTGGCAGGAAGACCGGGTCTCAGCCACTTACCACGTCGCGTGGACAGGTGTACCGCAGCGAGACAGAAAGGTTCAAGGTGGAGGAGAAAAGCCGTAGGAATGAAGTTGAAAAGTTTATGTTTATGGTCGTACGCTGCTTCAAACCTCGCCAACCTCCATCTAAGTTCTTCAAGTCCACAACTGCTGTCTAGCCTGACCGATGTGTTTTTAGGTTAGTATTGCAAAGCTATTACTGCCAACTAACTTTATGGATCTGAGAGCTGAGAGGGAGAGCTCACTATGAACCGAGCTGCAGCACACTGATGGATGTGGACAGAAATGAGAACCAGGAGACTTAACAATTAAAACACAGAGAGAAAAATGTGACTAAATCCATGATAGAGCTTGAGCCTGGGGCTAGGACAGAAGAAGGAGAAGAGGGAGAAAAAAGAAAACTCAGATCAGATGATTCACAGTTTTCTGTGCAAGAGACCTCTGTGTAATAACACAGAAACAGAACTTGGAAGAACAAAACAGAGAGAAAGTAAGAAACAGCGCTCTGGGGTGGAAAAGCTTTCCCAAAAGGACAGCACATCACAAAATGCTGCTGAATAAAATTGTGCATCTAATAAGGAAAAGTAATTAAATTTTCCTCTAAGACTTCTTGTGTCACAGACAAAATTCATCCTGCTGTTCTCTACTCCAGAAAGAGGTGCGCAGTGAAGCTAGTAGGCTTGAATAAGATCTAGTTTTTTCGTTTTGCCTTTTTTGTTTAAGATGAGGCCTTTTCAAACTGTGTTGATTAAAATGGTGTATCAATATGCTGTGCTGGCATTCCTGGCATTCTTTACAACATCGTTGATTTGGAAGCAAAGGCGAACATAGCTGTTACAAATTTGATTTTTTTTTCCTTCTATATCACACCTTTGCATTTAACTTTCCGTGCCAAAAGTTAATATGCTGCCGGTCCCTTCATTTCACTTTGATTTGCTCAGAAAGCTCTTTTCACATTTGCACAGCTAATACCAAAGAAACTGTGTTTTCATTCAAGCAGGACTTACTTAGGACATTTTCACTGGATGAAGACATTTATTGAAAATTTGGAATGAATAAGGTCACTAACAATGTTTGCAAAGTGAGAATAACAGATCTTTATGTGTATCAAAACATAAATCAAGAAAACATTTCAAATAAAGGCAAATAGCACACGAAGAAGAAGAACAAGTAAAACCTAAATTCAAACAGCTGGTCAGTACCAAACATTACAGGTACCAAGCTGCAAATTCTACCATTTTTTATTATTATTCTTTTCAAAGGATTAGTGTTCAGCTTGCTTTGAGATGAGAAGATTAATGCCATTTTCATTTCTTTCCGTTAAATATCGAGCTGGACACTTTGAGCCACTAACCTACATCTTCACATAAAGAAAAAGAAAAGAGTTGGACTCTGTCTAAAGAAAAAAATATATTTAAAAGAGCAACTTATAAGTCTGCCCAGAAATTTCATGTAAAATCCTTTGCCCTATAATCTTGACTGGCCAGCAATCAAACACCCACTGGCCTTTTAATTAGGTACACTCAGTTCAAACCAAGCATCAGAATGGGGAAGAAAGTTGAGTTAAGTGACTTTAAACTTGACATGGTTGTTGGTGCCAGACAGGTTGAGTATTTCACAAACATCTTTACGGTTTGCCTAGTTGATTCTCTCAATCTCTGAAAGCACCACACATTGAACCTTGAAGCAGATGTGTTACAGAAGCAGAAGACCACACCAGATGTCACTCCTGTCAGCTAACAACAGCAAACTGAGGTTACATTTCTAATAGGCTCACCAAAATTGGACCGAGTGGACTGGTGGTCATGGGTCAATCCCAAACAGCTCCTCGCTGTCATCCTCATGTCAGCTTAAAAGTCAGTTAGGTAAACCGCCATGGCAGGAAGGGTCTCAGCCACTTGGACAGATGTACCGGAGTAACCTGTGAATGAGACAGAAGGGTTCAAGGTGAAAAAGAAAAGCCACATCTATGGTTGCACACTGCTTCAAACCACCAATCTCCATCCAAGATTCCTGTTGAATCTGACTGATGTGTTTTGAGGTTAGCAGAGATTTGGAAAAATGTTACATCAACTAATGAGGCTATTCAGATGGAAGGATCAAAACTTAGAGGAAAAAACATAAAAGCATGCATACATCCTGCTTTGCAACAACAGTTCAGGCTTGAGTAGTGGTGTAGTGATGCGAGGGATATTTTCTTGGCACACTTTGTCCACCTTAGTACCAACTGACCATTGTTTAAACTCCACAGCTTTTTGGAGTATTGTTGCCAAACATGTCCGTCCCTTTATGACCACAATGTGCCCACATGGCTGAGATAACACGACATGTCACAAAGCTCAAATCATCTCGTGTTTCATGAACATGAGTTCACTGTACTCAAATTTCCTCCCCAGTTGTCAGATCAGAATCCGATAGAGCACCTTTGGGATGTACAGGTTGGGCCATTTATATGGATACACCGCAATAACATGGGAATGGTTGGTGATATTAAAGTCCTGTTTGTGGCACATTAGTATATGTGAGGGGGCAAACTCCTCAAGATGG
>NW_024582452.1:535286-587807 GCF_018398535.1 Haplochromis burtoni
TAGTGACAATTTTCTTGCGTCCACATTTTGGCAAATCCAACACTGAACCAGTTTCACGAAACTTAGCAAACAGTTCGCTAACTGTAGCATGGGAGATGGGTGGTCTCGTAGGGTCTCTTGCATTGAAATCTGCTGCAATGACCCGGTTACTGCATTCACCAGATATCAACACAATTTTGATCCACTCCTCACGTGTTAACGTCTTCGACATGTCAATGGCTGTGAACAAAGGGAACTTGTAAATAACTCATGAAAGAATAAAGTTACGCTGAAACCAAGCACACCATTGTTTTTCTTGGGACATTACCAATAAGTTTGATGTGTCACATGGCCCTCTTCCTTTTGGAAAAACTAAAGTTGTATCCAAGATGGCCGACTTCTAAATGGCCACCACCCATCTTGAGGAGTTTGCCCCCCTCACATATACTAATGTGCCACAAACAGGAGTTTAATATCACCAACCATTCCCATGTTATTGTGGTGTATACATATAAATGGACCACCCTGTAGATCCACATCATGGAGCTGACAAATCTGTAGCAACTGTGTGATGCTATCAGGTCAACATGAAGGAAAATCTCTGAGGAATGTTTCCAGCACCTCGTTGAATCTATGCCACAGCTCTGAAGGCAAAAGTCCAACCCACTATTAGCACATTGTATCTACAGTAATGAAGCATAACAATGACAGTTGTGTCAGATTATTATTTTTAAATGTCTAAATATTTAGCAATTACTTTGCTTCTGGTTTTTTCTATTTTACCTCTGTTAAAATTATGCCTGTTATAGTCAAATCTTATCAGTTGTGTACTGTGATTAGTTTTACTTCCTCTTCGTCAGTGTCTCGCCATTGATTAGTTTCAGCTGTACCTTGTTTTCTCCAGCTGTGTCACATTCCCCTGATTAGCCCTCAGCATGTTTGTGTATATAAAGGCCTGCCCTTGTCTTCATTCTTTGTCTGAGCATCTGCGATCCTCCTCTGTGTTCTTGTGGATTTCGTTTTGGCTTGCTTTTTGAATTTTGGGTTTCATGTACTTTGTAAATGGCCTCAATAAACAGCATTGTGGTTTTTTTTACTTCCGATACGTGGCAGTTATTTATCTCTGATTCAGTCTTGGGTTTGTTCAGTTCAGATTTTTATTTGCCTGGTGTACTAGAGGAAATTAAAAATGTCCAGATCAGTCCTAATTAATTCACATAACAACTCAGGACATATTTAGATAAATGTTGTGACCTGTTTCTGCTGCATCCACAAATATCAGATATCTGCTCACAGCACAGTTGCATCTGTTGTGACCAGATCAGACACATGTTACACAATAAAATAAAATAAAAAACTGAAGAGGAAGATTAAAGTAATTATACGTATCATGGTTCTAGCATATCTTTTCTAGTTTCACATTACATATAGCGAGCAATCATCATTTGTGAGTGGCTCCCTATATACAGGAAATGTTAATATATGGCACTCAGCTCAGACATAACTTAGTTCTTACACCCACACCAGCCAAAGTGCAGTACGAGCTCTTTTTACTGCCTCACACACACGCAGACCTGCACGCCAGACAAACTCAGATATATGCATATGTACACACATGTGAGTGTGATTTGTTCTGAAACTCTTCATTGTTCTGTGCATATATCTGCATTCGTACTGAGCGATGACAATTTGGAAATGCTGGAAAACAATTTTGCAGATTCATAGATATGAATGGAACCAGTCCTTAAAAGAATGGATGTTAGAGAATCTTTACAAGGCTTTTTGTTCTCCTTGTATCATAAAATCTCAGCTAACAGGCCTCTCCTTCATGATCTACTTCTCCTCAGCCACTTAACCTGTAAAATAATGATGCAGGTTTCCCAACTCTCACTTTCCATCTCGCAAGTTTCAAAGTTTTCCAAATGCTGTCAAGTACATAGGCGTCTATCACATCCCCCATCAACAGTTTAGGTACTGAATTAAACATTAACCTGTTGAAGCTGCCTGTTTTTCACATAATATAAATTATCGTAATTGGAGATGACATCCTGTGTGCTCTTAACCGCAGCTGCACATAAACAACCTGTTTCACTTTAAGGTTTATACCCTGGCATAAAATCCATACTACCTCTGTAACTTTTGGGGGAAATAAACAAGCTGAAATAAACAATATGTGTTTACGACTTCACCGTGAACATGCAAATGTGAGATTTGACCTGAGAAGCTAACAACCCACCTTAAACCCAAGAGCAACTAAATAAAATGTGAATGTACCTAAATGCTAGGCTATGTGTGTCTGTTTCACGGCTAGACAAGAGACAAATAATGCATATTTTAGGATATTGTTATCTAAATTATGAAAGAGCAAAGTAAAATATTTTACAAAAACAGGGATTTGTTGGTAGAAGGTCAGAGTAAGACCACAGTAAAAGAATTGTTTCTTACACAAGCAAGAACTCTATTACACTTTGTCCTTGTCGCTAATCAGCTCTGCTTTACTTTTTAAGCACCTCGTGTTGCCCTTCACAAACAAATTGTTTGGTATTATTATCTTTTGTTCTCATGAGCAGCAAAATTTAATTAATGTTTTTGAAACAACTACAAAATTGAGAACTCGCCCTCCAACCCTCTAATCTGCTTACTAAGTGGTTTCATACATTTCAGACCCTAAATCACCTCCTCTAAGAGTTATGATTATACCTGATTTAAACACACACTGCCCTGCGCTGATCTGATGCACACAGTCAAAAGCCACACTCTCGTCTTATTACCTCTTTCGCTCTCACAGCTCTACTCTTTTGATCAAACTATAATTTGGTCCGTCCATCACTTTGGTCCATGCAGAAATCTCTCAAAAACTATTAAATGGATTGCCATGAAATTTGCTAGAGACATTCGAGGTCCTTTTTGAGGACATTTATGCTAGAATAAACTCACTGATAAAAAAAAGTGTAATTATTCAGTGTAATTATTCTGATAGCTACCTGATATTTTTGCACAAAATGTGACACTCGTAGTTCCCAGACAAAGCACTCCAATGGTTTTAATAGTCCCCAGACTTTGCCTCTGGCATCAACACATTAATATTTTTTTGCAGATGCGTTATCTCATCCCCCCAAAAAAATGCCGACAGCTTGTAAAAGTACTACCTTATACTATGCAAATGGGGAAATAAGCTGATAGAAAACCATTGGTAATTTCTACTACTGATTCCACTACACAGTTTGTGCATATCTGTAAAATGTCAGTGGCTTTGACAGAACAGCAGTATTTGATACTAAGGGAATGAAAAGGTCTGTTGAGACTCCCTGAAAGATAAACCTTTTTCCAGGAGATTTCATGTTAGCATTCTTTCACACACAGTTAGGCATTCTGGGGTGATGACATGTCTCCCATTGTGCTGGAGGTGCAGGCAAATAAGCAATTGTCATTGAGTCTGCAGGATCAACTGTGTACCACTATTGAAATTTGATTCAATGCCGGTTCATATTTATAGTTAAATGGTTCAGTGGAATGACCTACAAGAACTACTATTTCAACATAATTTTTAATGTGTATATGATCGGCTGCCAGATACTGTCACATACAACTGTAGACAAGTCTTTTGGTAGCAATTACTTCAGCTTTGTGTCAGCCTTTCATGGCTTAGAAATCTGAAAAGCTGGTTTTTGGCGCTCCTGTCTTCATTTTTCATGATATCATGTTTCTTGTTATTACATCACTTCACCATTTACTGTATGCACCAGGTTACGAAAAACTGATATACAGTTAGTTTTGCAATCTCAATCGCAACGGCCATCACACTGCACCTCCAACATAATGGTGGACTTAGCTGTGTAATAGAGCTTCATAAAGCCTTTATAGACTAGTTACTTTTCTTGCATCAACACCTAAGTTAAGCCACCAACAAACACTGATGTCCTTCATTATTTTCATGAATAACTATCTATATAAAGACTAGAGGTTAACACTGCCTGCAGGTATAACTGACACTTTGGTCTTTTCTCAGTCCTTAAGAAGACCTCTTCACAGGAAGAAGTGAGACAGGTAATTCAAAACTACATGTGCTTGAAAGAGACTGAGATATCACCTAGCTCAGTACCCCCTAGTGAGGGTGAATTCATTAGCTAACAGATCAGTGCATTACTCTGCAGAATACCAAGTCGAAAGTGCGTAAGTCATGGGTTTGTTTTTTCATTTAACATTATCCAAATATAACAAGGACGTTCATATGCAATTATACTACATAGCCTGGCACTTGCATATTCATTTTTAAAAATAATTTTAAAAAATAAATAGTGAAAGAGAAGTGTGGCAACTGCAAACCTTTTTTTAAACATTAAGTGGAACTATCCTCCCTCTGGCAAAAATGAATAAAAACATTTAAGGACAGACCCAGTCTGTACGGGATGGATTGGTTTTACCCATCTTACAGGAATTACCAATGAGCTTTCATCCAACTTCCTGTGGCTTAATCGCATTACCGAAGTTTTCTCACATTTAAAATGGCCAAAAAAGTTCAGAATAGTTAAGTTATTTGCACTTAATTTGTTTTGCTTTAAAGATCTTGGAACATATTTTCCCAGTCAGTTTCTTAATTATGAGTGATGGCGAACATGCAAGGTAACAGATTTTTTTCCAAGGTCTTTTTTGTCTGTACCTTTCCTAGTGGCTTGTATTGAACATAGTGAAATGGGAAAAGGCATTTTTGTGAATTAATCAGTGTGTGGATTTGAAATTTTCAAGTCATTATCAAGTCAAACTACTCACAGGTTAATGTATTAGAACTTGTGAAGAAAATATACTGTAACATTTAATAACACACATCTTTTAGGACCCAACATTTGGATGTCTGAAAACGACAGCTGAAACTCAAGGAAAGCTCAAGCAAAAAGGTATAAATGTTCCCCCTCTGTTGCTGGGCTAAAAGAGGATAAAATGCATTATTAGACAGAATTTAAGAGGCTGCTTGTTTCCAAGGTTATTCTCCTGATCCTATAACCCAGCACTGCGTTTTTCTGACTGGTAGACAACAACAAACAACACTGACATTTATGCACACTATGTTCAGAGTCTGCTTCTTTAATTGTGTTCAGTTATAATGAGAAAGCAATGTAACATTTCCATCAGAGCCCCAGCTTCCGATTCAGATTGTAGGTGGTGCGATTTATTTGTTTTACCTCACCACATTAATATATCTTGCTACATCAATAAATCTGATTTATCACAGGCAGATATTTTAGGTGCAATAATTATTTGCATAAGAACAAACCAAAAAAATTGAGAATCCTTTGCAGCTATGAGAGTTACCCAAAACTTTTACCAAAAAAAAGAAAAAATAACAAAGGTTTCGAGGTCTTTAATTAGTTTCTGGCGTTTTCCAAGTTATCAGGTAGTTGTTGCCTAGCTTTTGTGTCTACACTGCGCTTTACACAACACGCATTTTGTTCACTTTTCAGCCATTTACAAAACTAATTAAAGTTTCCTGTCCCACAAAATTTGCTGCAAGTTTCAGACTTTTTTGGTTTGTTAAAGCTGCATGAAGGTTGTTACCTTAATTTAAAAGTTTAAGAAACAAACCAGAACTACAGTCGCTAATCTGCATTAAGTTGATTAAACAACACGGCGTTCATTCTTCATGCACTTGGATGTTTGGCATACTCGTCGTGTTCTCCGAGCTGCCTTAAAAAAACAGAAGAAAGGAAAGAGTGAGAGGAACAAGCATTAGTCCGGACGGGACGAGAGTTTCCAATTTGCATCTATCATCCAGATGAATCTGCTGTTTCTGCAGATTTAACTGATAGCATGCACAAGAACAGGTGCTGGGTTCACTTTTCAACCTCTAATGTAATTTTCCTAATTAGCTAATTCATGGTTTATGCATAACAAGCCAATCTATCCCTATATATTAATGAGAGACCCAAGTTTGATTTTGTTATCGTCTCTCACTGTGTCATAATATGATATTAATGAATGAAAGCTATTAGCCCTGCATTTTAAATCATTGCTTGACAGAGTGAAATGAATGTTTTCCCAAAGAAAATACATTTTCATACCATCATGATCTGAAAATTCGCATTCAGCCTTGCAGCTGCTGAGGAAGAGGATCTCTCCTGCCCTCCCCATTTTTTGTGTTTCATTTCAAGATTATGTTTGGGGTGCATAATTATGACACTCATTAAAAGCTCCTATACCGAAACAGCGTCAAATGGGGGGAAATATTCTTGGCTGCGGTCCAACTCATTAGAATCCCTGATGACGCTTTATGGGATCAGCTTTTCTTTTCTTTTTTTTATTAGCAGTCACTATTTACTACGCAGCAGAATGGAAATATTACTGTAATAACTTATAATTATGTGAGTCCAACTGTTAATTTGAGTCGGGAAGGAGAGGCAGATTGAGAAGTGTGGTTTGTTGTGCCAACAGTCACAGAGGTGAATGGGAATTGTGACAGCTCCAGCCTCGTCAACATGGTCATCTGTTATTTTGGCCCAAACATCAGAGTGCTCGCTGTGAATGTAACAATACACATGGCTCACAGCTTGGCTAAAAACACAGCTGAGCAGAGTTTCTCAACTTTGGCGTCAGGGACCTTTATGGGGTTATAGATGGGGTAACAAAAGATTTCTGTGACGCCTATTTTTAAATAAAAATTAGAGCTTCTAAACATTTCCTGAAAATCCTGACATCACTACACAAAAAGTTGTAATGCTGCTAAACTCCCTGGAAGACTGGAGGCTGAAAAATGTGATAATGGTCCATAAAAGCTGTTGAAACCCGCTAATAGGAGTCATGATTTCAGTAATATGAAGGAATATAAGCTCTGGTCCAAAACCTCAAATCAGCAGTTTGGCAAAGGCATATAGTAAAAAGGCTGTAATTGTAGTTTTAATAGGCAACTACTGAAGCTGTACTTTATATGGCCTGTCTTCTCAGTTTATCCCATTCTGTGAAATTTGATCATAATTAGTGTATTGGCTATGTTTTAAACAAAACATATATTTACAATTATGGTGATGCTGACCTTTGACTATGCTTTCTAAGACCAAGTGAGCATTTGTCCAAAACAAGTTCCCCAGAGGTTCCTGTTAAATGTATTAAAAACTTTAATTTTATTTTGTTGAGCCTCATTAAGAAAGGTTTGTGTGTATGCACATCCAGCAACTTAAGCAACTACACTTTACTTAGATGGTTTGGGATGTTATTATATGTGCTGTTTTAATGTGATAAGTATTTTTATATTTTTAATTCCTTAAATCCTGAGGACGGTGAGTTGGACCGATACATCGTGAATCAACAAAACATTGCAAACATTTTTTTTTCCTTTTCTGATGCACCTGTCATTTATTCAGGTGTGCAGAGACTTTGAACAAGTTGTTAAATACCACTGTTATCATTAGTACCACTTGTTGTGACACCCCCAGCTTGCAGCATACAATGCAACCTTTGTAGCACTAAAAACACAGAAATAGTCCTGAAGTTACCTCCCTCATCCTCCAATCCTCCTTCAAAGTGCAGGCTGCAGGGGGCACAGTATGTTTATTGTTTGCAATTAAGTTTGTTTTGTTCACAATGTTGTGATTATAACTATGATATTGAAGAGCCAGGGTGTGCGCCACAGGCACAGGCAGAGCAAACAGAGCTTTCAGAAGGTGAAAACAGCAGAAATACCAGGGATAAAAGAGAGGTGCCGCCCAGACTGTGACAAACACTTTTTTATGGTTCAAGCACCTCAAAGGATTGTGTCTAAGGAATAGTTTAACATTTGAGAAAAAAAACCTTATTTGCTTGGTTAGATGAAAAAAACGAGCCATGCTTTTAGTTTGATAAAGTGGCTCAAAGCAGAGGAAGCGGCTAGCCTGAATTTGCCTGAAAAGCCCACTTTTTAACACGTTTAATCTTGCTTGTTAATTCCATACAAACACTGACATCCAAACAGAACAAGTTGAGGTTTTATGGGGGATTATGTTCCAGATGATTTCTTGCAGCTTCACATTTCGAGTCCTGAAACAAGTGTTGTATTTCTAATCTAACACTCAGTCAGAAAGAAAATAAGCTTATTCCCCCACATATCAATCCTTCCTGCGGTAGCAATTATGCCTATTTTTGCACACAAAAACATCTATATATCTATATAACTCTTAATAGCTTGTTTTGTTGTTGTGAATTGTTCATAAACTGAAATCACTTCCTGCCATTATGATTCATCAGTCACATTAAAACTTTGTGGATTTCCATCTTTGTGGAAAAACTCACTAAAACCCAAATTTGTATGAAGCAGGCTTAATAAAAAAAAAAAAAACAACAACAACTGTGGATTCAGGTGAAGCCTGTTGTTTTAATTAAAAAGCTTTGTTCCCTGATATATCTTCAGCTTTTTGCCAATTTTTATTGACAGCATTTCCTGACTTGGGAAAAAAGTATTACTATTAAAAGGATCTATTTTGTCCATAGATTTTCGTAATTGTTTATCAAGGTCATGGTTTCATAATTGAAATCGTGTATTTCAAAGGAAATAATCAAACGGAAGAATAATAATACCTTTCCACGTAAATAGCCAGAGATAACTGTTTTGACAAAAAGTAATTTAAATATAAGGTCCTCTGCTGCAATTCTAAGGAAAGACTACGAAGAGATTAACACACCTCCACCTCTGAGTGACATATTACCAATTTTGATCATGTCTCTTTAAAGCAACACAGACTGAAGGTCGCTTTCCACATAAGTATCATTTAATCTTAGCAGACAAAAGAGGAAGGCTGCGTCTCGATTGTGTGCAGGTGCCTGCAGGCCTGAAGTATTGTGCCATCTTGATTATCCACCCGATGCTTAAATATTCTCTCCTCTTGTGCAGGCAAATTAAATCCACTGCAGGTGAACTCTATCTCACTACTAATTAAGAGTGTTTGTCCATGTGTGATATTGTTTCTCATTTCATACCCCCCAATCTACTCTGAACAGCAAGGAGACTCAGAAATGTTTTTTTCCTTTTGTGTGTGTCTGCTTTTTCACTTAGATTTGTGTGTGGTTTCTCGAAGAGTTTGTGCACACACACAACACGTTTAAATCGTCTTAATAAACAATGGACGTATTTTTCCCTGCAATTCTTTTTCCCCTGCATATCCTTTCATACAATTCTTAGAGCTTTAATTTTGTTGCACTTACAAAATAAAGCAGCCTTAAATGTCCGTTCTGTTCTGTGTCCACTGTGAATTCTCTCCGGTTTCGTTTGTTACTTGCACAACTGCTTAGAGGTCAAAGATCCATGACATCGGATCTTTTGCAGTGTCCTTACTTGCAGGGACAAGTTTCAACAAAAGCAAACAGAACTCATAATCTACACCAGATCTCTGCTGGTTTCATTTAAAATGTGTTTGTGCCCCTGTCTAGGACTGCTTTCTTTTATCTGTGCAACACTGTCAAAATTAGGAACATCCTGTCTCTGAGTTAAATGAGTTCATGCGTTTGTTACTTCAAATCTAGACTATTCTAATTCCTTATTATCCCGTTGTCCCAAAAGCTCCCTGAAAAAACCTTAGTTGATCCAGCTTTCCTCACCAAGAGTACTAACAAGCACTAGAAAGAGAGATCACATCTCTCCCATATTAGCTACTTTTTTCATCAGCCCCTTGTTAAATCCAGACTTGAATATGAAATCCTTCGTCTCTCATACAAGTCCAGAATTATCCATCATATCTAAAAACCCAGGAGTTCCATTTTATCCCAACAGAGCACTGCACGGCCAGCGCAGGCTTACTTGTGGTTTCTTATTATTTTTTATTTTATTAGTCCTTTATTTATCCAGGTAAAAAATCTCATTGAGATTAAAAATCTCATTTTCAAGAGAAACCTGGCATCATGGCAGATTTTACAAAAGTAAAAGTAAAGTTGTAGGCAGAGGCTTCAGTTTTTTGTGGAATAGCTCCCAGTTTGGGTTTAGGATACAGACAGTCTCTCTGTTTCTAATATTAGGTGTAAAACCTTTCTTTTTAATAACGCTTAGATTCAGGGCTGGATCAAGTGACCCTGAACCATCCCTTAGTAATGCCGCTATAGGTGTTGTTCCACTTCCCTTTCACTGCTCCTTTGTTCTCCTTTTTCTATTTCTATTTCATAATTCCCTTAATTTGAACTCACCAACTAGACACAACAGTTGGCTGAGCCCAGTTCTTGCCTGCCAGAAGTTTCTTTTTGTTAAAAGGGAGTTCTTCCTCCCAACCATCACCAAGTGCTATTCATACAGGATTTGATTTGATTTCTTGTTGTCTTTTGAGTTTTCTCATTAATATTATGTTTTAGCTGGCTGTTATGAACTGGTGCTGTGTGAATAAAATTGAACTGAATTCACTTGAATTGTTGTAAATAAGTAAAATTATAAATAATAAAACAAAATATCGAACAAAGCCTGAAAAACATTTGTTGTCATCAGTCTGTGTGTTTACCCAGAATCAACTAAAACACATTACATGTAAGGTAATGGCTAAGTAATGCCAATCTGATTTTTTCTTTGGCTACAGATGAAAAATAGTTTTACCATCAGTTGTCTCTGGAACACACGCATGCACACACACACAAACACACACAGAATTCATATCAGTAGACAGGGAGAAATGCATAAGCAAATTCTTTTGTCTCCCTGGTGATGTGATTTTGAGCATTGGTTGATAGACTGTGCAGAGATGAGGATTGGCAGCATCTCAAGATGTCTTTGAGGCTTCTCTCACAGCCATGCTTTATGGTTAAGCAGCCAGCAAATTGGGAAAGTGGCTTTATCTAATTAGAAAATACATTCCTTTAGTAACAGTCCCCCAGGCAGAATCATCATTATTTAAGCTGGCTGGCCTTGAGAGAGGCACAAACGGCATTCAGATACATATCTAATGCTCACCATGGAAATGACTATGTGCAGTGGATATGCTCATGGTACAATCATTACATTTTTCATTCTTTTGCCTTTTTCCCTCTAAATATAATTCTCTCTTTCTCTATCACAGTTCTTAGTCTCCCAAATCTCTACTGTGTATTAAAAGGCTAAGAAATAATTATCTTAGTGCCTTTTCATTAGACAGTTTTCATGCTGTGGTGAAAATCATCTTGCAGATTGTCTCAGTGTGCTGTTACTCCACATTAATGTATTATGATTGGTGCAGTGGGTGCAGCAATCACAAGAGGAAATTGGTCTAAAATCCTTTAGGCTGTGCAGCCAAACATATACCGGTATAATAGACGTGATATCTTGAACTGTAATTATGTGATATTTTCCACAACATATTGGTATCAAATGGTCAGCACAACACAAAAGCAGTAGACTTTAATGTAGGCCATGGATGCCAAAGGCACGGAGGGATTAAAAGGAAACCTAATGTACAGATGCTAGCTCAGACTGCAGGCTATGCCGCAACAACTTAACTAAACAACATGATACCCACCATAATGAGCTTTCACCATCCATGTACAATGCACATGGGTGTACTTTCACTACATTTTGTGATTTTGGTCTGTGTGTGTGTGTGTGTGTGTGTGTGTGTGTGTGTGTGTGTGTGTGTGTGTGTGTGTGTGTGTGTAACACTCACTTTGAAGCTTTTGTTTGTACAGTGAACAGTCTCTGAGTATCTTAGGCTACTATGAGCCCTTCTTTTGCCCAGCACTGTTAATGAGGCCTCTGGGAATGGACATGGAGGTGTGTGTCAACACATAAAGCCTTTAAAGTTTTACACGTCTGCGAGCGTGCATGCAAGCGTGTGTGCGTGTGTGAGAAAGGGAGAGAGAGAGAGAGCATGTGAGGAAGAGAGATCACAAATCACAAGCTCATTTTATTTATACTTTTGGATTAGTGCCCCTCTAGAACTGGTGTAATTTTCAGCAGTCACATCTGCAGTTTGATTTCTTCGTGTTGTGCAATCATATATAAATATGCCTGGATTTGTTCTCACCTCTTCCTTTCATATGCTTTAAATATGTTTTTAGAATGATTGAAGTCTATAGTCAGAGCCCCCTGAGGCTGTAGACCTCATTACACACCATGAAACAAAACATTTATAGATAGATTAAACACAAAGAAACTTACAATTGTAGGTCAGGACTGGTTCTTCCTATTGGGAATACAGGCATATTTTAGTTGTTGGTTAGTTTTCTGGCAAAATCATTAATCAATGGGTCATTCAAGGACTGTTGGAAAATTGTAAATCAAATTGTTTCTGTCTTAAGAGGGTTCTTAGCGGTCTCATATATTGATTCATTGATCAATACTACTAGGATATATAGCAATGACATGTTGGAAGAAAAGTGTAGTTGGATGGTTGCAAAGAGAGGAAAGGTTGTCAGAACTAAGGCACTACCAGAAGGCAACATTGCAGACACTGAGGATAGCTGCAAGTACCTTGGAATCCCACAGGCAAATGAGAACCATGAAGGCAAGTCCTGACTCTGGTAGAGGACCCAAACTTGAAGGATAAAGGCCACCAACAGGTGGACTAAAGGCTGGATAATTAAGTGATAGTAAAAGGAAATAACCTGAGGAAGATTTTGCCACTAACAGGTTAAGTAGCAACAAATCAGTAACATGATTGTGTATAAAATGAGCATGTTAGAGAGGCCGAGTTTCTAAGAAGTTCAGTTCAGTTTTATCCATCCAGTCTCTTCTGCTTATCCTTATCAGGGTCGCAGGGAGCCCCAGCTACCACAGGGCGAGAGGAGGGGTACACACTGGACAGGTTGACAATCTGATGCAGGGCCAACACAGAGAGACAGATAACCATTCGCATCTTTTGTAACCAGTTGGATGTGAAAGGAATAAAGATAAGCAGAGATTCACGAATGTGCAGAAAAATGTATCTATAAATTGTGCAGCGATTTCAGAAAAATCTTCCTCCACATAAAATTGTGAAGATTTTATCTTCATCTGGTTATCTCCAGTGCATAAAATCATTAAAAAAAAATTGGGAATCTTGAGAAATTTCTGTGTGCAAGGGATAAGGCTGGAAATCAATATTGGATTCCTGTGATGTCCAGCCCCTCAGAGGGCACTGAATAAAAACAGGTATGAATCAATCATGAAAAATAATCTTTGCATGGACTCAGAAACACTTCCAGAAATCAGTAACTACAAGCATTGTGTGAGCCATCAACAAACACATGATCCAGAAAGCAATCATGGACTGGGCAAAGTGGAAAACTGTTCTCTGGTCAACAATCAAATCTTAATTTAAGGTTTAGGTTAAAGGTTAATAAAATGACCTTGTTTGTTTTTTCCTTTAATATGTGTGTAATGCTTGCATTGGTTTCTACAGCCTGACAAGGAAATTTATAGTCCAAGAAATTTTAAACTCTTTTAACATTTTTAAATAATATTATTATAACATTTTTAAATTTATACTTATTTATAATTATGTGTCATAACAGGTACCACTGTACAGCATATAGATACTAATGCACTGTCTATGGCATTATTCTGTTCTGCCTTATCTCTTGTCATTGTGCACTGCAATATGCTATGAGTCATTAATATAATGAAACACAATAGTTGTAGGTATTTTACAGTTCACTTATCATTACAGATGCACTTTTGAAATATGCATTAGCAAACACTGAAGTTTTCCTCCTGAAATAGTCCTATTGTTTAAGGTCAGTAACGTTTCAATTTGGATTTGATGCAAATTAAAGTTTAGTATGATGAAAAGTACCGAACATTTCCTTCTATTTTACTTACCACTGAGATGAGCAGGTTTTCTAGATATCACTAAGCTTCTTTATAAATAAGTGAAAATATTGGTCTTTTATATACGAGCTTTCAAGGGGGAGGACACAACATGTTTTTACAATTAATACCTTTCCACAACTTTAATAAGTGGAAAGTTAATTAAAAGAAGCGGATTAGTGTATTCACTGAAAAAACTCTCTTTAAGTTTTTGTTGCAAACCCTTGTCTTTATAAAGCATTCATTTGATACATGGACGCATGGCTTTCTGGAATAAAGCAACAACTCTGCTGAGTTCCAGTGAAAGTAGTTCTGATCAGGTAAAGGTCAAGTGAAGTATGAGTAGAAGAATATGGGTCGATGCTCAAGGATGGCAAAACCACTGACAAACAAGAGATGGCCCTACTTAAGGATGAAAAGAGGAAATGGAGAGCAGCGCTACTACATTTGATTGCCATTGTGCAATCCTGGTAGGAATATGGAACTCGGAGTTGACACAAAAAAGCTGTATTATCCCTAAAATTCAAACTTTCTGAAACAGTTAGAGCTTTCAGCACAGTCTGTAAGGCTCTAAGTATCCATAGAATTCAAAGTGAGTCCTCTCGCCTGAGCTACTTAGACAGACATGTGTTAGCTAAGCAGGCTAATGCCCAAATTGATCATTGTTTCCTGTTTTGTTTTCTTTTTAAGGTTCCCTAGTAAAAAACAGGTTGTATGTATCCTTGTTGATTTTCTATGAATTCAAAATGAATTTTTGTAGGTTAGTAATGATGCAAATAGATTTCACACCCTTACGTATGCATGACCATACCGAGATTTTCTGGACGAAGATTTGGGGCAAAACAGTGCACTGTTTATCTGCAGTTGTTGCATCAGAAACTGCTCAATACAGTTTTCTGACATAGTTTTCAGAGATATTTGGATACAGAGAAATTAAAAAACAAACATTGGAAATGTTTGCCTGTCTGGTTGTTCTTGATTGCGTCATTGCTTGCCTGCTTTTGTTCACAGCTGGGATTCTCAGTCCACATCCGTCTTGACCAGCTTTTGCAGTGCTGCTTCACATTTACTTCACATTTAAGTTCATTGTAGCATTTTTTATTTATTTTTTATTTTTACTGGTGCAGATGAGACAATCCAAGTAGTTTCTGGTTATTATTGCTCCCTAGATGCGAGCCATCCAAACAACCAGAGACCTAGATGAGGCGCAGCTCCTGGCAGGTGTTCTCTTTAAGACTTTTCACTGTGTAAAATTATCTTGAGTGAAACATACGAGGAAAATCATCCAGTCAAAAATGCTAGTGGATAGAGAATCAGGCCTGCTGTAAAGAGCTGAAGCTGCTCTTTAAAACAACAGCTATAGCTACAGCTCACACATGTTATTAGCTATAAGGCTGTGAAAGACCACAGAAGGTGAATGTGTGCATGTTCTCTCTCTCTCTCTGTGTCTCTTCTACTTATCTAGCAATTTGAAACAGAGTCTATAGTATATATATAGTCTAAATATCAGCATGCTGTAGAACAGCCAATTTTTACTGTGAATGATATATTCCTCACGTTGCCTTCTCAATCTTTTCATTACCATCTGTACAACTGTTGGCTTGTTTTATGGTTTCATCGCTACAGGAGGCATTTTACAGAAGCAGGTCCTTTAGACGTAGCCAGCATCTTTCTCTGACTCCAATGCAGTGAGTCACTGACGTGATGTGCCGCAAAGAAGAAGGAGAGGTGGACACGTGTATTTGTACTCTGTGTATCAGTACAGGGAAAATCTGCAGAAAAAGTAAAATCAAATGACAGCGAGAACAAAGTACGAACAAATAAGTGGCCAGCTGGTAAATCATCAGAATTCAAGGAATGAAAGGAAGCAATAAAGAAAGCATCTTTTATTTGTCAACATATGGTGATAGGTAAAAAAAAAGTACAAGAGCACTACCGACAAGATAAATTAAGTAGCAATTAACTATAGCATAACATTCTTCACAATCTACTGCTATTACTGTCAACTTCCATTTAAATTATTATCAAAATACTGCATATCCTCATTAGTACTGTAAAACTATTATCATTGTCATTATTGTTCTTATATTTCAGTGTATTTGTTGAGAAATTTCTCTCTAGAGTCTAATAGTCCTCTGATTCGTTTTCCCTTATAGTGGCTGTAAACTTTGATAATTTCAGCAAAAAAAAGTTTCACTTCCCATCAAACAGCCTCAGTTCCAAGGGAAAGAAATTAGGCCAGTGATGGTTTTGTATCATCTCCCACCCTAGATTCAGCCATTACAGCAAGCCGGGGCAGCCAACTTAGATCAGTAGACCACCGGCCTAATAAATGCATGCTGCAGTGAAAGCGTACCCAAATGGTACAATTTACTCAATTTACCCACCTCTGCTGCAAATGCAGTGTATGCTTGATGTTTGATGTGTTTCTTAAACATGCAACAAATGACAACTTGATCCTTTTCAAGTCTGTTTGAACTGTTGGAAATTTTTCCTTGTTGATGTTTCAAACTGTGACTCCGACCTCCCCAAAGAGGCACAGGAGAGTTGACTGGGCTTGTCTGGGGAGGGAGAGATGTTAGACAAAGCTGCTGCATGATGTGAGAAGGATCAGAGCAGCAGAAAGTCTAAAGGGCTATAACCTTCCCACTCTTAAGCTCCTCGCAGTGGTAGATCTGTTCAGGCCAAATTCCTAGAGTTCCTGATTTCTTGTGCTTAATTAGTGTTTCTCTCTGTAACTTAAATCTCCACAGTGGCTTCCAGAGCACGCCACTCCTGGGACTCCACCATCCCCACTCTGCCCACTTCCTCTCCAGTGCTTGCAACCCCCCCCCCCCCCCCTCCAAACCCCTCAACCCCTCTACCGACTGCATCTCCAGAGAGAGCCATCAGCTTTCTCAGTCCTCTCTATTCAAGCGGTGATTCCCTCATCAACTTACAACCAGCTTCAATATCTAAGTGTGCAATAAACTCTTATTCTATTCTAAGAGTCTGAGTGTTGCATTTCAGTCCACTAGCTTTTGTTTCTTAAAAAGATTTAGTGGCGCTTCCAGTCTCTCAGGATATTGGTATTCCTCAGCAGATGTCCAATAAATTTGCTTCGAAAACATAGGAGGGGGGGAAAAGCCTATAACTCCAGAACTTGCAAAAACATCTCAGTTTGTTTTTGTTTTCAAAGCTGCTCATCTAAGGGAGCGATGAAAATGTTTATAGTTGAAGCACTAACGTTCTTTTGGGTCTGTGTTTGCAACAAAGCCCAAAGACAAAAAGCTCGACAATGAAGTTAAAAGCATCACATAAAATATTTCATTATAAAAGCCTGGGGCCATGAAATGGCAGAGATATGGAAATGGTTGGGAAGGGAAAGTGGACGAGTTGGGTATTTATCTAAATACCTAGAAATGGTATCAGTGGACCTCCTTGTGCTGTGGGACACAATATAAGAGTGCTCTTAGCTCGGGTTTCCATGATGACATATATTACCTAGGCTCAGAGAGCCTGTGTACAATGAGCTATAATTTAATGAAAATGAACTGCGTGAAAGCCTGCTGCCTAGATGGTCGAAAGTCACTGTTTTTTAAATCCAAATTTTCTGAAAATGATTAAAATCATTCTTGTCTTGTCCATAATAGAATTAACATGCAAGGAAAATTAATTATGCAGCACCATGATTGAGTTTTTGCTTTTAATCATGACAATTTCAGGCTTGACGAAGCTTAGATTGGCCAATTTAAGATGAGGTTAATGGGTTCCCATTATGGCTAGATTTCTCATTGCACAGTGAGTGTGCCAGAACAACATCAAGGGCCCCAGTGACCATCTACTGATACAAAGGCTATTGTGAAGCCAATCGTCATTGTGAGGCACTCTTCTTCCTGAAAATTAAAAAAAGAAAAAAGAAAAGAAAAAGGAAAGAAATTATCCAAAACTGTTAAGGTTAATGGATAACATTTAAGACAGCATGCTGCCTCCCTCTGAGGAATCCTAGTACGTTTAAGTGCAGCCGTTACACTGAAAAACAACACCAGAGCTTTGAATCTTAAATTAATGTCAAGGCTGCATATTGAAAACATCCAAAGCTTGCAGTACAAACCAAATAGGTGTTTACTCTGAAAGTCACTTAAAAAGACTACAACAATAAGATTCAGATATTTCTGAACAGAAACAGCACAGGATGTCATCATTCAGCGCATATGCTGAAGTTTATTTAAATGTTCATATGTCTGCAGAATGCAAACTAATATTTGCTGTGTGGTTATATAAATAAACGCAAGACAGGAAGGAGGGAGGGGAAGGGGGGAAAGGACAGTGAGACAGCTAATGCATCTTCTTCATTTTAAATAAAGATATGCATTCTCCAGTAATTAGCTGCTTTTTGGTGTTCATATGTATTAGTCATTATAAATACTGTGCATTACTTTTATACTAAAGTATATTCAATAACCATTTAGATATTAAGCAAGGGTTTTCTCCAAACCCTTAGGAGTAAGGAAGTTGTTGTGCAGTACACGAACCCTCAAAGTTTGCTTTGTAGAATGGACCCTATAAGTAAAGTAGGAGTACCATAACCCCAAAAATACACCAGCTGTGTGTCCGTGACCTTGCGTCCCACTCATACTGGGAGAGTTTCACAAGAAGCGCGTGTAGACTTTTAATTTGAAATATGAATGCTTTTTTTTTTAAAAATAATATGCAATTTAAGAAAATTAAGGTATAATTATATTTTTATGTAGCAAAACACAAGCCTGAAAGTTGTATATACAACTCTAAAACGTATCTCTAATTCTTCAAGTCTAAATTGAGGAATTACTCATAACTAATTCACTAGTAGTTTGACACTTATTAACCTACACAGTTCCCTATTCTTGAGTTGCTTTCTCTTCGCACTTAGTGAATCCATTATAGCGCACAAGTACAGCAATTAACAGCCTCTTTTCTTAAGTGATGGTTACAGCACGAAAAACGAAGTGTATTTACATGCATAGGTTGCACTGCTACTCAGTGTCAGAACAACTAGAACGTTTTCTTTTATAATGATCCACTTTGGAGATTTTCAAACATTTCAGCTTGTTTCTTTAAGGCAGAGAACAAATGCACTTCCTAAACTTAACAAAGGTTTTTGATTTGTAAAAGGGTCACATAGAATTTCAGAGTTGGTGCAAGATGAGTTGTACAATATAAATTCAAAAAAACATCTTTATGAGTTATTAAGCACCAATACACCTTTATTTTTTCCAGTTATCAGCTAATGAATGATGCATGTCTTAAAATATTAAAATAGTATTACTCTAATGTGAAGTTACATGATATTAATGCATTCTTAAAATATCAGCTGTTTTGCAAAATAATATTAAGACAACTTATAGTCGTGTTATTATTGTGTTATTGTTGTGTTGTAGTTAATTAAAATGTTGACTGTTGACTTACTGTCATTTTCAGACATGACTTAAGATGAAATAACACGACCAGTCAGTGAGGATAATGAGCAAAGATGCTCAAGACTTTTACAACACAGGTTTGCATCTTAACGCACTAAAATGTGTTTGATTCACTGGGGAATGACTCACTATCTACTGATGTAGAGACTGGTTTGAGGCACCCTGGAAATCCCAACAGTACTAATGGCTACTACCGGCAGTGCTGTTCCTATCATCCCAAGACACTAAAGTGGTTTGAACTGACCAACCAACAGATTTACACATGAAACTGGAACCCTGTCCTCGTGGGGATAATTATTTGATATGATCTAAAATGTTTTCTTGAAAAATTGTGTAGATTCGCTTGTAAATACACCAAATGCCTGCAGTGACACAACATCTTTTACAGTTTAAATGTCTGTGAGTCGGGAAATGCTTTGTGCTGTTTTCAATTTAGTCTCTTCCTGTCGTTTCTATTTTCTGTACTTTAAATGGCATCTGCTGACTTTTTGTATCAAATTTAAACAATGTTGTGTTGAAGGGGCTTTGTTCTGTGTACTTTGTTTGCCCTCAGTAATCATAAATCTTTCACTAAGTGTCCCTGACTAAACTGTGTAACTTTTGTTGCTATTTTTTTGGTTAACACACACACACACACACACGGACATACACACACGGGCATAAATAAAATAGGGAGACCCTTTATTTATTTATTTTACTAACACTATAATGACAGTCAAATAATTGCTTTTTCAAACTTTCTCCTGATTAGTCAAACAGCCCACACATAAAAAACATCCTCCTACATGGGGTCAACCATGTGGAGGTTACTCCACTCAAGTTATCAGTCTATTCAGTAGTTTAATAAATAATACTTAGCAAATTGAAACTACAATAGCAAAGAGTAAATCATTCAAATCTAGAAACAAATCAGTGCTATTCTTACTTCATCTGTAACTTCAGAACATAAACGTCTACAGCTTGTAGAAAGCAAATTAGTCAAAATTTTACCTTTAACACATTTTTTACTTTTAAGGTCTTTAAACTCTTACTTTCAATTTGACTGAGGTCAGTACTATGAAGAGAGATTAATGAGTTAGTGAGCCATGTTGAGCTTAGAGTCAGAGATTTCTGTATCACAAAGGTGGCTCTTTAACCTGGCTAAATCACCATAGTAACGTATGCTGAGCACATAATCTTGTCCAGAGGAGTTTATGTTCAGAGTTTTGGTTTAATATTGGCTGGAAGCACCACCTGTTCAACAATCCTTTTATTTAAAATATGCTTAAATATAAAAATGCTCTGCTTAAAGAGTATATTTTATACGTGCAACCTGTTGAACTTTATCTTACTGACATGTGAAAATGAAACCTAGCTGCAAAGTCACAGCAGCACAAACCGTATGCGTCACATTGTGACTAGAATTTGCATACATTCAGCTGGTGATGCAGAAAATGTGTGAATGTTTTTATGTGTGGTCCTGATCTGACACTAGAATGTTTCTCACTAAGAGCGCCATACAATCAATAAAATTAATTTCACTTTGACTAGTAAGCAGGGATTTCCATGTTTCCTTTATTAGGCTGTGAGAGAGTTTTAGACCTGAACACTCGGAGTAACATCCATCAGGGCTGGTTGGATGGATCCATTCAGCCAGCCAGCCATCCATTTTCTTCCGCTTATTTGATTCAGGGTCACAGGGGGGGGTGAGTAACATTCAATGTATCAAAAGTTTCAGAGTTCAAATGTGCAGCTGTTGTGTTAATAATAAACAGCAGCGCCAGGCACTAAAATAAATATAACTTGAGATAATATTCTTTTCTCCCGCTCATTATGCTTGAGATGATCACGAGTTTGCAAGATTAACAATTTTCTGCAGCATTACTCGTTCTATTTGGAAGGAAAAGAGTCAAATGGTCCATTAAACGCCCCCTTCTATGTGAGCATGCCCACAAAAAAATGCTCCTTAAGCAGAAAGACAGTGAACAACCACCATCTCTGCCTGGGGTTTTAAGTTTTGTTAAGTTAGCTGAACTTAGTTAGCTTAGCTTAGCAAAGAAAGCCTAGTTATGTTGAATTTTCTTCATAGCACATGCCTCAGCTTTCCTATTATTACTGAGGTCATCAGCTTAGGCTTTTGAATTAGATCCCAGCTGGGTCGAGGCTACTGCTCATATCATAGTTTCATTTATTCTTTTTAAACATGAAAATTGTTAGCTTTCACCACATATTTTAATTAACATTTTCTCCTTAATAGTCATGTGGTTTTGGACAAGTCTGGAATCTCACAGATGCACACAAGGTGTCCTTTGATGTCGGCACCATGAGACACTTTATGGCGGTAGTGAGAGGGGGCCTTGCTACCAAGTCATTACATATGGGCACTTGTAAAAGGATCCCTTGGCATCAGACCACCAGTGCCAAAGGACACCTTGTGAGTATGTCTTTGACGCAGCATGAGACAACACAGTATTTAACAGCCTGAGTTTCTGAATAATGATGGTAATTTACAGGTGTTTCATCACCAATTATGTTTTAAGCTGTATTGGTGCTCAAACACCTAATTCTATCAAGTTTAGGCATCTACTGTACAGTGAATTTCCCTGTATAAGGTTGTTTTTAAGTTCCATGCTTAGCTGTCTTTAATTCCCTACTGACATTAAATCGCTTTATGTCTTAATGTCTATTAATGTCTGTTAATTGTGAAATTGAGCGAGCTGCTGGCAGGGGCCGATGCCTTCTCTATGCTTTAATCACCCTGTGTAATCAGCATATTTTTTGAGGAGGACAGGCTCTAAGAAGTGTGGAGAAAGACTGACTGCGAAGAGGAATGTCACGATGGATTGTTCTAGTCAGGGTTCATGTTGATCATCTTGCACTGGGACCTCGTGCTGACGTGTTAAACTACTCAATGTGAGAGACAAATTAGCTCAAGCTAAGAGGCCTCCAGCCACACACCTCTCACCTGTGCAACTAAAACTTAACTGAAAATGTCAGTTTGCCATCTGACTAGGGATCAGAATCAAGAATCGGTGCTTGCAGAAAACCGGTTGCCAGTAGTCCAATTCCTTGGAATTGTTAGTCTGCCTGCCTATCGATCCTGCTTATCAGTTGTTGCACTGGAACTACAATCAGCTGATTTCAGTTTGCGTGTCAAAGGAGGAAGCATAGAGCTTCTAGAGTGTAAACATGGACATTTATTTTTATTGCACAAAAAGACGAGATTAATAGTAAAGTGGAAAACTGCATCCAGGACAGAAAACAGACAACATTGGTTCTTTGCAAGCATCTGCCAAGACAGCATGCTAACGCTAAGCTAGCCAAGATCACAGAGCAAAAGCTGAGTGAGTGCCGACCCCAGCAGCCAGACCCTTAACTATAACAGGTAACATGCAGATGAGCAGTCAGGATCCAGCCTCCCCTTCTACCTGTGCATGTTTCTACTGCAGAATCATTGTGGGAGTCATGTTTTTGTGCTGTTCTTCTTCTTTGCTTTGAATGCCGCCCATCAGCTAACAGTCATGAGCAGTTTTATGTTAGATGATTTTTTTTATTTGTTCTTGTGCAGGAAAATAAAAGAAGGATTTAGATTTTAAAATTAAACTAAAACAATAAGATTATGCATTTTAGTATAGAACAAAAAAAAAATCACAAGATTACACAAGATTGGAAATTGAAATGAAATTTATATTCAACAGTGTCATTAAATGTATTTTAGTGATGCTTGAATTTAGATGACAAGTAGATTGTTATCATCACGAATTTCACACTTCCAGCTATTTTTGAGTGTCACAGTTAGTGCTAATTGTTTTGAGTTTTCAATCACAATTTACCTAAAACACTTGACAGTAACAGGATTTCCATGTTATTTCCCCTCAGAAGATGCTCCTTTCCCCGGCTGTACAAGGATACTTTTTGCTTCTTTTTTAAATGAGGATTCTCTCAATGCAGCTCTTCCCCCACTAAACAGCTGAAATGGGAAATGATAAAACCCTGAAGATAGAAAAAGAGAATTTACGGTTTCAGTTACAAAGGTTGTGACTGGAAAGAGCTCCAGAGAAACCCTCATGTCAGGACACACAAACAAGATAACAAGAAGTAGGATAGCAGCTAAAAGCTTCATTTCAAGGTTCATTATTGTTGCTTAGACATGAACACGGTATAGCACTTTAAAACTTGTAGGTGCAGTCATGGTCTAATTGGTAGTAAAGTATTTTGTTTTTTATTTATCTATTTATTTGCTGGCTTAGACTTTAGGGGTCAGTGAAGCACAAAATTGCTGTGCAAATACATATTATTCACTACATGGCAGATTTATCGTCTCCATAGAAACTCCTCTCCGTTTTCTGCCTTGAAAGCAATTACTAAACAATAAGGTCAAGAGAAAACGGGTAAAATTGTCATGTTTAAATGAAATGACCCCAAGTGAGACTGTGGATGGAAAAGAATGAAACAAATTTTGTGTTTACAGGAAAAGAAACAGTTAATTTGTCTCACAAATTATTTGCAAAGACAATCACTATACTCCAGCACACAGAGTCAACAAGTACACCCTGACCTGTACTGACAATTCAGTGCTTTAAACTGAATGGTCAGCTAAGCAATAAGGTAATGGGCAGCCTGCATAACTTAAACTCAGGTGACATTTCAGCTCCACTTGTTTTTCTATTATCGCAGTGCAGTGTGGGACAGGTGTGCACAATTTATTTCAGATTGAGATTGTCAGCACAGTGACCTGAATGCAATTTTTTTTTTTCAAATAGTAAGGGCTGTTTTACTGGTAATGTTTTTGTTTGTTTTTTAATAGTAAGAAGACAGTGTTGTTATTTCCATCCATTCATCAGCTTATAATTTATAACTGGTAAGTATGGAGCTCCTTTCTGGGACCTCCCCACTCTTCCATAGGCGAATGTTAGAAGGCTACAGAGAACAGTAGTAAGATAGAATAGAATTCAACTTTATTGTCATTGCACATGTCACAAGTACAACGCAACGAAATGCAGTTCCCTACATGCAAGATCCATGTAGGGAACAAAACAGACAGGACACTTACACAAATGAGGAAGACTGCAGGTTGAGGCGGGTTGCAAAATGGCTTACAGCTGAGTTGAAATTCGTGATGATGAGTGGCAGGTAAAAGTAGAGTATTGCCAGGTGGAACAGCAGAATTATCTCCTGATGTTGGCTGGCTTTGAAAGCCTCTAAATTACCAGATTGCAGCTCAGCTTGACTTCCCTGCCTGCACTAAAGTCATGCTCGATTTTATTTTCTTCAGACCTAAATGGCAGTAGTAACACTACTGATTTCCTTGAATGTTTGCATAGATATTTGTGGTCTCATTGGGATTTACAGATGAAGCCTTTGTGTATTTGGTGATCTAATGACTTTTCTTCAAGCAGTGTGATGAGGTTGTCTTTTGTTTTTCAGTAAAAAGACTTGACTATTAATTGGATTGCTTTGAAATTTGATGCGCACGTTCCCATTTCCCTCAGGATGATGAGCTCTTATTTTCTCCTCCAGCAGCTGTTCAGTGCTTTGGTTTATGACTACATATCTGCAGAACTAATTGCATTCTCATTAGCCTCACCTGTACTTTATGTTTTGAAAGTTTTGATATGCCACCTCACTTAGGCACATTAAGCATAAACAGTACACTTGCTAAGATTAACATGTTAAATATATGATGTTATTGCGATTCCAAAGAAAAAGTTTATTCCATCACTAGAAATCTTAATCATTAGTGAAATAACACAATACAATAGTAATATTTTACATACAAATACTTCATGAGTCAATCACGTGGCACCAAATTAGTGCAATTAGTGTAGACATGGTCATGGAAATCTGCTGAAGATAACCAACCAAGCATCACACTGGGGAAGAAAGATGATTTGAGTGCCTTTGAATGTGGCATGGTTGTTGGTGCCAGACAGGCTGGTTTGAGTATTTCAGAAACTTCTACATGACCACCTCTCAGGTTTACAGATAATGGTCCAAAGAGAAAATATCTGGTGAGCAGAAGTTCTCTGGCTAAAAAAGGTTTATTGTCAGAAAAGAATAACCAGACTGCTTTGAGCTGAAAGGAAGGCAACTGTAACTCAAATAACCGTTTATTGCGACTGGCATTTGCAGAAGAGAATCTCTGAAGGCACCAGTTATCGAACATTGAAGCAAGTGGGCAACAGTAGCAGAAGACCACATGTCACTCCTGTCAGCTAAGAACAGGAAACTGATGTTACAGTTCCCACAGGTTGACCAAAATTGGACTGAGCTGAGTGGTGGTTATGGGTCAGCTCCTTGCTTCCATTCTTTCTCTCAGTGTGAAGGTCAGTGCTGTAGATCAGCATGGCAGGAAGACTGGGTCTACGTTCCTTACCACCAGATATACCACAGGACCTGTGGATAAGACAAAAGTTCAAGATGGAGGAGAAAAGCGATAGGAATGAACGTTTATGGTACGTTTGTACACACATTTACACAGAAATTTGACAATATGAATACTAGAAAAACATTGCCCTCTCTAATAAATCTTGATTTGTGCTCCGACATGCAGCACATACTCAAATAGCCTCCACAGTCACCAGGTCTCAGTCTAAAAGAGCACCTATGGCATGTGGTGGAACAGGAGATAAGATCTGATAAATCTGCAGTAACTGTGTTTCTATCATGTCAATATGAACTAAAATCTCTGAGGAATTTTTCCAGCATGATGATGAGTTTATGCCACAAAGAATTACAGTGTTTTGAAGGCAAAAGGGTGTCCAACCCCCTACCTAATGAAGTGGCTGTTGAGTATGTATATTGCTGTAATGGAGTGAGTTAGGCTCACACTGTTTAAATGTTTACCCAATAAAAGAAGCTCTATCACTCTTCTTTCAATTTTATTTTTTCATTTAATCCTGACAGAAATTTATCATGAAGAGTTTGTATCTAGCCAACATTGCTGTTTCATAGTTTTACTAAATTAGACCGTTTTTGATGTCTTTCAGAAAACTATATCACATTAGTCATCCAGATTAGGGTAGACTTTGACAATGGAACGATACATACTATTAGATTACATTGTTAGGTAAAATTATATAACACTGGTGTTTGTGGTTAGATTCTTCTGAGCGTTGTCTTGCATCACAAGCCAACAACATCTCATTTAAATGCAGAGCAATATTACAAACAGACAGCTAGAGTGTATTTCATTATGGGAAACACAATTTTAAGAAAATCTGCAAACTAAATTTTGAATTAATATGGGTTTGCAGTCAGCACTGTTGCTCTGAATATAATATTTGATAAACAGCTCATGGCTCTCATGTTTCAGTCGCTGTTATTAAACCACTGCAGAAGAAGAGGCTTCGTGAGGGGATACAATTAAAAGAGCATCAGACATATCTTAGACTATGAAAAAACTATGTGATGAAAATATTGCACTTTTATTCGTTTCACTTGTCAATTTTTCATTACTTCACTGAAGCTGGAGTCTTAGTTTATTCAATAAGCCAAGTTTTTAATGCCCTTTGTTGCATAGATATGCCCTATATATATATATATATATATAGATATAGATATAGATATAGATATATAGATATATTAGAGTATATATATATAGATATATATAGATATAGATATATACTATATCATTATCTATCATTATAAACATATACTATAAAACAATATATATATATACTAGAGCTACGCATAGCACAAGTCACCATCAAGTGCGGGATCTACCAAGGAGATGCTCTGTCCCCACTGCTGTTCTGCATAGGCCTGAACCCCCTCAGTGAGATCATTAACAAGACTGGCTACGGATACCGACTACGGAATGGAGCAGTTGTCAGCCACCTCCTGTACATGGATGACATCAAGCTGTATGCCAAGAGTGAACGAGACATCGATTCACTGATCCACACACCAGGATATACAGCAATGACATCGGGATGTCAGTGGGTAGTCAGAACTGAGGGGATCGAGCTACCAGAAGGCAACATTGCAGACATAGAGGACAGTTACAAGTACCTGGGGATCCCGCAGGCGAATGGGAACCATGAAGAGGCCGCTAGAAAGCTGCAACCACCAAGTACCTGCAGAGGGTCAGGCAAGTCCTGAGGAGTCAGCTGAACGGTAAGAACAAGATCCGGGCTATCAACACCTACGCCCTGCCCGTGATCAGGTACCCGCTGGTAATAAGTGGCCAAAGGAGGAGATAGAAGCCACTGACATAAAGACAAGAAAGCTCCTTACCATGCATGGAGGGTTTCACCCCAAGTCCAGCACCCTGAGGCTGTACGCTAAGCGGAAGGAAGGGGGCCGGGGACTGGTGAGTGTCAGCACCACAGTCCAGGATGAGACAACGAACATCCAAGAATACATTGGGAAGATGGCCCCAACTGACCGAGTGCTCAGTGAATACCTCAGGCAGCAGAAACCCAAGAAAGAGGAGGGAGACGAGGAACCATCATGGAAGGACAGGCCCCTGCACGGTATGTACCACCGGCAGATAGAGGAGGTGGCTGATATCCAGAAATCCTACCAGTGGCTGGACAAAGCTGGACTGAAAGACAGCACAGAGGCACTAATCATGGCAGCACAAGAACAAGCTCTGAGTACAAGATCCATAGAGGCTGGGGTCTATCACACCAGGCAAGACCCCAGGTGCAGGCTGTGTAAAGATGCCCCAGAGACAATCCAGCACATAACAGCAGGGTGCAAGATGCTAGCAGGCAAGGCATACATGGAACGCCATAACCAAGTGGCCGGCATAGTGTACAGGAACATCTGTGCCGAGTATAACCTGGAAGTCCCGAGGTCAAAATGGGAGATGCCCCCAAGGGTGGTGGAGAATGACCGAGCTAAGATCCTGTGGGACTTCCAGATACAGACGGACAAAATGGTGGTGGCTAACCAACCGGACATAGTGGTGGTAGACAAACAGAAGAAGACGGCCGTAGTGATCGATGTAGCGGTTCCGAATGACAGCAATATCAGGAAGAAGGAACACGAGAAGCTGGAGAAATACCAAGGGCTCAGAGAAGAGCTCGAGAGGATGTGGAGGGTGAAGGTAACGGTGGTCCCCGTGGTAATCGGAGCACTAGGTGCGGTGACTCCCAAGCTAGGCGAGTGGCTCCAGCAGATCCCGGGAAAACATCGGAGATCTCTGTCCGAAGTATATATATATATATATATATTATATATATATAATATATATATATATAGAGAGAGAGAGAGAGAGAGAGAGAGAGAGAGAGAGAGAGAGAGAGAGAGATAGATAGATATATATACATACACTGGTCTACATGCCCATATATAAAATACAACCTGAATCTGTTTGTTTAATTGTTTGTTTGTTGCCTGTGGTAGCACTTTCATAAAGGCACCATTTGTTGTGCTTAATTTCTGTTGTTTCAAATTCGGCACACATGAGGAATAGTAAACAGGTTCATTAAAATTATTATTTATCACTGTTATCACTGTTGGCTAATTTGCAGTTTTGATTAGGCATTATTAATTTGTGTTTAAGTTTTTAAAACCTCACTAACTGGAAGTACACTTATAAAGACTTGCAGGTGTTATTTAGAGCAAAGTGTTGTTTTGGCCTTAGACTTAAGGAGCTTTTAAATTTGGGAATTTTTCAAGTGGAAAAAAAAATAGCCTGAGGCTCACGGGGTTGACTGTGTGACAGATTGACGAATGAATGAGTTGTGGAACTCTAAACCTTGCAGATTGCAAAAGCAAGCAGAAAACGCAAAAGAGTTAACTCTCAAATTTAGATGAGAGTTAAAACACATGCTGTGAAGCTTAGATGGAGTCTTAGACTTTTAACACAGATGCCCCTCGATGTGGGATATTTTTGTCTGCTTTATGTTTTGCATAACTTCTAACAGATTAGTCGATGGGCCTTCATTTGTCTTGGACTCGGACAAGCAATAAAATGTATATGAATGCCAGTAAACTAGTGAGGGAACCAGAGACAGGCAGACTGTTGGAAAGAAGAAAAAAAAAGAAAACGGATAAAATAGTGAATAAGGACTGATGATGAAGACTGGTCAGGGAAATGTATCTGCTCACAAGCCATTCATTTCCAATCCCCCATCCTTCGCATCTGCTCAATCTTTCTCTATTACAGGCCAGATGTATTCCCCAGTGTGTGCAGCACCGGTGTCATTTCCATTCGACACTTTGCTCTTAGCTTCGGCGCCACTGGAAAATGACAAAACTGGAACCACAGCAGAACTTTCTGTTCCACACACCACAGGCAGAAAATTGCCCTCTTTTCACTCTTCTTGCTCCATTTCATCCAGTTGTAGCAGGGCTGCAGTATATGCTTATTCATTTACTGAGATCCATGCCAGACCGTGTCACTTCTTTTCTGCACATATATACAATTGTGCAATTCCTTCTGAATGCATAAGAAATGTAGAAATAATGAGGGACCGTGGTGTGCATTTCTTTTTAAATGTATGTAAATCAGCTTGTCTCTGTGTGATTGACATCTAATGCAAGCTGTGTTTTTGCTTTGAATGTAAATGATTTGTGGCAGACAAGGATTACAAATTATTCGCTGACTTTATTTAAACGTCTCTAATCCCACTTAATTACGTACTGGCTTCCACACTGACTGCTATCCTCGAGTTGTTTACTTAAGTCTAGTTTATTCAGATATGGCTCCTGCCATCCCATCACACCCCCACAAATAAACCAAGCAACCACCTTCGGAAATACTTTCTCCTGCTATCTCTTTCATGCAAGTGCTACTATTTATGGGCTTTGTCTCTCTCTGACTGGATTTGTGTGCATGTGTGTATAGTTGTGTGTCTGTGCACGCCATTTTATGCCTGTGTGCACAGTGAGTCTATATATAAGCCATTATGTAGAGTGCAAATGAGAGAGTATTATAACCTAAGAGTGTCACCTTACTTGGAAAGCAGCTTTTTTTTTAAAGAAAGAGGGAAACATTTACAGAAAACATGTCAACTTCCACTGAGTCCTGCACTGAGTCTGAAAGTAACTTAATTACTACAAATCATTTTGCAAAAGGCCTAAGCTGCATAATTTATCAATATCTCTTTGCTGTTCATGTGACATAAACCTGGGCTAGGGGGTTTTATCAAGTTTTAATATAGCCACTATTAGCCACAATAGCTGCTGGCCTGATCAATGGATTGCAAAATAATTCCAATATTTGTAGTTTAAAGTGTATTTGTATTTGTATTTGTTAGAAAATATATTTGCTCATTTTTTTACACATTTAAAACATTTGAAGGGGAAAATAATCTCCTCCTAAAATGTCACTGATGAAATGTCACCAAAACAACCTTTGCACAACAAATGTCTATGATTCATGATCTCTATGGGAGGTCCTTGCTTCTGTCAGGAGCTCATGACAGTGTGTAGTAAAAGACAAACTAAAGTAAAGTTTATTTTAGACCACTGTAATCATCAAAACACCAAATTAGTGACTATAGTTATAGTAGAAAAATACATTTCCTCCAGTACAGTCCACAAACTTGTACAAGTTGCGCTGAAGCTGTTGTGGTGTAAGATGGTGGTGCAAAAACATTTTTTCCTTTAACCTGTCCTTAAATACTCTCTAGACTGATCCTGGCTTATCTTAGTCAGTACCATAAGCCACGGAAACATTATAGTTTCATTCATTCTTTCTAATGCTGCCAATTATACGTGTCAGTCTTTCAAGTTCAAAGTAATTTTCTCCTTTTCACTTTCCCTGTTGTGATTTCACAAATGTTTGATCCTGCACTACAGCATTTCTCTAGTAGGAATTAAAATAGTTTGTGAAGCTGCAGGACACTTGCAAAGTTTTGAGATGCTGTAGGTGACAACTGTGACCCACTGTTCTCCTGACAGTATCACTCAGTAAGGCCTTTTAACCCCCTCTTGGACCCTCCACCAGTATACATGTATCATCATCAGTGCTGCCAAGGATAGCATGTTTCATCATCACACTGGCATTCTCTCTACCCTGGGACAGAATTCAAACATGTTGTCCAGACTTTCCATTGTACTCACAAAAAATAAATAAATAAAAACATGTTAAAAAATCTATATCTCAAGAAACATCTAAACCTGACTCCTTGTGTACCCCCTCAAATCAAATAACATCCTGCTGCACTAAGCCCAAAGGACCTTAGGACCTTGCTCCAGCTGTGGAACAAATTAACTGACCGCCTGGAGGAGACGTTAGTTCATAATCATTTTAAAAATCTATACATACAGAATCCTTTTGCTATGAAAATATTGAACTTGGGGATAACTGGAGCATCACAATGGTGAAAAAAGGGTGAAAACCATTCACTACTCACGTGTGTAGTAGCATCACATTTTAGCTAACATATAATTGGCAACCAGGAACAAAAATCAACAAGGCTTCAAAGAAGACAGAGAGAAAGTGACATTTCTGAGTAACTAGAAACCAAAGATTTCCAGAAACACAAACCACCAGGGAGAAAACTGCAGAAAAAAGGTGATTTTTGGCTTCAACATTCTTAACAGACGTCACCAAAAATGATGCAGCTATCTGGCAAATTAGAGCTGTGTTGTGGATTCATTATTGTATTACATTTATGCATATTTTTATATTCATCAAATCATTTCCAACCCCCTCATGCTCTATAGATGGTGTGATTATCATCATTAAAGGGCACAACTCCAATTATGACAGAAAGGTGATCAGTCAGATCAACTTTAAAAAGATACGTAGTACATGAACCATCAACCTCCACTTCAAATGCATCCTAAGCAGTTTCCAGTCCTGGGCGTTTTTTCCTTCTATTGTTGCAAGTTAGGAATGATAAAATCTTCTGACTGTGCCTAAATGGCAAAGTTGAGCTGCGGTTGATCAGTCTAACCTTTTGATCTATGTGGAACATGTGTGTTAAGCAAAGCGCTTCAGTTCTGCATTTTCATCATGCACTCCATGCTCTGCTGTGCTCCCTGCACTAGAAAAAAATACCAACAGAGAATATTAACTAAACAAGATCATTTCTAAAATAGTTATGATCTTACTGTAAGAAAACATCTGAAATTCATGATAAATGATGAAACCTGGATGTCAGTATTTCAGAAAAAGTTCACATCCCAATCTGGGGCTGCATCTGAAGTGCATCACATGTTGTTGCATTACACTTCTGCAAAGCTATTTTTAACTGAAGTATTGCCACCCTCTGATGATGTACATCTTGCTGCTGGTGAGCTCACCTGGAGCTATGGGGTCTTATCTGCCTCTGCTCCGATTTAAACCCACAAAAGTGAGAGTGCTGCTCAGAAGTGCCTCGGCAAAGCGTGCAGTTTTGAGTTACGGGTAGGTCGGTAATGGAAACTCAGCCTTCAGGTTATATGAGTTTTCTCATCAAACCAGAGAGCATGGTAATATGGTTGGTACAGACAAACCTTGAAGGGTTGTGGTGACTGTGGAGAATCAGGGTGTGGGTGCTCAGGTCACTTAAGGTTTGAGATGATGATGTAAGCAGTGAGAGAAAACATTATGCTGCGGGATGAAGCCTGGTATTGCTGAGTCCTGAGTGGACGGCTGAAAAAGCAAGTCAGGAGGTGATGTGTTGGATGTTTTCGTGTGAATTAGATGTTGTAGATTTTCCAATTTCCTTTTAGAAGAATGTTGTTTTGAGAAATACTCAGCACGATGTGTTCTGTAAACGCATTCTTTTAAAAATGGAATTCTTACAAAGAGCGGAAATTCTAAACAATCGCATAGCAAGAATATTGTGGAAATGGGCTTGAAGCACATCATGACAAAAATGCGATAGTACTCAGACTGTTCGTTACTGCAGCACAAGTAAAGTTTCTTAAAAAGGTGGTCATTTCTCGGTCTATGTGAAATATATCTTGAATATCTTTTTAAAAGTCTGTATCATTACAGGCCATTTTCTCCTTTAACCAACAACATTCGGTTTAATGTGGCAAAGAGACACTTTGAGTGATCTGAAAAAGGAGTTCAGAGAAAAACGACTGCAGCCTCACCAAGTGTATCAGCCAGCCAAGCGTTGATAGCATTATCAGAACACTCCACAGAGAGCCAAACAGCCAAACTTTTCACATCAATGTGCTGCTTCTGTTGTTTTTGTGTGCAGCTGAGAGACAGAAAGTGTGTATGTGTCTGTGTGGAAGAGCGTGAGAGACAGAGATAGATACTCTATAATGAGTTTCCATAAAGCACTCAGTGTGCTATCATTGTCGTGATTTTATGAATTCATCATAAAAGAGTGAGTAAATGTCACAGTTGAAGGTAATGGAATGGGATGCTGGGTCGAAAATGAAAGGCAGAAGAGTAAGAGAACAAAAGAGGGTGGGGGGGGCGGGGGAGGAAATTGTGGGGACTCCTGTGATGATTCGGCTGATAACAAAAGCCACGACTGCTGTTGCTCGTGTGTGCTGTCTTTACCCGGGGAGATGTGGGGGAGGGGGGGTTCACTGGGCGAGAGCTGGCCATGTCTCTAAATAAAACACGACATTGATTTATGAGTGTGAGCCTGCTACGAGTGTAGCAGGACTCTGCAATCACCCGCACAAGTGCGCACACACAAATACACGCACGCAAAATCACAGTGCAGTTAAACCACTGAGTACAGTCTTGCACTGTACATCTCAGCAATTCTACTTTGCTTCCAACAGAGCACAGCTTTCGGCACTGCTCTTTTTTTTTTCTAAGAAAGGAAAAAGAAACTTTTTAGGTATTATTCATTCCACAGCTACTTTTCTTTGAGACACCATAATGCGCTCTTCAGCCTTCATCATCACAATGAAAAGGACTTCAAAGCAGGGAAATTAATTAATTAATGAAAACCAATCACTGTGCATTTGAGTTTGGAAATGAAAGTCGCTGGCCTGTTTGTGTAAAATGATTGATATGGTGGCGTTTCGGGCCCGTCACAATGAAGTTTGAACACAGAAGTGGCGAGCTACTTCCGTGCCAAGCTGATGGCAAACAAACGCTGCAAAAGCAATAAATTCTCCCTTGAAGTGCCTGTTTGTAAAGTTGTGAATCTTTGATGCCGTATTAAAACTACTGCTGTTATCTGGCTGTGCTGCTTGGTGATATGCGTTTGTATCATTTATGTGTCCTTTTAAAAAAGCGCACCCAAGGATGACAAGGTTTTACCAATCGAATGTATAATGTGTATAAATAAAAATGAGCAGGAACCACAAGGGTACAGCAAATATAACCAAAAGTTATAAACTGTAAACTTAAAGTTTAGGCTGTAGGTCATGAATGCTCCAAGGAGAGAAACAATGGTCAAATTGGGCTTCAGAACAGGTTTAAATTAGTTGAAGCAAGAAAACTAAAGAGAAGAATGTTGCACTAAATGTTTGATTGAATCACAAAAAGCTGATGATCAAGCAGTGAAAGTTACATGGTGTCCCATTTACCTCCATGGTAAATAAACAGCTGGCAAGTTAAGCCTTAATCGTGTCATTTTGGTTTTAATTCAAATCCTGTTAATGTCAAGTTCACCTTTGCTCAGCTTTGTCCTGCTGCACTGCACTTGGCATAAAATATTCTCTCATATTTCAGATATTTATCCCATTACCAGACAACACTGGCTAAATTAGTATAAATGCCAAAATATAAACACCTTAATTAGAATAAACAGGACCAAACCAATGAAGGGTGGAATAAAACTTTTCATAATCCGATAAGAATAATTGCAAATGATTTAATCTGATTATTTTCTGGAGGTGTTCTTTCTTTGCACGATCTCAATATTGCATCTGCGAGGGTAAATGTCACCCCTCTTTCTACAAAAACACTGAAATTGTTCTCCACTGTGAGTTTGTGTTTAATAAAAACTGTCAAGCAATTAAGTGCAACACATTAACGGCAACTGCTGTGCTGAACAACAGATACTCTTCTTCTGGGAGCTGATCAAAAACAAGCAACAGAGAAAAGATGTCCACCTGGGAGGATGAGTTCATGACGTATATTGAACTTTTGCACCTGATGGTAAAAGTGTGGCCGCATGCAAACTCCAGTCCCAGCTGATCCAAACGCTTTAATCTGAATGACTTCAATCTGGATGAAAGGACCAGATGTACAATTATTTTCAGTATCTTTAGGATACTGTATTAATATAACAATGTACCATTTTTTTATTATTTAAACATCCTGAACTAATGTAGCACATAACAAGCTGAAACAGCAGAGGTTTGTGCAGTCGTTCCACTCTGTCGGCCTCGCTTGAATGCAGCATCAGGTCCAAATAAACTGGAACAGTTTGCCAGCAGCTGAGGAGTAATCAGGACAATGAGAGGCAGCTGAGTGAAGTCAATCAAGGAAGATTTAGTACCTGTAATGGGATGTAGAGGACTCGGCCATGACAGAAATGACACCTTTTAAGTTTGTTTGAACTTCAGTCTGCTTGTAATGTGCTCAAATGTCATCCTGAAGCGGAACCAATTTAAAGAAAAGCAACTCCTTTTAAGAAGTATTTTTAGATTAATGATGTATGATTACTCTTTGTAATTTCTATACCCAGCAGTACTTTGAAAAGCTCACTCCACGATCCGTTAAATTAACCAAAGACCTTTTAAATGAAGCAAATCAAAGAGCGAGCTAACAATTAATATAGCTCTGAGAATAGCACCAGCTGAGCTGACACAAAATCCCAGGCACGGTAAAGAGAAGTGGACCACTTCAACTTGAAAACTTTTCAGAAGAAAACTGAACGTGGGAGCTTTATTGCCGTGTAATTAGTGGACAATGTACAAGCTTGATAATGACTGGAAGGGTTCCTGTAGTTTCACGAGGATGTGAAGTAAAGACTTTTCAGGGAAAGTATTTTATATTTTTGTATCTCTTTTGATTCCAGTTTAGGTTTTGTTGTTGAATTCTCAGAGCTTGTCTGCTCACATCTATCAGTAGCACATACATGCTGTTCAGTGCCATTGCACAGTCTGTATTTATGACTTTTTTGATCCTTTGATAAGACACAACAAAAGAAAACACAATCCCAAAACGAATGTAAGGTGTTTGATTCTCCAGCCTTTGTTTAAAAAAAGGGGGGGAAAGAAATATGCCTTAGATAGATGTGAGGTAAGAAAATGCAAAATAGTTGAGCTGGCAATCAGCGTGAACATTATGGAAAATTAGCTGGTGCTGTAAGAAGGTTGCTCTGTTCTTTTATTGTTCTGAAGCCTGAAAAAATAATTGTGCTTTTACTCTTTTTTTCCAGCTCCTTGATTTTTCTTTTTTATTTTGGTTGAAGGTTGAATCTATGTATCTCCGCTTCCGTGCGTTTTAACGAATATTATCTCTCCATGCAACGTTTATCACAATTTATTCATACTTAACAGCAACCGCACTTCTAAAATGGCATCCATTAATGTGTGATATTTCAAAGCCACATCCAACAAAGGCTGCTATTATCCAGCCTTTTTCTCTCTTTTTTTCTTTTTTCTCCTTTTTTTTTTTTTTTTGATGGAAGAACTTTGAGGGATTCGCAGCAGAAAACAATGGGACAGTAGAACGAAAGGTCTACACAGCTGCGGACAGACAAAATGAATAGACCTGGAAAAAGTCACCAGCATCACCTTTGTACCTGAGCCTCCCACTGCCACTTCACTTCAGATAAATCAAAATGCAGTCATTTTCTGTTTCCCAGTTCTAACCACGACTCTATCTACACATTTCACATCATATTTTTCTCTTAAATGAAACATCATCACTTGCAAATTAGCAGATAAGCACGGCAGGTATCATAAGAAATCACTTGGTAGCTTTTGTCACGACTGATTCTCAGCGAGAGATATTTCAACTGAAAGATATTTAAAGGAGCTTGAGTTGTTTACCTAACCTCCGCACAAAAACTAGAAACACAGGGTTACGCAAGGTGACGCTAAGCTTGACACCTTTGGTGACATTTGTTTGGTCATAAAGTCAGACATTTCTGTTTTATCTTCAAGAACACTTTTAGACAGTAAACAAGTCAGTCCCACGGGCAGCTCTAAGACGTCGACCTTATACGTATGGACAAAAGAAGCTTTAACAAAGAAACTGAGACCTATCATGTGACAGACTTTCCTTTTTTTCACAGAAGTATAGCTGCAAGGTGAAAATTTTTACAGAGAAAGTGCTTTTTTTACTCTGATATCCAGTTTTTTGTGGTAAAATAGCAGATGTTAATCAATATTTTTAAAACTTACACTGAACTTTTTTGTAATGATTTTCTACCCATTTTTTCATCCTCTTTCTGTATCCTGTGGGTATCATATAGGGTAGAAGTGGAGTCATGCACATCAAGAAAAGTAAGCATCCACATTATTGCCTCCTGTGATTTTACTCAGATCCCAGTTTTTTTCTCCTTGTTGACTTTGTTTGTCCTGTTTTTAAACCTATATATTAGTTACATATATCAGTGCTTCATTTCATAACTTGGTTCTCAGTTTTTTAAACTACATTTGCTATGGCAACAAAGTTACAAAGAGAAAGAAACTCTGAAACTCCACAAAAATTCTCTTTCCCTTCAGTTTTTTGGGTTAATCTGTTCTTTGGCAAACTAAGCTTTATTTAGTTAAAACACTTAATGCGCATTTCGTGTGACTCATGTTGAGTGTGAGAACTGCAACACTGGCATCTCTCCTTCTTTCAAGTGATGTAGTTTTGCTATGCATATTTAAATAGTGGAAGCTTGTGAAAGATGTTCTTATACCAGAACCAAAAATGATAAACAGAAGGATCTTGTATGTTGTCAGAATGTGTGCTGCAGCAAGTGTGATTTTTAAAGTTTCATGAGAAAGGCGAGGGTTTAAATCTTCCTGCCTGAATATTGGATCAGACAAGCATAAGTAACAATCACTAAGGGAAAAACAGAAAAATCGTAATGTGTCAAAATCAACAAGTTCATCCTTTTTACATAATCTCTTGGTTGCACCAGTAAACACAATATACCACTTATAGACCATTTCAGCAGGTTCAGTGCATCCTCTGACTCAGGCTACAGCAGAAATCAGTCATTTGAACATGATGCTTATTCACAGCTCTTTGATGCCAACATTGCTCTGTCATGCAAAGTGGTGCCATCCTCCATGAAGTATTCAGAATCTGTTGGTGTACTGTCAAAATCAGGGGAATAAACCTGTGTTCAATCATGCAAAAACTTCTTAAAATGGAAATTAATAGAGGGCCTAAAGGTGGGAGAGAATGCAGAAATATACAAGATGCAATAAAACATGCATAAATCGCCTTTGCCCCTTGACTCGCAAAATTGAATATGGAAAATGCATTTGCATGTTTTGGGCACTGGCAAAAACTGCAGGCCCGGAAAGATGAGCTGACTGTACTGTCTTAAAGTGTGGGCAGAGTTTATGTATGAGGATACATATAGTAGTTTTATTATCTGTCTATATGCCACAAACACCACCTCTCACACCACCTCCTCTGTGTTCGTCTCCTTGTTTCCTGTGCACCTACTCGCATTTGAGTGACGCTCTGAAGGTTCACTGAAGATCACATCTGAAAGCGAAGACACCGGTGCATACACCATCAAGCTGCTGCATGTGTGTGGAGATGTGGCATTTGAAAAAAGATGAGCGTGCATGTTTAAAAAAAGACAAGGTGGAGGATGTGGGGGATGCAGGGGAGGGGCAGCCGAGCGACAAAAGTACGCCAGCGTACCGCACACCGACAAAGTGCCTTGCGCCTGCCTGCTGCCTGGTGTGGGGAAGGGAGATGCGACCTGTCAGTATGAGGGGGCTGGCTGAATGACTTCACATCACCCTTTCAGCTCCAGCAACTTCCCATTTATATTGTAATGCAAATCCACGGCCTGTCCCAGATGGTGCTTTTCCAGCATCGTGGGTGCATAGAAATATGATTATTTATCCCAAGCACTTCTCAAGTCTTTAATGCACCCTCCTCCGTCTGTTTCTATCCCTTCTTTCTTCTGGCAGCAGTTTAAAGTCTGTGCAGTGTAATGTGTCTCTCCCTAATGGCAAAGGAGAAAAAGAATGGATGATAAATTTGCTGAGAATTTGACAAGGGACTACCTAAGAGATTACAGAAAAGCTGGAGAGAAACAAACCTGAGTGCATAGGTCTAAGGAAGGAAAAGGGGAAAAAAATCTCAGGTAGATCATTTTCTTGGCTGAGCATTAGGGTGAGAGGCATACGCGGTAATTCTCGTGGCTCAAAAGGCTTTTAATCACCACCGCTGAACAAAATATAGCCCACAAGCCCACATCAGTGCTGAACATCATATTGCTGAAAGCACATTCAGAATTTCCCCTGAATCAATTTGCCCATCTCTGCCTGTGTGGCACATGGAGGCAGGCTTAATGTTTCCCGCTTACACCGGCTCGTGCTTTGGTTTTGTACCATCAGTAGCATCTACTAAACAACTTATAGATTTCACTGGATTAAACTTTAATGAAGTGTTAAATAAGCAGTAGATTTAAAAAAAAAACATTATAATGGATCTATTTTACAGATATTAGATACAGATAAGGACAATGGAAGTGGAAGGCAAATAATATCGACCCATACTCGGAGTTTTGATTATCCTGCTTTTGCAAATATTTTTTTATCCCACCTAAAAGTCAATTTTCAGACTGCTTTGACAGCGCTTTGTAGTCATTCTTGATGGGATCATCTGTGTGAGGTCATGCACAATAGCATAAACAGCATAGCTGTGTGAGGTTAGCACATCCTGAGGGAATGTGTGTGCTGAAATCAACTGTGTACTATAAGTCGCTCTGTTATACTGTCAGCATTTCTATACTTTCATCATAACACCTTCAACAGATCTGCCGCCTGCCTCAGAAGCATTTAGGTAGCACTTGACACCTCCTATGCAGAGTAATTAAAATCACGCTCTAGTGTCAGAACAACTCATCCTACCCCCCCTCACCTCATTATACCATATGTTCTGACGAGTATTTGTACCTCTAACATCAGTTGCCTTGACACTAAGTTTGAGTGAAGCGAGGAAAAGCGTCACTCAATTATGAACATTACTTGAAGATGATGGCTAACGACAAAACAAGGTGCCTACAAACGTACAGAAGCATGAATCTCAACTATTTCCGTTTTAAAAAGGAACGAATATAATTTTGTCCGTTTTTGCCGATGGCTTAAAGGGCGGCGCTGTCTGTGGGGGTGTAACACAAAGCCACTGTCTGTATCCATGTATGCCACAAATATATCTGCTTGTGTATGTGTTCCGATTATACCTGAAGTGAGTTATTTTTTTGAATTGTTCGAGCATAAAAAGGGGCCTAATTCAAACCAGGGGCAAGTGCTGTGTCTACACATAAAAGACAAAGAACCAGTTTTACATTTTGTCCTCAGGCACTTCATTACCAGCACCATATCACAAAAACACATAATTTGTTCTCATTTCTTTAGTTGAATCTATGAAAAATGCCAATCATGACACAGTTTGACAGTCATAGAGTAGAATTTTTGTATCAACAAGCAGCTGTTAGCTGAAAACTTGGCTTATCTAGGCATGGTGTGCAGTGTGGCCATACGAATGTTTGAGGGGACTGGACAAGCGGCAAAAGACGAATTTGCAGGTCTAAAAATCTATCTACAGTAGATCAATAGTATCTGAAAGCCAAGTCCTTAAGAAATAGGAGGCAAAATCCAGCAAAGACCTAATGCAGGACTTGAGAGGTTGATCCATTTACTGTTCACTGAACCCTCATCACACTTTGTCTCAATGGAAAGCAAATGTGGAGAAAAGGCTAAGGTATGTCAAATGACATAAGAGTATCAATATGCAACACCCTCATTTTTCAGCATGACATATAATGTGGATTTTACATGCATCGTGGAACATTGTCAGTTATGGATTGACCTCCCCAGACCCTGGACCTCAACGTTATTGAAGTAGTGCTGACAAAGAATGGAACAAAAGACAGCCATACATGCAAAGAAGATCTTTTAATGTCTCAGAGGAAGACTAGAGAATAATTTCTGTAAAGAAATTACATGAAAGCTTCCCTAGGAGATTTCAAGCTTTGCTGAAGAATAAAGGCGATCATGACTTCCAAGCTTGTTGTCAATAAATGCCAATAAATTAATAAATCACTTTACCAATTTATCATTTTTCAAACAAAATATAAAGAAGTGAAGCATGACTTTGTAACCACAGTACAGTTTGTAAAGGCTTACAAAAAAGCACATTTGAAGGGAATTTTAAGCAAAGAGAAACTTTCCCAAACTTCCAAGAGTTTGCGTTTCAGGTTTGGGGAGTATTAAAATGATAATCAAATGATGTGTGTTTCTGCACATTACACATGCACTTTATGAATACAGCTTGTTAAACAAGCTTACCTGTTAACTTAGAAGTGCATCCTCTCTGAAAATAAAAAAAAATGGTGGCAGTGGTCATGCTGACTATGTCTATCCTTTATAAACAGTCTATGCTTTTGGTCTCAAACTTGAAACTTCATCACTTCGTACTGTCAGCTCAGACAGGATGCAGGCTTCAACATCATATCATAACGTAAAAAAACACAAATCCAAAGCTATTTTCCATTGCACAACAAATCCAGCTTTAGTGAGGATGAACCTCACAAAATGTCTAAATATTACACATAAACCACCTCGGTGTTATTCGCCTGTGGTCTGTTTGTTTATTTTATGGCGAATCATGGAAAGTCATGGTCCTTTCATGCTTCTGCACAGAGCACATTATCTGCTCATATCCAATAAATTCGCATTTGTTTACATTCCTAGTACTGCGGTTTTCAAATGATTGTTGCTGAAACATCTGAGATGACCCCAACATGATGGAGGGAAAACTTCAATTTAAAAAAGAATCCATAGCAAAACAATATCCCGATAAGTAAGGGATATCCACAAACACCATCAACAGTTTTCTTTGTGGTAGATTTGAGCGGGAAGTATCTATAACTGTAACTATACTTTATTTATATGGAAACAACCTCAAATAAGCTTTATGAATAACATATTAGAGCTGCTTCAGCATTTACCATATGAACTATATGAGTGATAACAGCTTGTTATTCACATGCGAGCATACAGTACAGCAAACATGTGGACACTAGAGAGATTTTTTTTAAACATCTACATGCAGATGGGTAATTTCCATAATATGCATGCCTTTATTTTTGTCAAGTTTTCCAAATAGAGTAAATTAAAGGCAATCTAACTTTGAGCAAATGTAAATGGCTTAATGGAGCTATCCCCTGTAATTGCTCCACTCAGTCAAGCATTCATTAAGTGCTGGGAAGGTTGGCTACCCTGTACTTTTTATAAACAAGTACGACGAATTTTCTCCTTGAGCAACTTTCACTTCAGATTTTCACCAATTTTACTTCTCAGATCTTTTCTAAGAGCCATAGAATGATAATATATGGAAGGATTCATTCTTATAAACAGGTCTTTGAAATGCATATGAAATTTTTTACATGCTTCCTCACTGAATGTCAACATAGATTTTATATATACTGTTTTTACTGCCTGTGGACGGCTGTGTTCAGACCAGCTTCATGTTGCGACGTATAGATAATACTGCAATTTTCTTAAGTCAAGTTAAGTGTGTCATTTAAAATATGTAAAATGTGTAATTAACTTTTCATGTTTATGGTATGTGGAGTATTGACACCCTAATAGCATCCATCCATGTGTGGGTCTGGGTCATGCAGGCAGCAGACAAACTAGGGAAACCTACACCTCCCGCTCCCAGACCACCTACTTGAGTTCATTCAGGGAGGATACTGGAGGTAACACATCCCCAGAATACCCCATCTAGGAGGGCTCCTTACTAGATGCCTGACCCATCTCAACTAGCTCCTTTTGATGTGGATGAGTAGCAGCTTTACTTTGGGCCCTCCTGATTTACCAGCCTCGTCATCCTATCTCTAAGGGAGAGCCCACCCAATCATTAGTGAATTGCCACCTTCTCTAGTGGAGGGGTTTGTTTGCCCTAGTGATTCCAGGAGCTGTGTGGACTTCCAAGGCAAACTGATGAGGGGCCAGATTTTACAGCTTGAGAAATAACAGCATGCTGTTTATATGCAATTTCATGATGTCACTGTTCGGACCCTTTAGGAGACTTAGTGGGAGTTAACAGGAGACGTACCATAAGAACTAATGCTGGTATGTTGGTAATAGTGTCAGACACATTGTTGTTTTGTCTGTGCAATATGCATTACAAATAAACCTTACTTAATTTACTTTATTTTACTGTCCAGAAAATGTATACCAGCTCATACCGCTAGTTCTCTTAGAGGTGGTTAGGTGGATGTTGCTTTATTGAACTTAGCTGGAACTGGCGTCACACAGATATTCAAGCAAGGTTGTGATGCACTTCAGTATGTACCACTCATCCCAGAGAAGCCAAACTAACGGTCACAATAACCTAATGTCATCGGATGTGTTGTGAATCATTTCATCACTTCTAAAAGCACAAGCAATCAAATCCATTTCGGCCCCTTTTCACATCCCTGAATACAATAAAAACTGCAGAGCAAACACTGCAGACTGCTCCAACTGAAATTACAAGCTCTCCATCCGATTAGTTCTCTTTTTTAACTTTCTAAAACAATTGCTTGTTTACTGCAAGAGCCAAGATGACAGCATCTTTATTCAATGATCCAGCCATCAGGAAATTATTGTGTTCATCGTGTCTGGCCTCTTGTCATTTCACATCACTCAGCAAACAGTTTACCTGCCCACACAAAGAAAAGCATTTGGCCAAAAGCCTGAATGGTCCCCATAGTTTGATGTCATTCACCATCTGTGCTGAAGGCAGAACCTCACTACAGCCTTATAGTGAAGAGACAATGAAAGAGGTGAACGTGGGAGGTTAATGTATACTAATACTTTACACTACACCATCAGAAAGGAACATTGGATAAAAAGGACAAAATTAATGGGGCGTTTTTTTTCTGTAGGTAGCAATAGACAAGCCTTTTAACCCATAAATAATTTATGGTTAAATAGTTTTGAAAGAAAAGGGGTCTTCAACTTCAGAGCAAGTTACAGAAAACAATACTTTTATATCTAGCCAGCAACTTTGGATTGTGTCAGCTGATTGATGCTTCTTTTCCACATTACTCAACATTTTCAGCTAATTAATGTCTAAAATGTAAAATGGTAGCTGCATACGTGCAGTCTGGCTTTAACATGCTTTGACAGAGAAAGAATTTTTAATTGTTTCTGCTCTTTATGGCTCCGTATTAGATTCAAATTATGGGGGTGGGGGGGGGTACTGAGTAATTACAGCCATGTTTATTCACAGTTACATTCTGCAGTTTGAATGCAGTTGGAAAAATGAACATAGTCATAATTAAAGTGGAGCTTTTTTTAATACTTTGCAAAAAAAACACTTTAGAGGAAATTCCTGCCTGAAGTCTGAAACCCAGAGAACCCTGAAGGATGTTTTTCTTTCTTTTGTTTTTCAGGCCTTTCATTCAGCTATCTTCAGTTGTTTATTCTGTGGGTCGTCCAGCCTTTGGCTTTGTCTTCGGAAATTAAAATGCACGCTGAACTGGGTTGAGATTCGGTCCATTACGCAGTAGTCCACTTCTTTACCTTCACAAGGTAAAGGTGAGGTAAGGTGAGTCAGTAAACAAATCCAAATTAATATTTTAGGTGAACAGAATCCAGCGAACTCTATCCTATCACTACTTTAGAAAAGTTTCCCCCACATCATAAGCACTGTGTTCTTCCCGTAGGCCATTTGGCTAATCAGAAGACAGTTGGTTTTGAGGCTGGTGGGCATTAAAGAGCTGAGAGCTGATATTGCCTCCTTCAGCACACAGAGGCTCAACCACTGGGCCAAATAACATGTAGTATGATACAAATAAAGATTTTTTTTTTTTTTTTTTAAAAACTTTGAATAAAGCAAAGCTCTGGTAGAATCCCAGAATGAAAATATAGAGGTAGAAATGAGCATGACCTTTCTCTAGCAATATACTGGTGTATACTTGGAAACAGTGTTTGTAATTTCAGGCAGAGTGCTTCACTTTCATACAAGAAAAAGATATGAGAGTTAGAAATACCAGATACTTGAAAACATTAATTTATGAAATACAAATTCAGCTCCAGTTGCAAAAGTATAATTTGGAGGAGGTGTTTTGGTTGCATAAAGCTGTTAGATGTTGCTTTTAAAAATAACAATAGGTGTTGTTGTCATGGTCCACCCATCCTTCAGGTGAGGACCTGTGTTCTAGCATTCTTGTGTCCTTTTACTCTCTCTTGCTCTCCTCTCTCTGTGTAGCTGTGTGTGTGGCTGGCACTAAGCACTCTCTTAGAGGAGTGGGTGTGGTCCAGGGAGGACTCATCACAAAACTTGCTCTTCTCTCCACTTATTGCAACTTTGTCATTGTACTCATGTTGTAGTATAACTCAGGCCAAATACTTCTGCTTTGCTGCGCTCACCTTTTGTCCTTACCTGAGCTTACCTCCTCCATCCTGTGGTACCACAATAATAACCTGCCTGACCCACTCTCGCATTCCTTCAGTTGGAGACCTGTCTATCTCTGGTCTATGGAAAACTGGAAGCTTGAACCTGTGCTGGAAAGGTAAGAATACCCACATAATACCTACCTAAGGGCATTTACCTAACTGAAGTCTTTGCTTCTAGAAAAACTGGTCTTGAGCATAATCTGTTGCACTTAGCTGAAACTTGTTAAAATCATTCATCTGTGTCCTGCATTTGAGTTCCTCAGGTTGCACTTTAACAGTTGTTCTTAATGAGCCAAATTAGCATGGCCTGCTAATTTTAGCAACTTGAATAAAAAATAGAAAACAGTGTTCTGTGTTTTTTTTTGTTTTTTGTTTGTGAAAGAAAAGAAAGAGTCCATGCTGCAAAGTCTTAAAATACAGAATATCACTCTTACAACAGTCTGATGCACACCTGTTAAAGATGTCCACTGAACGTTTGCTAGCTAATTAGTCACTGGTCAGTTTGAGGAAACGGTTACAGGTACTGTGTGAGAGCAATGCTAAAAGAATGAGCAGCAGTATGAAGTTGGAGGCAGAGAACAGTAAAATAAACCATGATAATCTGATAATCCCCAAACACAACATAACAAATCTGAATCTATATGGCATGGGCATCTGCTGTTTTTGACCACAGCTGTCTCTTTGTTTGAGAAGGGATGATCACTTAAAGCCCCAAGCAAAGTCAGATCGAGGCTTATTTTGAGAACAGCAGGAAGTGCAGCATCACCATCTATAGGCTGGTACGGCAACGACACTCTTGAGCCTTAACAACAGCTGCTTTTTACACAGTGCCTGCTCACCCTGCAGACACACATTGTGCCCACAAACACTGCTTTCAGAATCAATTACTCACACACCACAGGTCACATAACAGTTCATTACTGTTCAACTACCAGTGATTGTTCAATAGTGAGCCTATTACAGAGATAAACCTCTGCCAAGACAAGAGCAGAACAATTAAGACATTTTAATGATGCTTTTAATGTAGATGAAGAGATGAGTAAAAATAAGTAAATAAAAACAGATGACGTGGTTGAGAAAGAATAGGTGAAAAAGGTAAGAGAAAGATTGTAATCTGTTTAATAGAGAAGCTGGATTCTAAATTGTTATTGATCAGCTGTATTATATTAAACTTCCTGACCTTTAATCTCAGTATCTCTAATATTCTAATGATCAGTGCTGTTTCCTTTGTAGCAGAACAACATTTTTAAAACTCCTAAATGAAAGAAGCTGCATGTTTTTCTCCACTGACTCATACAGGTAGTTCAGTTCAGCAATCTCTTCGATGGCAATTCACTTGAGAGACAGTCTGCAGCATTAAAGTCTCTGCTGTAGCTAATTAGGTCACACTTGACACACCTTTTCATATCTTTCTCCGTGGCAATTATTCTAGCAGAACACACTCGTGGTAAACAGAAAGTTTACTCTTCGACTTCCTCCAGTTTTTAAATTTACTTTTTCGTTCCTTCACTTTCTTTTTCCATTCAGGTCTCCAGATTCCAAAGTCTGCCTCCTCGGTGGAAAACCACCACACTTACTTTAGGTTTCATCAGATGAAAATTGAGTTGTTGGAAAGAACATGAAAGAAAACAACAAAATTGCAACAACACAAAAAAAAGCTTCCGAACCAAAGAATCACCATGCCCTCATATAGATAACATCCATGCAAATGTTGACCTCCTGCAGGATTTTTACAGAAATACAGAACGGTGGGTCATGAAATCATTTAATTTTCTTCCAGCCTGAATGCAGCATTGAAAGAAAAGGTCTCCGTTGCCTCTCTGAGATTTGCGCTTGACATTTGAGAAACATATTGCATTCTGTTTTTTATGGTTTCTGCAGTCAACAGACACGAGCTGTCTCTGACAGTTACACTTTTTGTTTAATAAAAAAAACATCACATGCAGGCTGTCTGTGGAAGGATAGAGAGGTAAATCTGTATCCAAATAAGTGCAATGGCATTACTATTAGGATCCTTTCCTGAATGAAAAGTGCCAGTGCAATAAAACATTTGAAATGTGTTATGGTATGTGCTTTAGGTATCAAAGGTAAAGGACTATCTGATGTGATTATTCTAATCGGTTATTCCGAAGTACCAAATCAGCATAAAGTAAAGCATAAAGTCGGCTAGCTTAGTCCACCAGTTTCCAACCTGATTGTAAGTCCCCTCTAAGGGTCACAAGTAAATGTGGGAGGTCACAAGATGATTAATGGGAAAGGAAACAAGGGAACATAAACTGTTGCCGTACACATTTGTATTAATTTTTGAGAGTTTTTCTTACTGTCTACCACTGATTACCTTCATAATAGAAACACAGCTATGAAAGAACGCATTGTCACTTTCATAAAGTTCACTTTTGCTATACGCACATATACATCATCTTTCACAAGGCCCCATTAAGCACTGACCTGGTGACTAAGATGATATATCATCTATCTGATATTGGTATTGTACTTTTCCATCATGTGAATGACACACAGGCTTTGCTGCCAACGTGAATGGATCCATTCATTCCTTTGTCATATTTGAAAAATGACCACTCATCATAAAGACTTACTGAAACCTTGGGCTGCACTTAATGACCACTGAATGGTTCTCGGTGTGTCTGATAATTTGCAGCAGTATTCAAATTGACATGCACAACTTACTGCAACATGTTCGCCATTAATGATGACCAAGAGCTGTGCTTACTCTCTGCTAGGTGAACCTGAGTTCCAGTTGACATAATAGAAATCACTACAAAAAATACACAGATAAGTGGAGAAAAGAGCAATATTTAGACTCATTGGTTAACAAAGTCCTGCTGGGAACCCTCAAGCTGATGGTTTTTGCCTCCACCAGAAAGCGAAGGACAAGCGCACTCATACACTAGCATTAGTCACCTGGTAAAGCATAATCATTTATCCTCCTTTGGGAATCTAATGGCGACCATAATTTATTAAATCAACACCATATATTACTTCAAATTTAAAATTAACATACACTCATCAGGAAAAAATGTTGTATGGTTAAAGGCTAAGGAGAAACAAGTTCTGTTTAAGTACAGACAAATGGACGTCTTCTCGTAATCATCAGAGTCGCCTCCTGATGGTCATTAGAAATAATACAGGTACTTCTGCATTAGCTTTACTTGTCAGACCCTGACGTTAGCTCAGTCTTTTAGGTGCAGTCTATGGGAGAAACCTAGGGCAGAGAAGTCTAGCTAGACAGCACCAAGGATGTAATAAGGAAGGTAAAATATGTTTTGTAATTTAAATGTTGAACCTATAGAGGCTGGACACAGTTGTGGGCATTGATAGTTATTTGTCTTTCTGAAGTAACCCCGTGATGGACCGGTGGCCTGTCCAGGGTGTATCTCAAGCTCTTTCAAAGCTAGGATAGACTCCATGAGTATGGATGGATGGATGTATTCCTTTAATATTTAGGGGAGCTCAAATGTGTGCTCATAAACCAGACCGAATGGCTAATGATTACTGGTATCATGTCTTTGTCTTTTATCTTCGCTGTTGTGTGGTGTGTAGCGCCCAGATTGTGAAAAATCCAAGTATTGACAGAGCTGAATTATCAGACAGACATTATCTACATTTATGTGAATGCTGAATTCTTCTGACAGGTGTAATTAGCGTCTATTGTTGCAGTGAAGAGAAGGCTGACAGATGATACTCGCGATAACACTGTTATCAGAGCTGTTAATGCAGTCATTATGTAAAAATGATAATGGCTTTTATTTGTCATTGCAGAAATCATTCAAAGAGGTTTTTCTTGCTAGAAGCTTGCTCATTAAGATGTTTTGCATTAAAGAGTTAAATAATGTGTATAAACACAATCATATTTCAGAGAACTGTAAAAAAAACTGAAACATGAATATGTTATGAGCCTGAGAGCCATAAATCAAGCAAAAGACAATGTAAGTGTCATAATGTTGAATTATTTCAGAGAACTCTGTATGTTTGATCAATGCTTTGAATCTACCATGAAAACGCATTTCCCTCTTCAAATGCTCCCCGCAGAGCGCGGTCTCGCAGTGAAAAATAAGAGAGAAAGAGCGACAAGAGAAAGTTGGCTGGCAAGTACTGGCTCCCCTGGCGTCTTTTCCAGAACACAGCCAAGATGGCCATATTGTGTCTCTAAACAAATCGAATGGTTGGCACTGTGACAAGTCTGCCTCTGTGGTGTTCAGATTTACAGAGTCAGCACGACTGTGCTCCTTCATTCCCAGGTCACCACATGCAGCAGCCAGCAGGGAGTCTTGGTCGTGTTTACTCTACTGCTGGATGGCAACTGTCATTAGTCTTTTGGCTGCAACGTAAAAAATAAAAATAAAAGAAGAAGGATTGATTACTTTGTTCAAAGTTTATAAACTAAATGCATCTCCGCTTCTTTCCAATTCATTAAGCTATATTGTGACAAAAGGTTCCTGCTGGGTTGAGGCTGAGCTGTTTCTATATAATCGCATTTGTCCCCAAGCTTGAAGGTTTCACCGAACTCTTTCTGTGTCTGCACAGAAGACTTACAAACACTTTTCAGTGTGTAGTTTTGTTGCTTGCATTCACCAAATTCATTCATAAAATGAAAAAAAAATATTCTGCTAGGAAAAAAAAAGCATGAATGGTTTGGTTGATAAAATGTCAGAAAACTCAAACAAATCACAAGATTTGTCCGGCCAGCATACAGAGCCACAACACTGAATTAAAGCTCATATTAATTGCTTTACATTTTATAAAATGCTTACATTTTACAGTCTGCAGCTATTTGACAGTAAATTGTACTGAATCAAAGAAAAGAATAATTGATTCTAAAAGTAGTATTTTACATTTACTCATCAGTTAAACTACAAATCCTTTCACAGGTTTGGTTATATTTAGACTACAGAAGGACTGGACTGAAAGAGCAACACAAGAGGACTTTTAATCTGAAATAATAAACCACTCTGAAAAAATCATATGTATATGGACCTTTGAGGACCTCTTATATATTGCCATTTTTTCCCACAGAGGATAGTTTCATAATCATGAACTACTTGTTAGGTAATGACCAGGGTCACAGCTGAGATAAACTAAAAATCTTTAGTCTCCTGTGGCAAACAGCCCGTCCATCCACCCTTACTCTCTCCCCTGCAGACTTTCATAGCTCTGTGAGTCACCACCAATAAAGTGACTGATGCTAAAAATGACTGGTGCTGTCATTTGTCTTGGGATGTCTCTATACAGCTTCTATAGATGGACCATAGAGGTTGTATCTTATTGCTGTACTGATTTATATTAGATTGCTTATAATTGTTCATATTATTTTATGAGCGCAGCTTTCATATACGCTGTGAACCCAAAACATGAGAAAATACTTGTCAAAGTCATCCAGTACAAGACCATAAACTTCCAGCTTATGTGAGCACAGAGCTGAATCAGCAGCTCTCTGACACTGCGTGAACAAAAACGAAGCATTAAACTTTTATTTGGTATTTATTACAGAACTGTTATGTTGGGGGTTCTGCTTTTGTGGTCACTCAGTGTATATTCTATAGTGAATAAATACAATTTGCCCACTTTCATAAGGAGACCATATAAAGAAGCTCATGCTGTCAGAGACAATTACTGCTATATATTCCCATATAAAGCTGTTATCTCTAAAGAGTCCAGAAACCTTTTTGTCTATGAAACAGAAATGGCTTCTCTCTCTGGGGCAGTGAATGTCTATTTTTTACGACAGCTCTGAAAAAAGAAATGTCTCTGCAACACACACCTACACAAACAACATGCACACACACCACACATTCCTATACACACACACACGGCAAGGATTTGACAGCCTTAGACGCATACATCCATTACCGACTTCCCAACAACAGCCCTTTACAGGCAAATAAAGGGTATTTGTGTAAAAGCTGTAAAAACCTGTCACACCTCCAGTTATGTGTGTCAAGCTCTGAGCAAAAAGAAAGAAAGAAAGAAAGAAACATGTCCAGCGGGAGATAAAAGAATCGATAAAGGAAAGAGAGATAGTGAAGAGAGAGAGAGATTAGCCACATATGTGCTGTGTACTGACTGGGATGCAAGCAGGCTAATTGCTCGGAGACCAACATGAGGCACTGGGATGAGAGGATGAGGAGCGTCAGCCTGTTGGATCGATTGTGCTGGTGATATGTGAGTGTGTGTGTGTGTGTGTGTGTGTGTGTGTGTGTGTGTGTGTGTGTGTGTGTGTGTGTGTGTGTGTGTGTGTAGGAGAATAATGATCAGTTACTGAGCACATGTACACAAATATGGAAACAGTATTCTGATCATTCACTTGCTTTAGTTACATCAAAGTAAAATTACCACAATGTTTAATTTAATGCAGCCACTGCTGGTTGTTTGTCTGTCTATCTCAGCCAGGGCACACTTAAAATATATATATTTTTAATTTTCCTGTTTAAATAAAGAATAAAGGTTTTTTTTTAAACTCTCTATTGAAATATCTGAAAAAATATATATTTTTCTGTTGTCTATTAATTATATTAACTATAAATTTAGCCAGTGCAGAACTACCTTGAGCTTGCATTATTCCTAATGGTCAGCAGGGGGCAAGTGTTCTGGTTTCAGCTCCCTTACCTGACTAGTGATGTGTCGGTCACGAACGAAATGGCTCTTAGAGCCGGATCTTTGACGTGAACGACGCGAACCGGCTCCTTATCGCGAGCCATGGGGTTTTTTTTCTTTCTCTCACCCTCTCTCTCGCACTTGTGCTTTACGCTGGGCAGGGGGCGGTAGTTACACTCAGTAGCACAGGAACAGAGCAGGAGGGAGAGACAGAGAAAGAGCCAGGGATAGGGATGGGTACCGGTTCTGACATAAACGGTAGTAACCAGACCGAAAAGCAGCGCACATTTCGGTGCTTTATTTCGGTGCTTTATTTCGGTGCTTTTTTTTCCTGAGCTGTGATACACTTCTAGCCAATCATTTTACGTTTCCGAGGATAGTAGGCGGGGCCAGGTACGTACGTTCTTTTAGAGC
>NW_024582452.1:588255-670048 GCF_018398535.1 Haplochromis burtoni
AAAATGACCAAAGAAAAAGTGGGAAACAGTTAAACATGAGAGGTTTTTGGACAAAGTTTGTGTTTTTTCCATTGTTTAAGCACTGCTTCCAGCCAAGAGTGATGCCATATATGCCCCATAGCTGCAGAAAAGGCTAACATTGTTATCTTTTTACAAAAAAACCAGCTGAACATGAGAGGTTTTTGGACAAAGTTTGTGTTCTCCATTCTTTAAGCACCGGTTCGAGCACCGTTTAAGCACCGGCACCGTTTCAAAAGTACCGATTTGGCACCGGTATCGGATAAAACCTAAACGATACCCATCCCTAGCCAGGGACAGCAACGTCACATTAGAAAGGTATAGTAATCATCCACAACTAGTATTTTCAGTTGCAGATGATAAAGGATTCAGAAAGTTTATTCATGCAGGCCCATATGACAGAGAATATGCATGTTCTTTTTGTTTTCACATTATAATTTATATTTAATTGTGTTGTGGTTTGCAGTGTTTTGTGTTGTTTCACTTTAAATTTGTAAAAGGAAAAAGCTGAAAATTTAAATAGTTAAAAGTTGAATTGTGAATAGTTGATTTTTGTATTATTTGATTTATTTATTACATTTTATGTGTTGAGCTTTTGTTACCTAGTGGCTACATAAGCCATCAAGTACCAACGACCGGATTTGGTGTGTGGTAGTAACAGGTAATTGAATTTTTTTTTTTTAAGTATTTGACTATATATGAATGCTTGTGTATAAATACACAAACAATACACATGTGCTTTCATGCTTTCAATTGTGTAATTTAAGTGACCTAGGTAGATCTGTTTTGGAAGTTCAGTTCATGCTAGAAATGTGTTTTGGAGTTTGTACGTGCTTTTTGGAGTTTGTACGTGTTTTGTCTCTAGGCACCGCATATATTTATATATAAACATATATAAATAAAATCACTTTTTTTTTACATTAGTAATTCCTTTTGTGCATAATTTTATATTATTGATAATAATAAATTAATTAAAGCAACAAAACAACCTGAAGAGCCGGTTCGGAGCCGAAGGAGCCGGATCTTTTTAGTGAGCCAAACCGAAAGAGCCGGTTCTCTAAAAAGAGCTGGAAATCCCATCACTATACCTGACCCCGGTAAACGCTTTTCTCGGGATTTCAGTTTCGAACGCTACTTTCAAGACTTATTTACAGCATTATGTTAATTTTGTAAACTATACGGCCTCATATAGAGTGGAAAATGATAAAGAATCACTTGCACATGAACTTTGGGAGTTCTTTCATTTTGCTGGTAACATACAGCCTGCTCTGAGAGATTGCTCTTCATCTTAGAGGGCCCACAGCTAGAGACATGTGGTTTGCTTGTACATGGGAATTCCGGCTCTTTTTAGAGAACCGACTCACTAAAAAGAGCCGGCTCTTTCGGCTCCCAACCGGCTCTTCAGGTTGTTTTGTTGCTTTAATTAATTTATTATCAACAACAATATAAAATTATGCACAAAACGAATTACTAATTAAAAAAAACAAACGTGGTTTTATTTATATATTTATTTATATATGTTTATTAATAAATATAATAAATTAAATAATTATTTATTCAATACACATAAAATGTAATAAATAAATTATAAACAGAAAATCCAACTATTTACATTTCAATTTTTAAATATTTAAATTTTCAGCTTTTTCCTTTTAAACAAATTTAAAGTGAAACAACAGAAAATACTGCAAACCACAACACAATAAAATATATGCAAAAAATATGCAAAACAAAAAGAAGATACACTTTCTCTGTCATATAGGCCTGGGATGATTTTTTGGGAGTGTTTTCCTCCTTGGAATTGCATACATAAGATTCACTGCATGAATAAACTTTCTGAATCCTTTATCATCTGCTACTGAAAATAGTTGTGGATGATTACTATACCTTTCTAATGTGATGATGTTGTCTCTTGATGTTGTCCCTGGGTCTCTTTCTCTGCTACTTCGAGTGTAACTACCGCCCCTTCCCCTCTGCTCAGCGCAAGCACAAGGCTCATGTGCAGAGTGAAGCAGAAAAAATGTGCGGCTCGCATCGTTCACTCCAAAGAGTCTGCTCTAAGAGCCATTTCGTTCATGACCAACACATCACTATTGTACACCCACTGCAACTGGATGTGTGTACTTTGATTTCATCCGACGCAGTGTGTGCTCATGAGTTCATAATAATCCAAGAGATTTTTGGCTACACCCGTAAGCTAAGAAAATGGTGAAAGAATAATGGAAATTCCGAAAAAGTTGACATGTGGGAGTCCAGGCGGATCAGTCAAGTGTTTCTGACATCCAAATATTTGCATTGATGAATTCTTTCTGTTGTCACACAAAGGTCCTTACAGAGTTCACTTGTACATTTTCAATCAGACTAGCTTGCTTTTTAAAGGCTTATGGTGGACTCTTGTTGTTTATGTTTAACTGTATTGACATGTTGTAATAGTATTTTAATTTCATAACAGTGACAAGCAAGGGTGTATCTGGGCTAAATGCTACCATCGCCTTATTGTCATAAAAGCAGGTCAGACACATAATGCTGCGCCTTACGACTTTGCTTGTGCATACCTGGTTACGATGACAATGAATTGCCAAAGAGGTTTTTAAGCTTTTAATTAGGAACTGATGCCACGGACCAAAAGTAAAATTATAAAATAGAAATTGAGGGAAAAAACTCTTGAAAAAATTGAACTTACCAGGTGAAAAAGACCAGAAGGGCAGGTGCTTGAGCACCACCTGGGGTCCATCTGAAGATTTTCATTGGGAGTGACCAGAAGAGAAAGGACTAGAATTAGTATATCACAGGGACAGAGAGAGGCAAGGCTGAGATGGATTGGGCATGTGCAGAGGAGGGATAGTGCATATACTGGATGAAGGATGTTGAAGACGGAGCTGCCAGGCAGAAGAAAAACAGGAAGGCCACAAAGAAGATTCATGGATGTAGTGAAGAAGGACTTGCAGAGGATGCTATGGCAAACCCTGAAAGGACCAACAAAAAGAAGAAAAATGTTTTAAAAATCTATTTTTTAACCCTAAAGTCTCAAGTATTTAAAATGAAAGTTTAATACAGTAACTGGTAACATGGTGATGTGACTGTTTTGCTTGTAAAGAGTGGACCGTGCAAAACTACAGATTGAACGTAATTGCAGGTAAAGGTCAGTCACGTAGAAATGTATTTAAAAACATATAAAAGAATATAAGTAAAATGAACATATAAAAAGTAAAAGTACTCTTAATGGCCCTTTTTTAAGATGGTTTCACTTATGTGCACAATTTGTGGGAATGCATTTTATGTAAAACCTCAGTTTTTACAGTAACCCATGAGAAGCTGAAAGTGGAATAAAAAAATATATATTTTCCTTCAAATGTAGTGGAGCAAAAGTACAAGATTGTAAATGGCCTCTGATCACACATTGGCACACAAATGGTGACAGAATTGCTATGCAAGACGCCGACCTTCCCAGTGGGAGGATCTCGGGGTTCAATTTCTTGCTCAAGGACACTTTGACAGGAGGAGGTGTTGTCTCCTCAAGTACTCCAACCCTGTGATTAATAGACAACCTCCAGAGCCGAGGTTTCCCCACAAAGTAACAAGTTTGGTTGGATTATATTGGACGGCTTTACCTCCTTCACCTGTGACAAGTGACCGGCATCACCTCTGTCAGATGACAATGGAGATTTAAAAGTCATGTGATGAAGATGATTCTTGAATATTTGTCAAAGACAAGTAAAATGTGAGCTGTCAGTGTCATTTGTTAACCACCAAGCAGTAGGCCTAGACAAAAAAGCATCATTTACACTGCCACCATGAGCAATGAGAATTGGCTATAAAATATTCCACTTGTCATCCTCATCCACTTAACTCCATTTCACACATGGATCAGTTCTATCAGTGGCAGCTCGTCCTCATTTAAAACCATTAATGACTTTCCTGCAGAGAATTTAGCAGGATGGATGAGATTACTTTGTCATTTTTGCACGTGTGTATGCGTGTTGGTGTCCTATTCATTTGCTCACATATCTGTTTGAAGTAAGTGTTTAATTATTGTGGTGTTTGAGCCCCTGCTACAATGTGCTCTGTCAACATTTGTATTGAAATGAATGATGAAAGATTTAGCACATTAAAAAAAATCACATTTATATTGGCTTCTCCTTTTGTATCCGTTTAGGAAGACCCTGATTGTTATTCATCATCACTTACCTCCATCTCATGCTTAGCTCAGTAGTGGCAATAGTAAAGAGGATGGGGAGATTGGGAGTTTGGGGGGGAGTGGGGCGGTTGGGGTAATGACAGCACACAAGCTACAGCTGGGCAAACATAGGAGGTGCATTGTGTAAGCTATCTAGTGTGTCACTGCCTCTCAGTGGTGGCTACGAAAGCTGCATGACTGATTCATCTTTATTAAAAGCTCATCCCCTTCCTAGTTTCTGCGACTACGTGTGCTTCTGTTAATTAAAAGATCATCAAAAGGGTCCTTTGGATTCCTAAAAGAAAAAAATAGAGCATATGCTTGAGCTCTGGTCCTGTAACCATCAAACTCCTAAAAATAATACATATGTTGTTTATATGTACACCACAGCATTTGTAATGCCTGTCTCTCTATATATGTATATACATAACAATACTCTTAAACAGGGGTGTCAAAGTCATTTTAGTTCATGGACCTCGTAAATACATTAAAAGCTTGGGCGCGGCTCCTTGGCTAAACAGTCTTACTGCATCGTGATTTCTCAGGCAATTGAAAACGTCTTTGTCAATAAGAAGGCTATAAAGCTCACAATGACTTAAACCTCTGGTTATTAACAGCTCAAGCCACCATTCTCATGGCTTGATCCACGGATAACACCTTGAAAAATGATGCTTTCTAATGTAAGAGGATGGGAAGATCAAAATTTAGGCCTTAGTTCTCTGCAGTTTCACACGTTGGCAAGCGGTCCAACAGACCAGTTCTATCACATGGACTATATGTTGATTGATTGATTGATTGATTGATTGATTGATTGATTGATTGATTGATTGATTGATTGATCATACTTTATTCATCCCGAGGGAAATCGGGTTAAGGCTGCCAGCCGTGCCAGCGCCATCTTACCCTTCCAACCATACATATATTACACGAACATCACATGGGGAAGACAAGTCAGAGAGGTATAACAATGGAAAATACACAACATGAGGAAAGACGAGGAGAAAAAAGAGCTCCCCCCAGACTGAGCTCCAACAGGGAGATGAGTTTGAGAACAGAAAAAAAAGACCTCAGCGCATACAAAAAGCACATGACTATCAATACACCATAGAAACACAAGACAAGCAACAGGGGCGGGTCCGGTCCTGCAGCATGTCTGCGCTGGTCCAGTCGACCGCCATCTTCCCCGGGAGGGGACAAGCATCAAAGGCATTTGGAAAGGGAGGGGGGATGGGTGTATATCAGTGTTGCACTCTCCTGCTCTAAATAAACAACATAAGAATAAATTCAAACTTTAGTAATGCAATAATCCTTGCAGGAAAATCCAGAAGGAAAAGTTAGAAAGTTAGAATGAGTCTAGAAGAAACCAAAATGTGCATGTGTATGATTTTGAATTTCATTATAATTTAATATATTGGAAATACAAACAGACATATAATTATAAAGGAAAATGGATAACACTGTAACAAAAACAAACTGGAACAGGAACCGTTGCCTGCGACCCATGCATGTAAAGAAAGTTGCGTTAATCCTATCAAATTATCAAACCAATAATCCATCAAAATATGGAGTGTGCTCCCTGTTTCTGTACTGCAGTCCTCTAGGATACGTCTATAGTTTGATTTATAGAGGCCCTGGGCTGTATGCGGCACATGTTCCTCATCATCAGTGTCACATCTCACATTAAAGAGATCAAGCAAGCGAGAAAGCGTTATTTATTTTTATAGCGCTTTTCACAGACAGGAGTCACAAAAATGCTTTACATCAGGCAGGAGTTTGCTGAGTGATGGAAGGAGAGATTCGGCTTTAAAGTCTTTGATGCATGTTTTCTTGCCATCATCAGCTGCTAAAGAGAACAGATGCTTTAAAGCAGCCCCATTATCCACGTGAGCTTAGATTGAAGACAGAACAATAAAGTGACCAAAACTTTTTTTGCATGGTGAATGCTAATTATGTATTCACTTCCTAGAACGGGGGGGTGGGAGGGGGGGTCTTAGACCTAAGGCGCCGGCCTCCCGTTACATTTCAAAAGACTCAAATTTTCAATTAATTTGCAGTGACCATCACAAAAGTATAATAAGCTTTTCAAATGCTACCAGCACCATCTCCTATTTTGATGAGTCTCTATTTGATTATCCCTTTCAAGATCATTCATTTTAGCAGGAGATGTAGCACCTTACTTTGATCCATGTCCTCAGGCACAAGAAACCTTGTAAAACCCAAAATTGTTTGGGCGGATCATAAAATAGGATGAAGGGATTCTCCTGTCACCGCGGGGAGTTTTCTTGGGTTTATGTAACACTGATGTGTTAGGAGAGAAATATCACTCTCTCTGTTTCAGCCCACTTCAGCCAGGATTAATTTTACCTTTCGGATAGAATGGAAAATGTACAGTACAAAAAAAAATTTAATTAGCAATACGCTTAATCTGAGGTTATTTAAATTCATTTAATTCAACTGAAACCTCTTATCCAGAGACATCCAAATGAGACGTGTGAAGTGGCCATCCATAGCACACCCTGTCGTATTTCTAGCTGTTTTATGTTCCATGTTCTAAAAGTTTGGCCATCTTGGCTTTGTTCCATCATCGTAAAATTAATCATGTCCTGGTTTAAAGCCAATACTTTCTTTGTACTACTCATGCAGTTCATTTGATAACTGGTTCCTGGAAAATTGATATTTAAATCGATGGATTCAGTAAGAACTGTGCAGTGGATTAGAAACGATAGCTACAGATGTTGATCCGACAGATATTGATAATCAAATGTAATTATGGCAACGTGGCCAGTCAAAGAGAAAGTATATACATGTGTACAGTACAGCAGCATGTTCAGCAATATCACCTTACATCTGTACATTTCTATACGTCTCTGTGTAACACTCACACTTGACAGTTAAAGGGATGTGGGGGAGTGTCTGTTCCTGGGGGCATGTGAGATGACATTTGAGGCAATATTCCTGTGGCTGAAAATGGGTTTAATTTATCTTGTCAAAAGTATCAATAAAACCAATATATAACATTGTTCTGAGTTTCGTTATCACTGTCAGTATTAGCAGAGATAAATCGCCACATGGTAAGAAACACTACAGGCACTGCTATTGAACGCAGGCATGCATGGAGCAATCATATCCTCAGTTTCATTACATTTTTTCATTGGGTATTTGTTTAGAATACCTTATCTGTAACATACACATATGTTACATACATGTTCAGTGAAGTAACTGAGACTCGATAGTAAAAAGAAGAGCTACTTCTACGTGTCGTAATGGTGACAATGGAAGAACCTTCAGCTTTCAGGCCCTTCTCCCAGAACCAGCTCCCAGTATGGATTTGGGGATGAGACATCCTCTCTGCTTTTTAAAACCTTCATTTTTGGTAAAGCTTATAGTTGGGACTGGATCAGGCGACCCTGTATTCACTCTTAGTTGCTGCAGTAGGCCTAGATGGCTTGAGCCCTCCCATGATGCCCTGACTGTTTCTTCTTCACTCACCTCTTTCACCATGTGTTCATACACCACTCTGCATTTAATCACTAGTTATTTTTAATCTCTGGCTAGCTACCACAGTATGTTTTTTAATCCTCTACCCCTTTCCTCACCCCCAACCGGTCATGGCAGATGGCTGCCCCTTCCTGAGCCTGCTGCTGCCCTAGGTTTCTTCCTGTTAAAAGAGAAGTTTTCCTTCCCACTGTTGCCAAGTGCTTGTTCAAAGGAAGTTGTTTGATCGTCAGGGGTTTTTTCTGTGTTATTGTAAGGTCTTTACTTTACAATATAAAGCCCGCTGAGGCAACTGCTGTTGTGATTTGGCGCTGTATTAATAAAACTGAATAGAATTCAAAAGGAAATAATGTAACCTTTTAAAATACTGACATGTAGCAGGTTATTATTTTTGATCATTGTTTCGATACAAAGTAATAAAACTCACATCTTTGCCTCTCCTTTGTTTGTCTCTCAGCTCTCAGTTCCTCAGGGTGTATCTTTTCTTTTCCCATAAGTGTGAAAAGTATATTTCTGTACATTCTTTTTTTATATCCTTTTTGGATCAGGTATACCCGTACCTGGCATACCTGTTAAGCAAGAGCTGGAAGTCGTTTGTCCTCCTGGATCCATATTTTCCATCGTTTCACAATTCATCAATAATATTGTCATCTTGTATTCCGTGTATACTATCAATAAATTCTGCTCGTGTGACCTCTGCTGCATGTCTGAAGGATCAATCCTCTTTCCCCATTTTCTTCCAAAGATTCCTTCCGATTCTTTCCTACTGGAACTCTCCTGGGAATCCTTTGGGTTTCCATGATTTTTTCCTCAACCGAATTGGGGGTCAGATTATAGACCGTGTCATTTGCTTTACAGATTGTCGAGCTCTAGGGGGTAACAGTAGGAGGTGTGATTCCTGATGTCGGTGTACTGACTAACAAGCTGCTTGTGCTGCATTTTTTTAATGTCTTTGATAGTGCAAACCCAAACACACTTAAGTTTTTAGATTGCTAGACTCTTGATTTATATAGTTCAACCCTATAGATATCAGATAAAAACACAATTTTCATAAAAATGACAAAATAATGACATGTCTGTACGTGTCATGAGGGGGGGGGGGGGGGGGGGGGGGGGGGGGGGTTGGAGTGCATGATCCTGTTCAGTATATCTGAGTTTACTCAAGCTACACTTTAACAGATGAAAACATCAGGGGGTTCACTGCCTTTTAAAAGACATACACTGCCCCCCAGTGGCTAAAGGTTTTTTATGACTTTACTTACTTCAAATAGCTCCAAAAACTGTTACCACCTTTAGAGGGCCCCCTTGTCAAAGGTATTGTAGCAGATTTCCCCTCCGTTTTCTCTGCCATACAGAAAGATCAAAATACTTCATATTCTAAAGTATGAGACAAACAAATTGTGTGATTGGGCTTGTTGTACTCAGCGAAGAAAGGATGAGATTTAGTGATGTGACAATATAAGAAAGAGCGTAAATGCCATTGTGTGCATTCACAAGCAGCAGGAGCAGATGGCATTTCAGAACCAATCACCATTTCAGATTCTATTGCCCAATCAGTTTTACATTTATATGTAAAGTAGCTTTCTGTTCCAGCAGACCAACAGATGGCTTGAAATGTAAGCTCAGGGACACTTATGTAAAGACTTTATGACTTCTGGTTTCCCATTCCAAACCAAAAACAGGTTTTAAAAATAGCAAATGGAGGCAATGGGCAGACATTACGACACGTAATGTGATTTTATCTCATGACAGTGGAGAAGACGTAGTGTTTAATGGCTTGAAATATTGGGTGCTCCACTCGAGAATGTAGTTTTATTTATTATTTTTGTTGTTTATTGCCACTTTTGATTTACTCCATATCTCAAATAGACAGGGGTACTCAGGAGAGTTAGAAGTATAAATAACATAAAAGGACTCCTGGGCTGGATTTAATGCAATAGTCTCAAGGGAACTACATATGAATAGTTCATATGTATTTAAGTCCACAGGTAGTTATTAACTTGCTTTTGGGGGTGGTGTTTTAATATAATATGTATGTAATTTAAACTTTTTTACAGTGTATATATAAGTGTATGTGTGCGTGTGTGTGTCACACATGGTGACATGATGAAGAGAGCATTCAGAAACTATTTTTGTTTTATTTGTTTTTTTAATATATTTCTATTTATTAGGTAGTTTATTATCTAACAGCAGAATGGTGCAGTTTAATAATACATCTTAATTTTCTTAATGTAATGTAATGTAAAATCTATGCAGTACACAAAGTAAACAATGTGTAAAGTGCATTCACTGAATCAGAATTTCAGTGGCTCAGTGTAATTCCAGTAACTGGATCAAGTAAGTTACAAAGCATAAATATAGGCTTACTTTTATTAAATTCCACCACAGTATGCTGTTGATTTGCACTGTTGCCTCATGTTGGGTAAATTGGCCATAGATTTCCATTTGTCAGCAGCCTGCAGTTGGTAGTTTATCCACCTTGGACAGACAGCTGACCTGTCCAGAGTGAACAATGCCTCACACCCTATGGTAGTTTAGATGGATGGATAATATTGTGAAATACCTTCAAATTTTTAACACAACTGGGCAACCGTTTCATGAGTTGCAGAACAAACAAATGGTGAAGGTACAGTTAAACTGGATACAGATTAACAAAAATATTTATGTTACCAGTGCTTTAACAGCTGTAATTGAGTGTAAAGCATGCACTTTATATATTGAAGCTGACACAACACAGAGAACTAAAAAATCTTGATATTTCAAATAAATTTGTCTAATTTTATTCTTGTCTACTGACCTAAAATAAATAAGCCAATGGACTAGGTTGTTTTTTTCTTTATGTAAACCCTATACCATCTTAACAAATGATGAAGTATCACCACAGTAAGTAGGATTATAAACTTCATTATGGCACCTTTTTATATGCCTTTGCTCAGATATGTTCCAGCAGATAAAGGGAAGTCAACAAAGAGAAAACTGCTTCTTTCCTGCTTATTTTTTTCTTTTCTTCTTACCACATATTGAGATGTTCCAGTAGATTAAAAACTGATCAGTGGAAGACAAGTGAAGGAAAATAACTGCATACAAAGAGGAGCGATTTTGTTCGATGAACAATAAGCTTGAAAAAAGTAAAGAAAAAAAAGCCACTCATTTAATGGCCCTTTTCTTTGGTTTAATAAAACAATAAAACAAACATTCACATTGAATACAAATCAAGTCTACAAAGAAACAGCACTTCCTTTGCTAAAAAAAAAAGTTTTCCAGTTTCACTAAAAACCTGCTACATATACGTTTCTGTTGTGTGCTACATTCAGATTAGTCCTCTAACAAGCGTAGTTTCTTTATATCAGAGTGCAGCAGTGCATCCCACTTCACACCTGCAATGCTCGATGAGCAAAAAGCCACATTTGTCATGTGCTTGGTTAAAGTTCCTTAAGGCTTTTTTAAATATGCATACATACATACCATACATACATACATACATACATACATACATATATATATATCTGTTATATATACTATATATATATATATATATTATATATATATATATATATATATATTATATATATATATATATATATATATATGTATATTATGTATCATGATAAAGCAGGTGCAAATCTACAAACTACAGGAGCCTACCAAGTGGCCGGCATAGTGTACAGGAACATCTGTGCCGAGTATAACCTGGAAGTCCCGAGGTCAAAATGGGAGATGCCCCCAAGGGTGGTGGAGAATGACCGAGCTAAGATCCTGTGGGACTTCCAGATACAGACGGACAAAATGGTGGTGGCTAACCAACCGGACATAGTGGTGGAGACAAACAGAAGAAGACGGCCGTAGTGATCGATGTAGCGGTTCCGAATGACAGCAACATCAGGAAGAAGGAACACGAGAAGCTGGAGAAATACCAAGGGCTCAGAGAAGAGCTCGAGAGGATGTGGAGGGTGAAGGTGACGGTGGTCCCCGTGGTAATCGGAGCACTAGGTGCGGTGACTCCCAAGCTAGGCGAGTGGCTCCAGCAGATCCCGGGAAAACATCGGAGATCTCTGTCCAGAAGAGCGCAGTCCTGGGAACAGCTAAGATACTGCGCAGGACCCTCAAGCTCCCAGGCCTCTGGTAGAGGACCCGAGCTTGAAGGATTGGCCGCCCACAGGGGCAAGTGGGGAATTTTATTTTATTTTTTTATGACATCTTCCATCTATGGCACGAAAAATTAAATTCTCTCCAAACCAGGAGCAAATTCCACTGAGGATTGTTCACATATCTTCACCAAACAGTTATACAGTCATAACCCTCATAGCCAAAATACTTTTGATTAAAAGTGTAGGTTAAAAAGGCTGACTTTTTACATCTTTACATGGCACTCGTGCAGTCACCTTTTGTGCTATACATTCTCTTTAGCATGCACTGCACTGTGCCTAACATGCATGCAAAACAGCAGAATCACCAACAGAAAAAAAAACAGTGAAAGTAAAGAAAAAAAGAAAAAAATCCTTCTCGCTTTAGAAATAAAATTATTTTCAATAGCCACAACAGACAACTTATTTACTAAACAGAACTATTGTCTTCATGCACAAAGGAGAAGTAACACAAAATACAGTGTCTCTGAAAATACTGTTTACAGTTTGTGCAAACACAATAATGCTCCTTATACTGACTTTCTTCGTAAATGAGGGAACTCCCGGAAACTATGGCCAAGTGAGATCCTGCTTCCTGGCGAAGTTAGTCCAGTGTTGTCCCTGGAACTTGGTGAACAGCCCTGAATCCTGTAGGAAACTGAGTTGTAATAAACAGAATTAACGTGGCAGCCACGATGTTCACTGTGGGACATAAGAGGGCTATCGCAAATCTCTAAACGGTAGCACATGCAGGAACAGAGGGAGCTAAGGCTCGACTCCTGTCTGCTTCTGCCTGCCTTTATCTGGAAATGCAACCTGTGCCTGCAGGGGCTTTTTCGTCTTTCCTGATCCACCGGAGAAGAGATGAGGTTGGTGCGACTGGTTCCTTCCTCCATCGGGAGGAAAAGTGTGCTATGGCTGTGCACCATGTTGCTCCTGTTCCTCTCACTGTGGCTATCTCTGCTTTGTTCCCCTAAAACACCAAGGCCCAGGGTCCCATCCAAAAGGCCTCTGTCTCTCTTCATTGAAGCCCTTTCTTGTGCATCCCGTCGCTCATCCTCAGTGTTCATGGTGAGAAAACGGAGCACCACTAAATTAAGAAATGCCCCGATAACAGTTAATCCTACCAGAATGTACATAAAGCTGAAAGCGACATAGGGCGTTTTCTCCTGGAGGTCCTCTTTTTTCTGCAAAGCCACAAAGTCCCCAAAGCCAATTGTGGTGAGTGTGATGAAGCAGTAGTAGTAAGCATGGAAGAAGCTCCATCCCTCAAAGTGGGAAAAGGCTGCGGCGCCCACACACAGTGTTCCGATGCAGGACAAAAAGCCCACCAGGACCATGTTCTCCATGGACACCTCAGTGCGTCGAAAGCCCAGGCATTGTTTCAGCTTATGTAAGAGATAGCGGACAAATGTGTTCATCCTCTCTCCCAGGCTCTGGAACATAACCAAAGTGAGAGGAATGCCGAGTACAGCATAGAACATGCAGAAGATCTTTCCAGCATCTGTTCCAGGGGCTGCATGTCCATAACCTTAATGCAAAGAGATGGAAAATGTAATGACACTGTGACGCATCATGAAGCAACGCTTAGTTGGTAAAACATGGAGCAACTGTCTATTTTTAATCAACACGTCATTAAAACCAAGCCTCAAATATTGCATTCTTGCAGAAAAAATAATGTTGTGCTGTGAATTACGAAGCAAGCAAAGTGACACATCACCCGTCATTTCCAAAAACATAAAATAAAAAAGCAGAAGAAGCCTTACATTGACTTACCAATGGTAGTGATTACTGTTATGGCAAAGTAAAAAGAGCCAGCAAATTTCCACTGTCTCCCGGCGCGATGGGGCTCAGCTTGCAGCACTACTCTCTCGATTTCGCGGTAGTCGTCCTCGGAGAAGCGGTACTTCTTCTTCATTTCGTTGCGCTTCTGCTCCAAGATGCGCCGACGGGAGCTCTCCGACTCAGATTCCAGCGCGTCAAACACCGCAGCGCCCACCAGCAAGTAGGAGAACATGCAGAGGATGAGCGACAAGGTCCGGACGTTTTGCTTCTTCATTCTCGGCATCGGCACGAAAGTCGGAAGCACGGGCACGGTGTTACAGGTGGTACTGTTCTTCAGCTTAGACTCCACATTGGTTTTGCAGCCTGTTGCGTGAAATGTAATTTCACGAGGGGCGGGTGGGAAAATAACGCCTTTAACTCTTGACTGTGTTATGGTTCAGACGTCTTCTTTGTTTTTAAAACGCGCATATTTTCCTGTGCGTACCGAGAGCTATCGGCTCTCTGCGCCGTTATCTGTTTTAGTGGCCTCAGCTTGCCTTTTCGCATGCGCAAAACAATCACCAATAAAGAAGAAGAAGAAGAAGAAGAAGGAAAAATGTTTGTGTATATCTATATAACATAGATATATAAGACATAGCACAAAATACAAAGTAATATTTTTCGCGGATGTTCAGTTATGTTATGTGCAGCAATTTCTATGCCTATTTAATATGAAGAGGTTTGCTCAGCACCATGGACAGCAACCAGTGGGATTTCACATTTGACCTGGCACTGTGACTGCACATACTAAGTGGAGGCTCAAGAGGCTGTGAAGCAGGGAAAAGGTTCAGGTGCGTTTAATATGACTGAAAATCTTTGCAGACACCAAATCTGGGGAACAACATAACCATTAAAAAAGTAAAAAAAAAAAAAAAAAAAAAGCTCAAAGTTCTAACATCTGGTCGTGAAGTAAGTAATCCCCAGGTTAAACGAAAGTTAATTAAAATCCATTCAACTGTACTAACATTAAAATGAAAGCCTAATTTAAGCCTTAAATAATAAAAAAATAAACATGTAAAGGTCCTCATGAGCTAAAGACATGGAAACAAATAAAATATCAGGTAAGACAGTGTTTAGAAATCTGGCGTATTGGATTTGTTCTATAAAATAGATCAGTAATAAATAAAATAGCGAGAAAAATGAAGTAATAAAGATATCAACAACAAAAAAATTAAGGAATCAAGTTAACAGTAAAAATTAAATAAGACTGAAGGAATAAAGTAAATATATACATATATATAGTTTATCCCAAATTACAATGTGGTCAAAAATACAAACGGAAGTTAAAATTCTGAGAAATACAATCTTAATTCCTTTTTTTAAATCAGTTTCCTTATAGCGTTACTTATGTGAGAGACCTCTTGCGTTCATGTGCAGTGGCTAAAGAGAAAAAAAAAGCACTGCTATTGTAGACGCTTCTAGAAATTTTTCTGTAGGTGATGCTGGTTGCTATGGTTACTTGTACCAGTGGCACAGACTTGGACTATCAGTGAGGTTGACACTAATAAGTCAACAGTAATGAAGCCGGTTTCGTTAATAACGGTGTCACAGCATCACAACATAAATTATCCTTATTTAGACCTTTTTTTAAGTTAAGCAAGAAGAATCCTCTGTATGTCAGTACAGGGCAGCAGCAGGTGGATTATTGTGTGTGCTTTTGTTCCTGTCAAACAGAGCAACCTGCTCTCCGTGGTCCTGTTTTTGTGGCAAAATCAGCGCACTCACATCCCTGTTTTGATTCAAACCAGCGCTCCATAAATCAATTACATCTCAGCTGATAAGAGAGGAACACAAAGCCCCAACAGCCACCCATCAATCCAGACAGCTTGTATTCACATCGTTTTCAAAGCCCAAGGACCTGGAACAAAGCGAGAAGGCCCATCAATCCCCACAGAGTTGAAGGATAAGTGTTTAGACTTAAACAGAAGCTTCATTAATCGAGTTATACCTGTTGTCTGTTTTCTCTGAGGTGTATTTTATTATAACCCCGCAGACCTACAAATTAATATGTCAGGAAAATATTAAGTAGACTATGGTGAGGTCATATTTATACACATTCAGCAGGATGCATTAGAGGCAGTGTTTTCCTTTGTTCCCTAAACAGTACTTGTGTTTTGCTTTTTTCAATCTAATATTTATGATACTACAGTATGACACATCACAATGAAAACTTGAAATCAAGTAGTACATGTTCAAGGGCTGGATTATACTGTGTTTGCGTCCATATTCATTACATTAATATTAACTTTCTGACAGCTGCCACATGACAGCTGGTAAGTTTATAAGGCTAAATTATTTGTGGAGAAAAATGTGAACATAAACAGCTATGCTATGCAGAGCTGTGCACTGTCCACGCACAGCATTTGCTATTTTTGTTTTGTTTTTGTTTTTTTTTTATCTCACAAAGTCAGTTACACCCACAGTGCATGTGGTAATTGGTAAGTGTATGCAGATTTTGCAAAACCTTGTTAAAGCTGCACATGGCATGCAGTGAAAGGAGAACCTCATGCCTGAAGGCCCATTTTTTTTCCACTAAATAAAACCCATCTGTCAGTTCTACAACAACAAAAATGCAAATCTGTCAAAATCCTGGAGGAGAGATTGTAAAAATTAATCTCCTCTACAAAAAAACAAAAAGAAAAAAAACTTTCAGGGTCTTTTTGTTTAACAGGCTGCAAGGACAGAAGAAAGAAAATTATCTAGGGACAATACGTGTGATGCAAGAAGCAGCTAGACACAAAGACACGGACAGCTGTGGGTTTTTGAATCGAGATAATGAATTTCTTGTTTCTATAGCGTGGCGATTTAGGACGGCAAATAAGAAAATGTAGCAAGAAATCTAAATCAGATTGCTTGACAGCCTGGACATGTCATACTCTAATTTCTTTATGTCTTATTAAATATTTAAATTATGACCCTTAAAAAAAAAGAGAGATGCTGACATAACCTTCTTATATAAATTCTATATGTGAGAGCTGTGTCACAATGAATTGATTGAGCAGAAGTCACATCGGTTAAATCAGTGTCAGCACAGTATAACATACTGTCTTTATCAATAAAGAAAATACACTGCAAGAATAAAACAGTGTGTTGATCTATATGTATATATAAAAAAAAAAAAAACACCCAGCACGCCCCTGCGGGCGGTTTATCCTTCAAGCTCGAGTCCTCTACCAGAGGCCTGGGAGCTTGAGGGTCCTGCGCAGTATCTTAGCTGTTCCCAGGACTGCGCTCTTCTGGACAGAGATCTCCGATGTTGATTCCCGGGATCTGCTGGAGCCACTCGCCTAGCTTGGGAGTCACCGCACCTAGTGCTCCGATTACCACGGGGACCACTGTTACCTTCACCCTCCACATCCTCTCGAGCTCTTCTCTGAGCCCTTGGTATTTCTCCAGCTTCTCGTGTTCCTTCTTCCTGATTTGCTGTCATTCGGAACCGCTACATCGATCACTACGGCCGTCTTCTTCTGTTTGTCTACCACCACTATGTCCGGTTGGTTAGCCACCACCATTTTGTCCGTCTGTATCTGGAAGTCCCACAGGATCTTAGCTCGGTCATTCTCCACCACCCTTGGGGGCATCTCCCATTTTGACCTCGGGACTTCCAGGTTATACTCGGCACAGATGTTCCTGTACACTATGCCGGCCACTTGGTTATGGCGTTCCATGTATGCCTTGCCTGCTAGCATCTTGCACCCTGCTGTTATGTGCTGGATTGTCTCTGGGGCATCTTTACACAGCCTGCACCTGGGGTCTTGCCTGGTGTGATAGACCCCAGCCTCTATGGATCTTGTACTCAGAGCTTGTTCTTGTGCTGCCATGATTAGTGCCTCTGTGCTGTCTTTCAGTCCAGCTTTGTCCAGCCACTGGTAGGATTTCTGGATATCAGCCACCTCCTCTATCTGCCGGTGGTACATACCGTGCAGGGGCCTGTCCTTCCATGATGGTTCCTCGTCTCCCTCCTCTTTCTTGGGTTTCTGCTGCCTGAGGTATTCACTGAGCACTCGGTCAGTTGGGGCCATCTTCCCAATGTATTCTTGGATGTTCGTTGTCTCATCCTGGACTGTGGTGCTGACACTCACCAGTCCCCGGCCCCCTTCCTTCCGCTTAGCGTACAGCCTCAGGGTGCTGGACTTGGGGTGAAACCCTCCATGCATGGTAAGGAGCTTTCTTGTCTTTATGTCAGTGGCTTCTATCTCCTCCTTTGGCCAGCCTATTACCCCAGCAGGGTACCTGATCACGGGCAGGGCGTACGTGTTGATGGCCCGGATCTTGTTCTTACCATTCAGCTGACTCCTCAGGACTTGCCTGACCCTCTGCAGGTACTTGGTGGTTGCAGCTTTTCTAGCGGCCTCTTCATGGTTCCCATTCGCCTGCGGGATCCCCAGGTACTTGTAACTGTCCTCTATGTCTGCAATGTTGCCTTCTGGTAGTTCAATCCCCTCAGTTCTGACTACCTTCCCTCTCTTTGTTACCATCCGACTACACTTCTCCAGTCCGAACGACATTCCAATGTCATTGCTGTATAGCCTGGTAGTGTGGATCAGTGAATCGATGTCTCGTTCACTCTTGGCATACAGCTTGATGTCATCCATGTACAGGAGGTGGCTGACAACTGCTCCGTTCCGTAGTCGGTATCCGTAGCCAGTCTTGTTAATGATCTCACTGAGGGGGTTCAGGCCTATGCAGAACAGCAGTGGGGACAGAGCATCTCCTTGGTAGATCCCGCACTTGATGGTGACTTGTGCTATGGGCTTGGAGTTGGCCTCTAGTGTTGTACGCCACATCCCCATTGAGTTCCTGATGAAGGCTCTTAGGGTCCCATTGATCTTGTACAATTCTAGGCATTCCAGTATCCAGCTGTGGGGCATTGAGTCATAGGCCTTCTTGTAATCAATCCAGGCAGTGCACAGGTTGGTCAGTCTGGTCTTGCAGTCTCGGCTGACTGTTCTGTCTACCAGTAGCTGGTGTTTTGCGCCTCTGGTATTCTTGCCAATCCCTTTCTGTGCCCCACTCATGTATTGACCCATGTGCCTGTTCATCTTAGCCGATATGATGCCTGACAGGAGCTTCCATGTAGTACTGAGGCAGGTTATTGGTCGGTAGTTGGATGGGACCGGTCCCTTCTTGGGGTCCTTGGGGATCAGGACCGTCCGACCTTCGGTTAGCCATTCCGGGTGTCTCTCGTTAACTAGCAGCTGGTTCATTGTCGTGGAGTGCAGTATATATATATATATATATATATATAATATATTTATAATAATATATATATTAATATATATATATAGTAGTGTAAGTCTATATTAAAGTTTTTATTGCAATAGCAGGGCCAAAATAGACACACATAGCCCAGGTATGGAAATAATCTGCAGAGTGATCTGAAATTAAATTCTTCAACACTTCCTGAAAACTTGACTGAAAGAATTTTATCACAGGATAACAATCAAAATATAAGCTTTTATTCAGGGTACTCTGCACACATATTTACAAAATGTTACGGGAGCTGCTTTCTTCCTGGAGGTAAGCTGAATCTCCTAAAAATACTTGCACTCCACAAAGTGACACAAGACCAGCATTAAAAATATTTGACCTTTATCTCAAGAGAGGAACACAGCAGGTAAGAAGGCAATAGTACGGATTATCCCCCTGGATATGTCTCTAATTTACAGTTATAACAACTGCTGGGGTGTAGCAGACACACAGGCCTCTTTGTGCTGTACACAAGGGAGACCAAGGGTTAAATGCATAACACAGACTATTTGATCATACCTGATTTCATCAGTTCTCTTACTTAATTAATTCCAAAGGGAAATTGCACATGAAGTCACAGTCTATGCAGCTCTCCAAGAATAGTTTTGAATGTTCATCCTTCAGTCTGTGACTTCTGTCTGATATGAGAATTGATCTTTTTTGGCAGCTCTCTTTTTTCCTGTTCTTACTCTTCGCTTAAAATGAATAACTTTTCTTTCCTCCGTGTGCTTTATCAGCAATTAAACCATTTTTGTGAATTCTGTACCGCAGGTGTAAATGCATACTATTGATTCCCATTTTCCCAGTTCTCTGAAATAAAAGCACCCAGATATGATGAGACTGAAAAAAAAATATGACTCATGGTAATACCTCTGCAAGGCTTTCACTGTTAAACAGCTGAGGGAGATATGGATTCTCTTTTTCCACAGAGTCAGGCACCAAGAACTAAAGATGTTCAATAAAGGTTGCGCTAAATCTTCATTTCCTTTGTGAAAACCTAAAAGGCATCAAACATTGTTTTGTTGATGGACACTTTATAAAGTGTGCCCTTTGACACTTGAAGCACAGAGTTCTTAAATGGCCAGCGAAAGCATATTTTGCACGTAATTAGGATTTTGATTTATTCTGATAATATGCAGTCGATACAGTTTAACACACAAAGTCTGCACATCATTTGGTGACCACATTTAATGTCAGAATTATTATAACAGCAAGGTCATTATTAAAGTTAATGCACTCAAACTTAATCTTTCAGTGCTCCATTAACATGTGTAGAATACAGTGCATAAATGAGTATGTAAATGCTAAATATAATTATATTTAGATGCCATAAATAAATTAAATACTACATTTTAAAATGCTGGGACTGGGTTTTTATCAGAGATACAGGGTTTGTGCATAAAGGCACACATTTTTCAACATTTACGTTATTTGTATGAGGAAGGAAAGGAAACAGAAACAGCTGTGTATTAATGATATCAACTTGTCCATAAGGCACATTATCTTCTCCTCATTGTAAGACTTATAATGCCTGGCTAACCATAGTAAAGTCAACAACTGGCAATTAAAATAAATACATACACCATGATTGTGCCCATTTGAAACTTTAATTGCTGTAAACCATCCACACAAACGTCATAGAGCCACTAGGTCCTTATTAGTAGGTTTTCAGATGGGTTTTCAGAAGTGACTGTGTGCATTTGTCCTATGCTTTAAGATGTAAGATCATTAAATAGCCACTGGTGAACAAACTATGAGCCATGCAGGGATCAAGAGAAACACATAAATGTCAGTGGTCTGGCAGCCGGGCCATGAGCTGTGTGCCTGCTTATGTTGGACATGTTGGATTACCTTGGGAGAGTTTAAGTCTGTCTTAAAGGAACGAGAGAACAGCTCTTTTACTCAGTGTGATTGTTTTTAATGTACTCTTAATTTGATCTGTTATTGTATATTTTCAGAGCGTTCTCACTCCCGAGGCGTAACATGTCGACGTTTTGTCACGTCCCGCGGCGTTCCTGAGGAACGCGAAAGGAGACCTTCGGCGTTCTTATGGTACGCGGCGGGTTATGGCTGGAATCCAGTGCAATGACGCTCCCGCGGTAATAGACGTTCCAGCCCTGTATTCCAGCCCTAAACCTAACCTTATCTCTAGCCCTGACCATAACCTTATTCCTGACCTTAACCAGGACTTTAATGATGTTAAATAGCGTGTTTCTAAGCGATTTGAAGAAAAAGAGCGAACATGTGTAGGTTCAGTCCAGACGGTTCTCATATTTCCTCTTTTTCCGAGGTCGTCATTTAGGAACGTGGTGGGTAGCCGAAAACGTAATATGTTGACGATTTGTCACCTAGCGTAAAATGTTACGCTTTGGGAGTGAGAACGGGTTGCTATTTTACACATGTTTGTATGGGATATTGTATTTGTTTTAAATGTTATATACCTATGTGGTATGTGACTTTTGTTGCTATGATGCCAGGTCTCTCTTGGAAATGAGATTTTTAATCTCAATGAGATTTTTTACCTGGATAAATAAAGGATTAATAAAAAAAAAGGGAGCAAATTAGCTAAAAGAAGTTTCTATGCAAACTTTGCTCCACTCTACTTTCCACCAGGTTTCATGAATTTCAGCTTCATTTTGCATAATCTTGCTGAAAAACAGACATGTCAGGACTAATTATGTACCTCCAGCTGCTAAGCACCTGAATTACTACCTAAAGTTACCAAACAGGAGTATTACAACACAAAAAAAGAAGAACTTGCAGATCGATCACAAATGGAAATATGACCATATATACTACTGGTAAAAGTGCTGTTGCCCAAGAAAATCTGTGTACTTACTGTGAAAGGAAAGTCTTGCATGCATGCCTTTATGTTTCTGGATGGCAGTGCAACAGATTTATTGAATTTGTGTTTTTTGTGGGGTTTTTTTTAATCATTTCTAGTTAAGTAAATTAGTTTAAAATTGGCTTAAACATATGGTGCTTTTTGCAGAAGTAGCCACAAATGTTCAGCCGGTCCAGGTGTCTTCTTGTTCTGTTGCAGATGATCCTTAATTCCAACCACCAGCCTGTTGCCGGAAGCTCATAGTCAGAAGGGGTGGCAAGGGTTAGGCGTTATAATACTATCAAATCTCTGACAAACACAGCTAGATGGGCTTACATGCTTTTTCTAATCTCTGTGTAGAGCTTCTCATCTGTACTGAACTCGCTGGGGGGAAAAAGGCGACAGAGAATCTGTTTTATGAGGCAGAGGTACTAAATAGCAACAGCAAATACTAGATGCCTGCAGAGCCCTCTGGTTTCCACAGTAACTGAGACCAAAAATAGTAACCCACACCAGCGGCTATTCAACACTGAATCCCCTGTGATAACACATGATTCTATTTATACCTTCTAATGCTGAAATACTGGCATCTCGTATAAATAACTCTGTCCAATTACTGTCAAAAAATGATATAATGGTCCAATTATATGTTATCACCTCTTAATCCTTGTTTATGCTGCAGGTTCTTATTGTATGAAACCTAAATGCAAGTTATTAGACCATTATGCTGAAGATATTGCACGAAAGAAAATACACAATCACATAACTTGTCAGTGTGCATTTTCTGGCATCAATTAAATAACTAGTTAGTAGACAAAAAATGTCATGATCTAATTGATAATGTCATTTTTTTAAGCTGAAATAATAAAACAAAGTTGCACTGTTTAATAACTAGTAAAAGATTAACTTGGGATTTTAGGCTGTTGGTCAGACAAATAGTAATAGTAGTAAGTGATATCATCTCACCATAAGAAGGTTCCCAGTTTTCAAACTTCCTGGTTTGCTGAGGGATTTTTGAGTGGGTTCTCATGCCTGCAAGGGTTTCCTCCTACGGTCCAAAGACATGCTTGTTGTTATGTTAATTGGTGGTTCTAAATTGGCTGGACTGTTGTGTGAGTTTGTGTGTGGTTGTCTGGCTTGTTGTGTGATATACTGCCCCCCTGCCCCAATGACAACAGGAAAAGTGTGCATCCTTATAGACAGAATAACTCCCTCCTGACCCAGAAGTAGATGGCTTTGTGAGTGAGTAGAAAATTGAAAGATTGCCTTTTTTGTTGCTATTGCTCAAAAATATATATAATAATCAAGATTGCAAATAACTGCTCATTTTAAGCAAACCTTCACATTTATAAAAGTTGCCAGATCACTATGTGCATTGTTGGATTTTCGACCTTCCTTTAATATCTGAGACATTCAGCTACCAGACAGGAGGGGTATTAGATTCACATGTCATCTACAAATTAAATGAGATAAATTAGTAAGACACATTTTAGGTTTATTGGTCTGGTTAGTTTTCCTATTTTTATATCGTTTTTCTTTATGTAGAGCTGTTTTTTTTTTTCTTTTTCATTAATGCGTTAATCAGTCCTCATCTCTCATTCCTGCCCTGTTGCTTCGTTATTATATAACAGTAAAGTGAAAGTTTTTTCTGCATTTAAGATATGCTGTCTGACTCAGCTGGTTTGCGGGTTTTAACACCGCCAACCAGCTCAGTAAGCTGATGTCTTCGGGGTGTATCGGAAAAGCGCGTTGCTAATGAGTATATTTAAAAACCCAAACGATTGCAAATAACACCAAAATGGAGTTAGATTTATATGATAACAATTACTAAGAGAGGGTTTTAGCAATACATAGCTTCCAGAATTAATAAATATAAAATATAGGTGGATTAAAGTGCTAGTAAGTGCTAGTAAACGTAGTTAAGTCACGTGGTTGATTTTTAAATGAAGCTCCTGAAAGCAGCACTAGGACTGCAGCCGCCAGCGAAGCCGCTATCTGATGATGGTAGACCTGAAAGACGGATGGTCAGGGCCGTCCTCGTCTAACCTGAACATGCAAGTGTAGCTTCATTCAGCAACGGTTGCAGCGCTAAACCAGGCTACTCGACAATTTAGCCTTAGCTAGTCGCATATCTTTTTTTTTTTATTAAAGCATGGAGGACGATTGTATTTGTGAGTACGACTCCACCTGGGACACAGAGAGTGATGGAGACGACCCGGCCGGAGAGAGCCAAACCCGTCGGTCAAATCAAGACAAAAACAAATCGAGCTGGGCTTTAGTACGTGCTTTTATTATTACTCAGCCAGAGGACAAAGGACAAAAAAACCCTACTGTACCTTAGTGTAGCTCGTTTCTTTTACATGCAATGCTACGTTTTCTGTTGCCTGTTGTGGAAAGCTAACGTTAGCTTTACGCATCACTGCTGCGACTTTGCTAACTAGCCTAGCTTGCTCCCAGTTTACTTTTTAGTTGAAAATCGTCGTCAATGTTTACTCTGGCCTGCTCACAGTTAGCAGTAGTCTGTGAGTCATAGTTAGAATGGAGGAGGAATTAATTAACATCTAGACTTAATTCATTGCAACAGTGGGAATTTTATTAACCCGACCTTATATGGCAACTCCTATGACGTTATCAGGAACAGCATAGGTCGTGACACAATTATTAATGACCCCTTGATTTGTAGTATATCAGTTCAGGTTGTTTATACTTTTAATGCAATACAATGCAAGACCTGTATTTAATTTATGTGAGACGCCTGATGCATATCAATGTATTTTATTATGTATGCTTAATATTTGCAGTGGCACCACACGCCCAGAAACATGAGAGCAGCAAAGGACATGCAAAACTACAGGAGAGGATACCCCGTAAGTTACACCTCAGCTCATCTCTTAAACAAAAAAACAAAAAAATCGTGCTCATAGCTGAAAGATGTTAAAGTCTCCTTTATTCTGTTTGGACAGAATCTTGCAGATGAGGAGTGCTCAGAGGACAAAATGAACAATCTGCAGTTTTATCTCAATAAGTTTCCCTCTGCTCCTGATGGTAAAATACTCATATGTTTGCATATAATATAATATTTGCTGTATGCGTGAAAGTCGTGCTTGTGGTGATGATACCAATATTTTGTCTCATTTGTCGCAGATATCTACATTGAATCCTTTCTTAAAGAATGGAAAAACGACTACAAACGGCTGGAGAGAGTTCACTCGTACATCCAGTGGTATGTACTGTTTGACACTTTGAACTTTGTACTTTAGCCATATCCAGCCTAACGGCAACAGAACTGACCACAGCTTACTTTTGCCATCTTGATGAACTTGTAGTCTGAAGCCTGTTACGCATGCACACAAACACATTCACTCGTTTCTCATTTTGTACTTCCTTCATTCCTTGCTTCCCCTCCTCGCAAACAGGAAGAGACATTATTAATTCTCAGTAGGGTTGATTAAATAGGACATGAGCCACACTTGCATTATTTTCTGTTATTGCCCAACTTCTGCTTTATTTTATGATGTCAGATGTAACGGTCTTTTTTTTTTTTTTAATTTTCACTAAAGCTGGTTACAGTCTACTGCATTTAAGTAACTAACACTACTCATGAATACTGATTGGACTAGTTGTTTGTAGCATCCTTCCATCTGTACTGTGCAAAAGTCCTAAGCCACCTGTCATTTCTTTATATTTTGCTTTTAAGGAGACATAGTTAGAGCAGGACATCTATTAATGAGAAGGCTGGTAGTTTGATCCCTGGGTGCTCCAGTCTGCATGGCGAATATCCTTGGCTGGATACTAATCTCCTAGCATCTATCAGAGTTTGAATGTTAGATAAAAAGTACTTAAGCATAGAAAAACTGTTTGTGCAAATGAGACATTTTGTATAAAGCACTCTGAGTGCTCCGGTAGAGTAGAAATAATATAAGAATCAGTCTATTTGTTAAGCCTAAAAAAGCATCTACTTCAAGGGGTGATCTACTGCTGTCTACACATAGCAGACAACTCAGCAAAGAACCAATTTTGAATTGTATCTGTAAGCACTTTAGTCCTCACAGCCTGTCACAAAAACAGATTTTTTTTTCCTATTTCTTTTGTTGAATCTAGTGGAAAAGCCAAAAATAACAATTCGAAAGGCATAAAACTGTATTTTTGCAATGAACAAAGAGAGCTATTAGCCAGAAGCCTGGCATATCTTCTGTGTGTGTGTGTGTGTGTGTGTGTGTGTGTGTGTGTGTGTGTGTGTGTGTGTGTGTGTGTGTATTTTTAAAAACAAATTGGAAGAAACTGGACAAGTGAAGGATACAGTAGGAGGTGAACTATATCATAATAGTATGCCTTTACAAAATATGAAACAAATCTAGCAAAGACCTGGCACAGGAGATGCATCTGGTGCTTTGGTTGGTCAGTCTATTGTTCACTGAAACCTTATCAGAAATGGCCTCAGTGAAAGGGAATTGGGGAGAAAAGGCTGTGGTATGCCAAATTACACAAGAACTGCACTGAAAATCAATGGCAATGGGTCTTAAGGTTCAAATATGTCAATATCTATGGAGGAGTTAAGGAGACAGACTCGATGGTGAGTGTCTACAAAATACAGTGGAGGCTGTGTCATGGTTTGGGGCTGTCTTTTAGTCAGTGCTGTTAGCGATGATTTTAAAATTGATAGGTGGATGATTGCAGAAAAGTAGCCTCAGATTTTGATCCACCATAAACTACCATCTGGAAAGAGTCTTATAAGCAACGCTTTCATTTGGCACCATGATCCCAAACTCAGTGCAAATGCACTAAAGGCGTACCTGGATAGGAATTGTAGTGGAGAACTATCAGTCATGTTTTGGCCTTCCCACAGGCTGGACATCATTGAACAGTGCAAGATCATCTTTACAGAAAACTGAACAGGCAAGAAAGAAGCCTGGAAAACAATTCCTGAAGACTACTTAAATAAATTACAAGAAAGTTTGTTTATATACCAGATGCTGATTGTCAAAAAACTCAGTTTTTGCTTTTTATATACTGATTTTCCATGCATGTTTGCACATTTCAGTAAATCGCTAACACCTATTTTCCTAGCAAAATATAAAGAAATAAGGGCTGACTCGAGACTTTTGCAAAGTACTGTATATTCCAGCTGCGTGCCTAGGACACACCTGTACAACCTCAGTTATATCTACATCGATACGCCTCTGTTCTCCTGACACGTTTTAGGATTTGAGATATTTTTGAGCATGGAGTACTGAGATCGATTTCCAGATCACAGGCAGGAGGATTGAGGAGACGGAGAAATGAGAGAAGCCTACGCTCTACATGTGCACAAGATGTCAAGTAGCAAATGCTTTTCCACATCCATAGTACATAACAGAAATAGATGGAGTGTTCACAGTGGGAAAAGAATTGTTACATATACCCTTTCCTTTCGTGGCACGTTAAGTTTTTACATTTGTTACTGTAAACTGCCAAAAAATAAACGTTAATACACTGAAGGATGTCACGTTTGTTTACACAGTGGTGTTTTGTTTAAAAATGTTTTTAAGAACGAGGCAATTTATGAAATTATAGGATATACATGTTCTTTTAAAGTATTGGATGAAGGCACTAGAATATATTATATTTGGGTCATAAACTGTTCGCAGGGACATCTGGCGTCAGCACCACTGAATTAAAGTGTCGTGTCATTAGAAGTTAATTGGTCTTCTGTTGTTTCTCTCTTGAACTGTCTGCTGTTGCAAGGCTGTTTCCACTGCGAGAACCAGGGGTTAATTACATGGCTTCAGAACTTACCAAGAAGGAAATTGAGGTAAGTGTAAAATGGAAAGCGCTCTCACCAAACGGTAGCAGAGTTGGTCAACAGTGACTTTCTATCACAACACAAAGCAACTGAAAAAGAATTAAGGTTAATGCCATAAAGTTGTCAGAGTCCAAAGTCGGAATGAAATGAAGTCTATTGAATCTGGACTGGAACTGCCAGGTTAAATCAACCAAAAGACTGCTATAGTTTTCCTAAAATTACTGTCTTGGTCAGGTACTCTGACTTCCTCACACAGTCCAAAGACATGCAGTTAGGTGGGTTACGTTAACTGGCGATCCTAAACTGACCGTCGGTGTAACTGTGAGCATAATTAGTTGTCTCTCTGTTAGCCCTGCGACAGACTGGCGACCTGTCCAGAGTGTACCCCGCCTCTCGTTCCAGCCCCCCAACCCACTTTGTTTGACCATTAACTGTGAAACAAAGTCAGTTTGTTGGACAGGTTAAATTTCTTATGTTTTCCATAATAAGTTCATCACATAGTAATGTTGGCTGTTTGTTTGGTAACTATTCCTAAAAAAAATGTAGCATGAGAACTGTCAGTGTCTACAATATGGCTGCAGGTTGATGCATTGGTTTTATCACTTGGCTACAGGTCTGTTGGTGTCTCCACAGCCAAATTTATTTAATTCTTTTACATTGTAAGGAAACAAAAGAGCAAATGCAGTGGCTATATGCATGTCACTAGGCAAGTTCTACGATTCTTTCAACAGCATGTTGAAAAAGGAAACAAAATGTGATGTAACCTCTTTGCAGCATTGTGGCTTTCCTGCCTCTAGGAGCGCCCAATAAAAGGTTACCGTAGAGGTCAAAAGGTCAAATAAGATGCATCACTGAAAATTTGACAATTTCATTTCATATTTGATACAGTTCTAGCCAGTAAATCTATTTTCCTTTTTCTTTTTTTTTTCTTTTTTCTTTTTCTTTTTTTTTTTTTAAATGTGCTGTAAATTCTCACCAGGCCTTCAAGAAGAATGAAGATGCCAAAAGGCGACTAGTCGAGTCCTATGAACTCATGTTGGGTTTTTATGGAATCCGTTTGGTTAACAAAGAGACGGGTGAAGTGAAACGTGCAGAAAATTGGAAGGAGCGCTTTGGAAACCTGGAGCGGTAAGTATTATTATTCTCATGTCAGTAATTTCCCGCATATGTAGTAGTTGTTTTTGTGATTACAGCTTCAACTGCCTTGTCCTTTGCAGGAATATGCACAACAACCTGCGGATAACTCGCATATTGAAAAGCCTCGGGGAGTTGGGCTTTGAGCACTATCAGGCTCCTCTGGTGCGCTTCTTCCTGGAGGAGACTCTGGTCAAAAAGACTCTGAGCAGTGTTAAACGGAGCGTGCTCGACTACTTTCTGTTTGCTGTGCTGGACAAGCATAAACGTCAGGAGCTTGTGCGCTTTGCTTACCTTCACTTTGAGCCAAAGGATAAGTTTGTGTGGTGTCCCAGAAAGGTTCAGAAGCTATTCAGAAAGTCAGAGAAAAGACCTGACACTATAGGGAATGGTGATGGAAAGGAGGAAGTCTTTTCACGCGTTAAAGGCAAAGATGGAGAAGCAGCCCTGCAACAGAAGGAAGATGGACTGGATAGTGTTGCAAAGGCTCAGAAAGGAACTGTTAAAACTGCAGTTAAGGACAAAAGCAAACCATCCGAGGCATCCCCTGAGCCTAAACCAGAGTCTGAGGTAATCGAAAATGGAAGTGTGGAGACTGAGTGTAATAATGAAATTTTGGGTAATGGAAATGACTCTTCAGATGACGTTAATGAAATGGAACATTCGCCCAGTAACGACACTGTGACAGGGAAAAGCGAGTCCTGTGCAGACAGTGAGCTGAAATCTACAAGTAACTCAAATGACCAGGATGGAGACATCAATATGCAAACGGAAGAGGATGTAGAACCCGAAAAACCACCGAAGAAGAAAAGAGAAGATAACAAGGTGCTGCCAAACAATGGCCTGGCTGGGGGCTTAGCCGGTGGGCAGATAGAGGAAAAAGCTGTTCCTAGTAAAGCCACTGGTCAAACGAGCCCGTCAGTGCAAACTCCTCATAAGACTTCAAAACACCCGCCCTCTCTGTCTTCAGAAAGGGAGGAAAAAATCCCTAGGACGGATTTTAATCAAGTGTCACATAAAAAAGAAGCAGACGAAACGTTGCAGGACAGTATGTCTGCAACAAACGGGTCACTGATGAAAACCGACAACGGTGTGGATGAACAGACAAATGGGAAGGAACCCGAGGATATTGACATGGAATCGAACCCCACGAGCTCAGACCAGAATGTGGGGAACTCATTAATGAACTGATTCATATTAAATAAATGGAAAAAATGTAATATAGGGACAAAGTATGGCTTAAAATCTTTCTAGGCCTTATTTCTACTATATTTAATGTTAAGATGTTAACTTTGAAGGACTATACAGCTATCAGCCACAACATTAAAACCACTTTGAGGTTGAAGTAAATAGCACTGATCTTACAGTTTCTGCGGCGAAACATTACGTCCTGGCTTTTATATATTTTGATACATATCACCTACCTAAACATTGTTATAGAACACGTACATGCCTAGTTGATGTACTTCCTCACCCAGCAGGATACGTGACCCAACACACCACAAAAACTGCTCAGGAAAAATGACAAATCACCCATAGTGTTGACCCAATCAACACCAATGTCCCCAGAACCCAATCCAACATGCCAGACGGAGCCCAGACTATGAAGGTCCCAACTCTCAATGATCAGGACCCAAACTTCTTTATGTCAGACACCACCAGACTGTGTCCATGCCTTGGATGAGGTTGGTCAGAGCTGTTTGGTGGAATGAGGAGGACCTGCACAGTGTTATGTAGTTAGTTGTAATGTTGTGGCTGATGGGTATATGAATTGATTAATTTGTTAAATATGGGACCGGATTCGACTCTTATTTCTACATGGCCATCAGACAATATTAAAGGATAAACACGACGTATTGTATATTTTTGACTTTTAAACCAATCCCAAAAAAAAGGACCAAAGCGTCACCAAAGTGTGTGATTAGTTAAGCCTCAGTCACACAGGCCTAGAGACCGATTGGCAACTGCCTGGCAACCAGTGGTTTCTATAGGAAAATTAGTATTGCTTGACCAGTTGCAAGCAGTTGCTGTGAAATTGTTAATGAAAGGCCCACTTTCATGAACAAGGGGGACCTCGAGACCCCCTCTGGTAACCAACGGGTAAATGTGCAACAAGTTGATGAGTGGTTGCAGGAGGTTGCTTGCTGTTGCTCAAGGAAGCTGGTGGCAGAGAGATGTACAGTGCTGCACCAAAGGTTTGTGTGCGGGTGCTTTGGTCACTAGCAGGTTGCTGCAGTCGCTAGTAGTTTGCATGGATGACGCTGGCGTGCAACTCAAAATATAGAACATTCGCCTTTAAAGTAACAGTTGTGCCTTTTGATGCTCAAACCAACAAGATGCAACTTTTACTTTGATACAAACCTTCTCAGTTTCTGGTGTGCTAGCACCTAAAGCAATCACAAGGAGTTCTTTGATGCCACCACGCTCTTTACAACCAATTTCACACAGCAACAGTCAGCAGCTGTTCACCAACCAGTCAGGTAATATATATTTTTCCCTAGAGATCAGGCTGGTCGCCAACTGGTCTCTAGGCCTGTGTGACTGAGGTCTTAGACTCTGAGTAATTTATATACTCTGAGTATACTGTATGTTATGTACAGTAGCAGGAGAGTGTCTGGGAGATTGAAATGGTGGATCACTGATGCATTTTCAGTAGTTTTAGAATGACAGTGGAGCTCTCTGGCACCTAGAGCCTGACTGCAATATGCAAGTTGGATAAATCTACTGCTATTTTTGGTCTTCTGCTTTTTGTCAACAGTAAAAATATAGAATATGGCCTGTCTTATCCTTTAAAGTCGTTATGACTAAGACTGTCAGCAGCAGATACTTAATAATTTTGCAGAATTCATAAAGTACTATTATTACTGAATATCAATGAAATGAAGTTTTCAGCGTTTTTAACACCTTAATACTTTGAATTTTGAACATTTTTTTTGCACTGAGAAATAATTAATTTGAAGAGCTTTTTTCCCTCTTTGAGGTGTGTGTGTGTGTGTGTGTGTGTGTGTGTGTGTGTGTGTGTGTGTGCACGCGTGTGTGTGTGTGTGAGAGAGAGAGATTCTTGTGTTTCTGCTGGATCCTGCTGTTAAAATGGAATTAATACTCGGTATCATTTAAGTTATATTTCAGTAGTGTTGCACAGTCTGTATGTCTCCATGCGGATTTGGGAGGTAGACTTTTGAACAACTGAAATCCTTGCCAAAAATGTGATAAGACTGGTTGATTGTACAATGTGTAATTCTTTGTGGCAGAATTGATAAAGCTTTGGATATAATTTAAAGTCTGCTGTATGTTAATTTGAAATGGGTACAGTCTGTGAACTTACAAGCCAGGGTGATTATATCGATGCATCTTTTTATATTTGCACTTAATTTCCACTGTTATTGTTCAAGTTACTGTATTTGCAAAATGAAATGGTTATGACTTTATATATTCCTTTTTTTCCCTCCTGACTTACCTGGCCGTTAATGAAGCAGAATAAAGCTGTACTATTTTCTGATTATTTTTTTGAAATGCATTTCTGATGTCGGAGTCCAGATTTTGTGTTAAAATTGCATTTCTTAAGAACACACCGAGATGGCAGACAGCATTTGCGCCAATTCCCAAGACCCTTGCTTCTTCTGTGAAACTGTTATGTCGACTGAAATATGAGTTGTTTTTAGTATACAAATTTGGCTGTGTGAAAAGATGTGACTCAAAGCAGCGACAAGAAGAAAAAGAATGGATATTGATGCACAACAACTTCTTCAGGACTCAGGAGCAGTGTGGAGTCGAGGGCGTAAGGGAGAGCTAGAGGTACACACTGCTGGAGTTTCAGCATTGTTTTTACGCCCACCCTCAGTCGTTACATATACCCTTCCCCTCTTTGGAATATTAGACATACCTCAATGCAATATTTTACATTTAAATTACACAAAACTTGCAATGTGTCACTAATTTTGTGCTGCTTTAGCTCATCCAGCTGATGGTGTCGGTCCATAATTTACAACAGTCACTACTTCTCTTATGCTACAGGTCAGATCTTTTAGAGAAGGTCACACACAGCGATCGCCAAACAGTTATTCAACCAAATTGTTCTCAAGGTCACATTTTATGATAACCTGTGAAATCTTGGCAGGTTGTGAGTGTTAGCTACTATGTCACTGATGAGATATGATGATGTTCTTTATCTGAAGTGGGGCTGAAACGCCTAATGGCGTAAATGGTTAAATACCAAATATTTACTTGTTCAAGCAACTGAATTCTGAGGATTTAATGCTCTTTCTAAACTGTTGGTCGATGATCATTTGAGTGTCTTTGGGTCTTAACAACATTTACACAACCTTCATTTTAAATAGGTTGTTCATTCTTATTTTTCTGTGCATTTCCTGATGTTTTATATAGCAAAGTGTCCATAGCTTGCGAGAATGTAGTTTATATCCATCGAACTGTTCTCTGCTTCAACAAGTGGTTAACGTGAATAGCTCAATCATGGATGCGCTTTGTTGTGCCCCTGTAAACTGTAATGGCTCAGTCACACTAGAGTAAAAATAGGACAACGGCCTTCTTGCAAATAGTTAAACTGGTTGTCCAGTGACTTCACTGATTTTGCATTTGGCAACTGATTTCAAGTAGTTGTGGACAGCCTGCTGGCTAGCTTGCCTGCTGGGATCCATCCATCCATCCATTGACTCATTTGGTTGTCAACTGGTTGTATTTGAGTACACTTATATAGAAGAGCAAGGTTGCCTAGTGCTTACATCATTTTGCCTTAAATCGCCATCCTGCAGCCACTATGTCATTGTGACATATGGCTGAACTCTGAAAGTAGCTGAGGTTAGTTTCCGTGAATGTAGACCACAATATTGCCATTTCTCCAGCTCATCACAGTTAATTGCTGTATTATCACAGATAATAATACTTTTTTTTTTCTTCATTTGTCTAAAGAAAAACTCCAGGGAAGCTTTGTTAAGACAAGTAACTCAAGTTGACTTCATTCAGTCGCAGACTGATAGACCGATTCCAACTTAGTGCCATTTTATCACCATGTTGCTGCATTGTTCATGCCACGGTCTTCAACCACTGTTGTCCTTCCAGCTACAGTCACACTGGACAAGACAGTGGTTGGAGACCACTGTCTGACCAAAACTATTGCACCTATGTGCAATCAGCTTGCAGTCTCCTGCCTCTGAAATGACCCTGATCACATGATCTCAGAAACCTGTGGAGGATGGATGGATGGATGGATGGATGGATGGATGAATGCAAAAATACACTGGTGTTTGTCAATGCAGGGATCTAAAGCTCATAAGGAGAATCTTAAGGTGGACTCTGAATTAATAGAGAGGCAGTAAAAATGAATTAGCAATGATGTGACATGTGAGTACTTAGAAGATTTGGTTAGAAGCCTCGCAGGGGCATTCTGAAAAACCTGCAAATGTTTTGTTCACTTCACAACCTCCAAAGAAGTTTTCTTAATTGCACAATGACTTAAAAATAAAACCCAGAGGTGAAATAAAGGGAAGTAATAAAAGTAAGAGCAAACCAGAGATTAGAATGAGAACATCCAGAGAGAAAGCAGAGTCAAAACGTATCCCCAATGTTCTTGATAGAAGATTTAGCAAAAGTAGCAAGAGCATCTAGAGTTTCTGTTACCATCAGCGCACACGAGGATTTCTGTTTTCATTAAGATGGAGAAAATTGTTAGCCATCCAACTTTTGGTAGCACTTCATAATCATGTTAAACTATTAAGCATCATTAAGGTATTAGTAAGTATTTGTATAGCAATACTCCTCCGTAGTATGCCACTTCTACATACAGATACTACTATTATTATGATGATGATTATGATTATTACTAGCAGTGATAGCTGTACATGGAGTAACAGATGAATAAATGTCTGTATTTATGAATAACATACTGAGGAGTAATGGTATATAAATGATGAATTAAGTACTTGCTAACACCTTACTGATGCTTAGTGTGACATAAAGTGATACCCAAGTTTCAATAGTCTAAGCACCTGTGCAATATCTGTAGTTCAGAAAAATCGTGGGGCTTAATAGCAATATATGTGTGTGTGTGTATATGTGTATATATATGTGTGTACATGTATGTGTGTGTGTGTGTGTGTGTGTGTGTGTGTGTGTGTTGTGTGGATAGATATAGTTGATAGAAGGATAATGTATATATATATATATATATATATATATATATATATATATATATATATATATATATAAAAAACACCCAGCACGCCCCTGCGGGCGGTTTATCCTTCAAGCTCGGGTCCTCTACCAGAGGCCTGGGAGCTTGAGGGTCCTGCGCAGTATCTTAGCTGTTCCCAGGACTGCGCTCTTCTGGACAGAGATCTCCGATGTTATTCCCGGGATCTGCTGGAGCCACTCGCCTAGCTTGGGAGTCACCGCACCTAGTGCTCCGATTACCACGGGGACCACCGTTACCTTCACCCTCCACATCCTCTCGAGCTCTTCTCTGAGCCCTTGGTATTTCTCCAGCTTCTCGTGTTCCTTCTTCCTGATATTGCTGTCATTCGGAACCGCTACATCGATCACTACGGCCGTCTTCTTCTGTTTGTCTACCACCACTATGTCCGGTTGGTTAGCCACCACCATTTTGTCCGTCTGTATCTGGAAGTCCCACAGGATCTTAGCTCGGTCATTCTCCACCACCCTTGGGGGCATCTCCCATTTTGACCTCGGGACTTCCAGGTTATACTCGGCACAGATGTTCCTGTACACTATGCCGGCCACTTGGTTATGGCGTTCCATGTATGCCTTGCCTGCTAGCATCTTGCACCCTGCTGTTATGTGCTGGATTGTCTCTGGGGCATCTTTACACAGCCTGCACCTGGGGTCTTGCCTGGTGTGATAGACCCCAGCCTCTATGGATCTTGTGCTCAGAGCTTGTTCTGTGCTGCCATGATTAGTGCCTCTGTGCTGTCTTTCAGTCCAGCTTTGTCCAGCCACTGGTAGGATTTCTGGATATCAGCCACCTCCTCTATCTGCCGGTGGTACATACCGTGCAGGGGCCTGTCCTTCCATGATGGTTCCTCGTCTCCCTCCTCTTTCTTGGGTTTCTGCTGCCTGAGGTATTCACTGAGCACTCGGTCAGTTGGGGCCATCTTCCCAATGTATTCTTGGATGTTCGTTGTCTCATCCTGGACTGTGGTGCTGACACTCACCAGTCCCCGGCCCCCTTCCTTCCGCTTAGCGTACAGCCTCAGGGTGCTGGACTTGGGGTGAAACCCTCCATGCATGGTAAGGAGCTTTCTTGTCTTTATAGTCAGTATATATATATGTATATATATGTGTATATATATATGTGTATATATATGTGTATATATATATGTGTGTGTATATATATATGTGTGTGTATATATATATGTGTGTGTATATATATATGTGTGTTATATATATATGTGTGTATATATATATGTTATATATATATGTAGTTTATATATATATGTAGTGTGATATATATATGTGTGTTATAGTTATGTATATATGTATGTATATATATATGTATATATATATATGTATATATATATGTATATATTATATATATGTATATGTATATATGTATATATGTATATATGTATATATGTTATATGTATATATGTATATATGTATATATAATATATACCATTATGATGTTAGTGTGATAAGTGATACCCAAGTTTCAATAGTCTAAGCACCTGTGCAATATCTGTAGTTCAGAAAAATCGTGGGCTTAATAGCAATATATGTGTGTGTGTGTATATGTGTATATATATGTGTGTATGTATGTGTGTGTGTGTGTGTGTGTGTGTGTGTGTGTGTGTGTGTTGTGTGTGTATAGTGTTATATATATATATATGTATATATATATATATGTATATATATATGTATATTATATATATGTATATATATATTATATTATATAGTATGATATATATATGTATATATATATCGTATATATATATACGTATATATATATATACGTATTAAGTATATACGTATATTACGTATACTATTACGTATATACGTATATATACGTATGTAGTATATACGTTACATACGTATATACGTGTACATACGTATATACGTGTACATACGTATATACTGTACGTATATATACGTATATACGTACATACGTGTACGTACATACGTGTACGTACATACGTACACGTACATATATATACGTATGTACGTATATATATATATGTACGTATATATATAACTGTCATTTGTGTGGTATTGATAAGAAATGTCCTTAAAATGTTCAAAATGTGCTACAGAAGATATAACAGAAATGTTAAAAGCCCCAAAACAAAACCATGTGGCAATTTTTGTCAAATTGATGAGAATCACTCCAAAGCAGACCCCAATACACCCACCCAGTATCTCAACTTATCAACCATAGCTTGGTCACTCACTTGTGACACGTTTCAGTGGAATAAGCTCTAAAAGCCAGACTGAAATTTATCAAGAATCCTGTATTTGTATCAAACAGCTGTTCTCTCAGATGCTGAGGGTGAAGACTCAACCAGCTGTTAACTATTCTATTCGACTCCTAAAAAGACAAGAATCTGTACGAAAACTAAGCTTGAAAATAGCAACTGAAACTAAAAGCTCATGGAAAACGTTTGGATACATCAGGAGAGCAGCAGAGCTTTCCCCGTTTACTTCTGTATAATCAGGCTCCTTTTAACAACCAGAGGTGTCGCCCCTGCTGGCCAATGATTTTTTTTTATTTCCTGTGTTTCTTCCACATACATTTCACTGTGTGAAGGTTTTTTTGGGGGGTTTTCTGGGGGGTAATTCGGCCCACATTTTCAGAGTCCGAAATCTTGTCTCCCCTCTGCATACTACCACCTTCTCCACCTCCCACCCCCCTCTCGCCTGTGTTCAGCCAGCTAGATTGAGTTCAGCCCCTTCGGCTGGAGGCTCGGGTTTATCTGGAACTAAAGAGAAAGCTATTCAGGAGCTGTGCGCCGCCAGGTGAAGGAAGGCTCCGTTTTGGACGCTGGGGGGGAGCGAGAGAGGACCGAGGGCCGGGGATTTGACTTTTTCTGTATAAACTCGGGTTTGTGAGGGCGAGTGGGGAGCTATGGCGGTGCTCTCTGCGCTTTGGGTGCTTTTATTGTCCCAACTATTGATATCATCCTCAGCCCAGGTAAGAGTTACTAAGTTATTACCCTTCTTTTTCTTTGCGCGTGATTGGTGATGGGTTTGTTTTTTACCTGCAGATCTCATGTAGTAAGCCAGTAATTTAAAAAGTGTGTCTTTTGTTTTGGTGACAGTGATGATGATGATGACAGAAGTGACTCTCTTCCGGCAGGTTTCAGGCAGACATTTACACATTACCTGAGAACCTGATGCTTTCTGTGAACCTTTTTCCTCAGTTGTACATATATTGTAATTAATCCTGACAAATTAAAGAGGAACTAAAATGAACAGGGGTCTCTCTGGTTCTGCAGGTTTGTTGCTCTGCAGTGTAGTTGTGTGCAGGTGGCTCTATCTTTTGCGCTAGTTAGTGAAGTCAGGCCGAACCTGTGGAATGCACGGATTGGAGATCAGTGCGCACAATGAAACCTCTGTTCACTCCCTGACTGAGCTGAGCTTTGGAGCAAGTCTTTAGAGCAAAACTGTTGTATTGGGTGATCATAGCAGTACAGGTTTAATTGAAGAGGATTCTCATAGTGTTCTTACAGCACTGATTTGAATAATGATTTTCATCGTGATGTATATGGTTGCCGTTACATCGTTAATATTAGTTGTATTATTTTCTGTCTCTCTCCCTCTCTCTTATTTAGTCTCACAGTCACTGTGTCAAAATATGCCAAACATTTATCACCACTTTCTGTTGCCTCCAAATTTTTACTGCATTCCATCAAAAGAGGGTTGATTCTCATTAATTCCATGTTCCAGAGGCCAGGCCTCAGAGGAGCTCCTGGCCTACAAGGACCCCCAGGGCCACCAGGAAGGGATGGCACTGACGTGAGTAGACCAAGGGTGTCTGCATATAAAAACACCTCTCTGTCACTTAGACTATTAAACATGCACCAAAGTTCAAGACGATGGGAGTTAAGAGTAGATGGTAAGCACTTATATTTTTGTGGGTAATAAACCCACATTTATTTATTTATTTATTTTAGATTTATTTTCATATTTTAAGCAAAATTGGGAGTAAAAGTACAGAATAAGAATACAGACAGATGGGGGTTTTTTTAACCGAAAATTTAGTTTATATAGAAATTCACACTCAGTTACGTATGGTATACTATGGTTTGCTTGTGCTTAGGTGTGGATAGGTGATATTATTTATTAGCATTATTTGAGTGACTCCTCCCACAACCCCTCCTACAAGTATTAAATAATAATGATGGCTATTAGGTAGGCAGGCTTTAAGTTTATCTTGTGAACAGAGTTGTTCTAAATTAGAAAAACTTGTGTTTTCTTGAAAAAAAACATTTTATTTTGTCTACAGTGCTCTTTAAGATGATTACAGGACTCACACAGTGTTAAGGCCATTATAGCATGTAGTTAGACAAATCAGAGAATACAGACAATGTTTTTACATTCCCCTGATGCCTTGCCTTTAAGGTTTTTATTGCAGGTAAGCATATGATGTTATAGTAAAAAAATAAATAGAGAGTAAAACAATAAAACAAGGCTTTATTTGCACAGGGATGAAGAGGAAATTGGATTACAGGCAAGCTAAGTAAAAAGAACAACTTTGCTAACGTTGCAGAGTACTCCCTTATCCTTTCTGATTTTTGTCAAACTAAACTAAAAAAAAGAAAAACACTGAAAGCAAATGTTGTCCATGCCTGTCAGAAAACTTTTAGTTGTGACTCCAGTGAAGCTTAGGCTAACAGAGGGCCCATTCATACATTCCCCAACCCCGTGAGACCATCTGAAGTTACACCTCATACCTCCTGCCTGCACCTTCAGCACCCCTCCCCTATACAAACCAAACTGTCATGTGACCGGTCAACATCAGGTCACTGACTGGTTTGGTAGTGTTTGCTCTTCCCCAGTCACAGCAGAAGCTAAACATTGTATAGAGTGAAGCAACCCACAGTCTCACTGCTTCAGTTACCTACAACACTAAGTTACTGATGAGTATTAAAGATGGGCTAATGCTAGCTCTCCAATAAAACACTAAAGTTTTTGGGTCTGTGTAGCAGTGGCTTTGAAATTTGTCTCTTTCAAGATTAGCTTGAAAACAAATTTACTTCTTTTTTTTTTTTTAATCTGATTAACAGGGTAAACCAGGACCTCCCGGTCTGCCAGGGAAACCAGTAAGTATTCCAACAGTTTTAGCAAAGTGCGTTTTATTCAGCCACAACTATAAGCATGCACCTAACTGTAAGTGTTTTTCTTGCACCTTTTGAGTTCCTCAAAATAGGTCAAATTATTGTAAAATGGTGTTAAATAGCTGCAACTTGTTTAAAGACCATGATCCAGAGACAGAATTGTTTCTCCTCCACTTGAAATAAAATGCATATCCATGAACTATGGAGCAAAGAAAGGCTGCCATTTAAATTTAAATAGTGAATATGCAACTCACTAATAATTAACTAGATGTGCAAAACAAATAAATTAAGGGTAACATTATTAGGAGTCTTTCCTACTGGTTCAAAAGTAATCAGACTACCCTGCCTTCAGTCAAAAGAAAACATCACCTTGGTGCCTTAAATAACCTGAAATCAGAAATGTGTTACTTTACAGTCTTTCTTTTAGGTTTTCACTTTAACGTGTTTACCTTTATTTTAGTTTGATGATGATTTTGTGACACAAGAAGAAGAAATCAGTTGTTTATCTGGGATGTAAATTACTCACTCTGCTTTTGTAGGGTCCCAAAGGGAAAGCAGGAAAACCAGGGGGACCAGGACAACAAGGACTGCCGGGACTTCCAGGTGTCGATGTAAGTGTCTGATAAGCAAACACAGCCAGTCCTTAAACTAACAGGACACCAGCTCTGTTTTTATCTGTACACAAACATAGAGATGCTATAAAATGACCAGTTACTGTTTAAAACATCATTGCACTTCCTCTCCAGGGTTTGACAGGTCCCGATGGTCCTCTTGGCAGGGATGGACCCCCAGGAGAACCAGTAAGTTTTTCTCAGTTTTGTGAGCTTTCTGGGACACTGCGAATACATTTAAAGACACACTAGCTGGGTTTAAAGACCTCCTATCTACTTCACACTGGCCTTCATAATTTAGCTGAAGTCAGCCACTTGCAAGACACATGTAGGAACGTATGCATGCAAACTCTGCATGTTGATTCTGTTGCATGAAGATGCTTAAGAGGCCTAACAGGGACAAGGTCTGTGCTTTCTCTGTCAGCCTGGATTTGTCAAGCTGGCTCAGCCTCCTAGTGGGAATATTTTTAATGAGGGATCAGAATCGGATTTATTTCTACTGCTTCCATAATCCGGCTAGGAATGCACACAGTTTCCCACCAATCTGTGAAACCATGGGAGATAATGAACTCTTGCTCCAATGCCGAGGGTAAACTGGTATTATCCTATCAGAGGCACAAGAGAAGACAGAATTACAGCACCTATGACATCAACTTCTGCTGCATCTTAAAATGAAACAGGAAGGCTTTTCTTTACCATTGTGAATATATGAATATAACATATGATATGATAAAGACCGTGTGGCCACTATAAAATGGCTTCAAAGTGACCAACTAGATAGATAATGCTCTCACTCTCCAAGCCCCTTAGCAATTCCACTAATTAGCCAACTTAATGAGGAAGCTTGTGTCAACCCATGTCACTGATTACTCAGACGACTACACTGTTACTGCTGGCTCATAGTACTGAAGAGTCATGCAAAGACAAACAGGATTAAAGTGCTAAAGTCTTTGACAGAGTCAAAGTACAACTAACTGAATCAGACAAAGTAAAATCTGTGTGAGTGTATACACAGCAACATCACAACCATTTGTTTATGATTTGTGTGACAGTATGTCCTATTACACGCTGAGGAATGGAGCGAATTAGTGTAACATTGCTGTGTTACATCTGTTTGTTTGGAGTCACTTTGCCAATCGTCCTCTGAGGCACCACAAATACAGCTGGGAGGAAGTAAACAAAGGAGAACTAAAAGAAAAGAAGACGGGGCACCTCAGCAGACCACAGTTTGATCATTTAGTCCAATAACTTGAAAAATAATTATTGAAAAAGCATCTTATCACTGTGTCCTCCACAGCTAGCCTAAATCTTGGCTAGAAAACCAAACTTAGGCCCAGCCAATGAGATTATCTGTTTTTATCTTTCTATTGCTCTTTCTTTCTTTTGTTTGTTTGTTTGTTTGTTTGTTTGTTTAGTTGGGAGGGCATCATTGTATAAATATTACACATGAGTTCAAATAATATTTTATTTGTAATGTGCAATACTAAATATTTGACGATGTGCTTTTGTTCTGAGACCTCCCCGTCCTCCCATGCACGTGTGAAAAAGTGTCATAACGACACACGAGATGCTCACAAAAAAGCAGTCTTTACAGCTCAGCCCAAAAAAGCCCTTTAGCTCACATATTTCACACGATTCACACGTTTTTTTGCCGACATCTTCCAGTACTGATGATGGGAGAGTCCATCTGCTAAAGTCTTCTGCAGTGCATCCCACAGATTGTCTCTGGGGTTGAGATCTGGAATCTGTGGTGGACAATCCACGAGTGAAAATGATGTCTAATGCCTCGTGAACCACACTTTCACAGTTTGAGCCAGAAGAATCCTGGCACTGGCATCTTGGAACATGCCTCTGCCATCAGGGAACAAAAAATCCATTGATGGAAAAACCAGGTCGTTCCACATATTCAGGTAGTTAGCTGATCTCATTTTTTCAGGTACATAACGTTGCTCAGTGTACGCCTCCAATTCAGTGCAAGAATCTCATATTTTTTCTATGTTCATGTTCTATGTTCATGGACATTAATTCTAATATTTTGTCATGTGAGCACAAATTTTTGAGTGACATATTTAGAGATAATAAGATAAGATAAGATAACCTTTATTAGTCCCACATGTGGTAAATTTGTTTTGTCACAGCAGGAAGTGGACAGTGCAAAAGTTATGAAGCAAAAATTAGAATACAATAAGAATAAATACAGTCCACAACTGTACAGAATAGAATAAAATAAAATACTATATACAGTAGAATAAAATAAAATATACAATAGAATAAAAATAGAATACAAATGCTGTATACAACTGAGTAAAAATACAACGATGCCAGAAAAGAGTATTGCATTGTTGTAATTGTTTGTATTGTATTGTAATTGTTGTGTCAGAGGCACATATTTTGTCCAGAGAAAGCAGGAAGGAACCATCATTGCAAACAAGAAATCAAACCTTTAAAAGAGATCACAGCCATTGAATTTGAACCCAGACAATGACCTTTTTCTAAATCCAAGGTAGTAATTCTTAATGCCTAACTTAAACCAAGTTGAATTTAGGCCCCTTGCATGAGCAGTGAAATGATTTGCTCCATCCCCAACCTATCCAAGTCCTCCAACCTTTATTTTTCATTTATATGCCATAAATAGTAGCAGATCACAGATCTGATACAGCATGACAGCAGGTGTTTGGGTGGGCACGGGTTGCAAAGTGGCTTGCAAATGCACAAAAACGGCAGACAGACCAAGACAAATTCAGCACTGCATGATATTAACCAACTGGATACATAAAGTGGCATCAGATGAGTGTTCAGCTGATGTAGCTCTGTTGTTAAGATCAGGTGATCTACCAGAACTGTGGGCTGGCTCTTCCTGACCTAACACTAGGCTGAAATGTATTGCCAAAACTATGGAAGCTTGCGTCGAGATAGACGTTGTACTGTTTGAAACTATTTTTTTCATTTAGAATAAGTTGATGTTTATCACCAGTACTGTTCATCCTGCTGGAATAGCAGACTTTATTAACACATAAAACACAAACTCTTGCAGACAGGCTACTTTAAAGCTAAAGTATATATATAAAAAGGAAAAAAATCAGAATTTCTGTTATGTCTATATGTGAGCATTTATTGTGTCTCTACTTGACAATATAAAGTGCCTTGGGGTGAGTGTTTTTATGAGTTGGCGCTATATAAATAAACTGAACTGAATTGAATAGAATGGGCCTTAAAAGTTTCTGCTAGGTATGATTATGCCTGAGAGGCTGATTGTGATTTTGTGTATCTACAGGGTGAAGCAGGTCCTCCTGGGCCACCTGGACCTCCTGTAAGTAACCCCACATGTGTAAAACCTAACAAGCCTTTATTTTCCTCTTCTCTTAGACTGAAGCTACTGTTACACAGAATATTTCCCTAAAATACTTTTACCCACAGTAATTATTAAACCTACAGTAGTTGCTTTTTTCCGACTTTATTATTTCATGCTGAGAGAATACCTTTCTGTACTTGTGCTCCTGTTAAGTCAGGTTTATGATCAGCTCTTGCCTGACTCGCGACAAAATGTGACACTCAGTGTCACATTTTGTCTTAGGATTACTCAGATGTCATATATATAAGCGCACACTAGCCTCAAAGCAACAATCCATGAGAAATATTCTCATGGTGGATATTGTTTCAGTGTGTGAATCTAATCATTTCCCAGGTGTTTGTGACTTAATTTGCCTTCCTGTGTCTTCCGTAGGGCAGAGGGAGACCAGGAGCTTCAGTGAGTACACAGCACTGTCTTTTTATGTTGTTCTGGGGGAGTACACCTGTGGTGTCCTTTTTTTATTTATTTATTTTTGCTTATTTGCATTCTGCAATTAGATGCTCGTTATTCTTTGATGTAGTTCAGACAGTGTGCGGCATATGTACTCTGGTGGCATGCGAACACCCAGTCTCTTTTGTTTCTAGGGACTTCCCGGCACCAACGGGTTGCCAGGCGGACCCGGACCCCAGGGCCCAGTGGTGAGTGTCTCTAATTAAGATCTCCTGTCATCATTAAGGGATTTCTTCATTCAAATAAGAATGAGGTAGTCTGTTTCATTTCTGTAACTACAGGAAACTCTTATGTTCCGCTTGATTTTTAATGTGAAAAGATAATCGCAGAAAATGTATACACGAGCCTCTGCAGCAGAAACAATAAGCTACAGTAAAGCTAACAGATCCTGTGATCTCAGCTTCAAATCAACCACGACAACATTGCCCTAAATTTCTGTATACTGTAGCAGGAGGATAAGAATAACCACTGACCGAGAAGGACACATCGTCAGTGTTTCTACTGGGTCACACTTTATTTAGGCTGAACTCAGCTCATTTGTAAAAGCTCAGTAGGTTTCCAAAACCCCGCAGGCCTGTTAGACGTCAGTGCAATGTTCAGGCTACTCTCAGAATTACTATAGCAACGGGTCATCGGTTGTTCACTGAATAATCATAAATAGTGTTTGATATGGGTTTTCTACAAAAAAAGTCTAGCAAGACCTTTTTAAATGAAATTATTCTGATTGCTCTAGAGGTTTCAAGTTTACTTCACTCTGTACAGTTAAGCTCAAACAACAGTGCGAAATGAAAACAAGAAAATCACATTTTTTTTGAGTATAGTACAAAGAAAATTCCTGATTTTAATCTAGTTCCATCACAACCTTCCAAATTAAATAATCACGTCTTTTATCCTGAGATGCTGAAGGTGCTTCTGCTTCCCCTGATGCTCCTCTGTGTGTTTCTCAGGGTCCTGAGGGTCTTCCAGGACTACCGGGACCTACTGGCCCAGATGGACTCCCAGTAAGTGCAGTTATCATTGTATATCTGGTGTTGGTACAGTAGCCACATTGTCATATTTTCCCAGTCACCCAGTGGATATCAGGAAAAGCACTAAAAAACAAAGAATGCAGCAAAGTCACGTTTAAAGTAAATGTCGCCGTATTTCTCACTTGTGTGTGTTGTCATTATTCAATCTTTCAGGGTCTTCCCGGTACACTTCATGATCTCAATGGAGACCTTCTGGTAAGTGTTTCTTGTGAAAACGGTTTGATTGCCGAAAAATGAAGATGTGCTCTCTACATGCACTGGCTGTAGAGGTCTCAGTTTTTTGTCTCTGTACTCTGCAGTGTCCTGCAATCTGCCCCCCTGGCCCGCCTGGTCCTCCGGGAATGCCGGGATTCAAGGTAAACAGAGTTTTGGGGGGTTTTGTTTTGTGTTGTTTTTTAAGCACGATGCTAGACCAAAGGTGGCCGACAGCAATTTAAGTAGCACTAACAAAATTGTTTCAGAAATGTAAGATGACCTTCTCAGAATGCATCTGCTGCTACAGCCTATATCTACTAACCTACCAACAGCAATGTAGCATGGCATTGCTCATGAAAAAAACAATGTATGGAGTTAAAATGCACAAAACTAAATGTTTGGCATTCCATTAAAATTGAATTTAAAATGAGCTGAATTGTGGGAGCATTGCTTAAATGATCCGTAGTCCATCACAACTGCACAGAGGAAGCTGTGTGGTGAAAAGAAGAAGCAGAGGTGTTATCGTCATACAGTTTATTAGATCTACATCACAGTAAACCCAAAATGTTGCTGAAATCTCCCAGTGTGTAAATATAAGCACTCGGCTCATGACGGCATTCACTTCTGTGTGTGTTTGTGTTCATTTAGGGTCACACCGGGCATAAAGGAGACAAGGGAGAACCTGGAAAAGATGGAGAGAAAGTGAGTTAGATATATGGCTTGAAGATTTTTTCCTGTTTCTGTTATTATTATTTTATATTACGGCGGAAATGAGCTTCCTCCGAAGGGTGGCTGGCCTCTCCCTTAGAGATGGGGTGAGAAGTTCGGCCATCCGGGAAGGGCTCAGAGTAGAGCAGCTGCTGCTCCACATCGAAAGGAGCCAGCTGAGGTGGTTCGGGCATCTGACAAGGATGCCTCCTGGGCGCCTCCTGGGTGAGGTGTTCCGGGCATGCCCCACCGGGAGGAGGCCCCGGGGCAGACCCAGGACACGCTGGAGAGATTATATCTCTCGGCTGGCCTGGGAACGCCTTGGTGTTCCCCCGGATAAGCTGGAGGAGGTGGCTGGGGAGAGGGAGGTCTGGGCCTCTCTGCTTAGGCTGCTGCCCCCGCGACCCGGCCTCGGATAAAGCGGATGAAGATGGATGGATGGCTGAAAAGAGAATCAACATTTTTCTGTGATTTAATGTTTACATTTTGCCCTGTTTTGTCTGTAGGGTGATGCTGGACCACCGGGTCCACCAGGTCTTCCTGGCACTGTGGGTCTGCAGGTGAGATTTGCCCACATAAGTTTTGCTGATTTAATGCACTACGACAAGGATTTTCTGAAGAATTATTTGATGATAATAGGTTGTTGTTGTCTTTTGTTGTGCTTTCAAAATGTTCAAATGCTGTGTTTCAGGGTCCACGTGGTCTAAGAGGTTTACAAGGCCCAATGGGACCTGTAGGCGACAGAGTAAGCAGCTTTTACCTGTTTTCACTCAGTAGATGTAGATTTGTGTCAGGGTGTTTCTTTTGACCTCGTTCTCTGTTTGTCCCCAGGGCTTCCCTGGTTTCAGAGGCAAGCCTGGCATCACTGGCATTATTGGAAAGACAGTGAGTCTCCCAATGTTTATATCACAAAAATAGAAAGAGTTTATTAGTGCTGGTTAGTAGTTCACAGCTTAAATAAATGGCAGATCCCAGCAATGAATAGCTGTGTGTGTGTTTAATCTGATGTTTCCAGGGTGGTGGCGGAGAAAAAGGACCACAGGGATTCAAAGGACCCAAAGGAGAAATAGTATGTAAAAGAATTTTGATCTGTGATTTGAGCGTATACATAAGATGTAAATATCAAGTCTCAATGTGTCTTTTAACAGGGTAAAATTGGTCCCAAAGGAGCTTCTGGTGGACCAGGGCCCAAAGGAGAGCCTGTAAGTGCAAATATACAGAATTTAAGATTCTATATTTATATCACCTGTCAGAACAATGCGAGTCATATCTGATGGATTCAACAGGGTATTCCTGGCAGAGATGGCAAAGATGGAACCCCAGGGTTGGATGGTGAGAAGGTAAGATGCTTTTTTTTTTTAAAAATCTTTTGCTTTAACTGCTTAATTAAAGAGATTTTACACCAACTATGACGTCTGTCTGCTGACAGGGCGATCCTGGACGCCACGGGGTAGTTGGAGAGAAAGGACCAAATGGCCTTCCTGTAAGTGTTATTAATAATCACCACTTTCATCACTGCCATGAGAATCACCTTCACTTTCTGTGCTTTTTTTTATGTACATTCATGTAATTTTTGGGGGGTACTAGGGTCTGCCAGGAAAGGCTGGTACAACAGGATCTAAAGGAGAAGCTGTGAGTATCACCACAAAATCTATTCTAACTTTAAAACTATGATTAGAAACATGGAGGAAAACTGTTATGTTCTCGTTCCTTTACACCAGGGTGATCCAGGAAAGCCCGGGGAGATGGGACCCTCTGGAGAGCCAGGTATTCCTGTATGTATCTGATGGTGCTTTTAGGGAGTTACAGTCTAATAAATGTGTCACTTGACCCAGCAGGTGAGCTCTCTAAACTTTTCTGACTTGTCTGCAATTTCTTTCACTTCTCTTCAGGGTGAGATTGGCATCCCAGGAGAGAGGGGGATAGCAGGTCCAAGAGGAGTGGCGGTAAGTTAATGATCACGCTGTATATTAAGTGAAATCGTGCACTACCTGTTGGTGCATTGCTGAAATTCTAGCATTGCTATTTTTAAAAAAAATCAGAAAAAGCCTCAATATAAGCTCTGCCACATTATTAAAATTCCTGCTGCACATCTTTTGATTACAACCCATTTATAGAATTTAGGCTTAGGTTTCCAATACTTTAAAGTTTGCTTCTTTAATGACCAGTGGGCAGTTTTTAAAGCACAATGGCTGAAAAAGAGATGGGATTAACAGAGCCCAAAGTAAAAGGCTAAAACGAGGAGCAGTCTACAACATGGTACTAAATTGGAATTAAATGAACCACTGGCCTTCCATGTGAATGATAATCTCGAAGAGCGCTAGGAGTATTTTTCTCTGATTCAGTGACTTACTAAGGTGGAGTAATGGAGCGATACCTACAGGGAGAGCAGGTATTCATGAGGGAAGAATTTATAAACAGAGAGATCTTTGTTTTTCACATCAGAGCCTGCGGCAAGGAAAGAAAGATAAAACTCGCAACGGAATTAACACCCCTACTATCACACAACGCACTGCATAATAAATCCTGCCTCACATAACGACCTCCTGCATTTGTTTAGTTTCTCTTACTCGAATCAAAAGAAGGAAGCATCATTAATTTCCAGTGCTTTTTTTTTTTTTTTAGTGCTTCATGTTTTCTAGAAAAATGACATGACTATGTCTCTTTCTGACAGGGAGGTATTGGACCAGTGGGCAACCCTGGGCCTCGGGGAGTGAAAGGCTTCCAGGTAGTTGCTTTAAATGATTTATCATCATCATTTTTTCTTATTACTATTTCTTAATTTAATGACTTTGTGTCATGTGCTGCAGGGAGTCAAAGGAGACTTGGGAGATCCGGGTCTTCCAGGACCAACGGGAATTCGTGGAGAATTTGGTGACAGGGTGGGTTTTTAATTATTCAGGAGAATGATGTCCCTGTAACATCTTAAAATGTCTGTTTTGTCACCCCAGTAGTCCAAAATGCAAATGTGACCAGTTTACTGCTGAAGTAGAATATGACAGCAAGAAATGTAAAGTGATGGAGTGACTGACTTATTTGTTGCTAAAAAAAACCCAACCCCAGTATAAAACAAACATGGACATGTGTAGGTGTGTCCCCGCGTATCTCCACACAATCACAGTGGAGACGTGTGACTGTCCAGCTGTGTTCACGTTAGGACACTGTATCCCACTGTATTACCATCCTGTCTCAGTCTTAGTGGTATAAACTCAAACTGCAGCCCAGCACAGACACAAAGTGGCCTCCTGTTCAGAACATGAGGACAGAACAAAGCCAGCCTTTATACCAGTCCTGGTTCCCCTCAACCAGCCCACCGTGCTTCCTTTCATCCCCCACCCCCATCCTTTTCCCAGCCAGCCGGCCTTCAATAAATATCTCTGCATGCCTCTTATTTATTCTCTCATTCTCTTTTTTCAATCCTATAGGGCCCAGTCGGGGCTTCTGGACCTAAAGGAGACATGGTAAGTCACCAACATGACTAAAGGTTATGACTGATGTCCTGTGATAGTTTTCATCCAGCTTTTTGAAAAGTAAACTAAAGAAATGATTATTTTATATGTATAGTCCTGCAAATACATAGATTTTTCATAAGCTTATAAGATGAAAGACTTTCTTCAGTTATGAGTTATGTCACATGCAGTTCAGATCTCACGTTGTCATTTCAGGGTGTTGCAGGAAGTGATGGGTTACCAGGAGAGAACGGAGATCCTGTAAGTGTTTTCGTCATTGTCTGAATACTAACACTGTGCGGTGTTCATAACCTACAGAGCAGTTGCTGTGCTTGCAGTAGTTAGTTGTACTCTTGGTACAGAGGCTAAGACCATTCCACCTACTCAAGTACATGCACGTGTCTTTAACGCACTTCATTGTTTTGTACAAGTGTATTTGGCTCCACGGGTCCTTTCACACGGGTTTTATGGTGCTGGACAAAAAGTTTTAGGGAGGTATCTTTTAGTTTTTGCTGCCAATGGATCAGAAAACACTGAAAATATGGATATTTGTACATAATTATAAACAATTATTTAAATCTACTTATTCTGATAGTGTATTTCTCTGTATTTTAGCATGACTTTGGGCTCTTATCTATTGTCTTTATCCCCTCTTTTTTTTTATTCAAAGCTGCATGAAAGATGCTGTACCAAACAATGTTTGACTGTTTGAATGCTGCATACTGTTCTGTAACATAACGTTTTCAGAATTATCTAAAACAATGTCCTTATTTCCAGGGTCCCTTTGGGCCAGTGGGACAAAAAGGGCAGGTGAGCTATATTTCCTGTTACATTTTGCAATGTTTTGTGCTTTTACATCTTAGAAATCAGCTTTTTATCACCAAACTATTAACATCTATTAACACCAAACATAGATCAGATGTTGTGTGTGGGTGTAATTAGCAGCAAGTTTGTTCCAAACTCCCTCTGTTTCTGCTCCCTCACTAAACATTAAAAACTGGCACCTAGCTCTGAGCTTTTGCCTACTTGTCAGAGTCACTGCACATGATTCAGCCTCACATTCCATGTTTAATAGGATTAATTAGAGATAGGTATTGCTGCTTTAGCTTTATTGGCCTGTTTGCTGCTATGGCCACGAGGGAAAGGCGAGTAACATTAAGCTGCAGCACAATTTATGTAATTAGAGACAGCACTGATGAGCCACCCTCTCTTTACTGTTTGCTGTGCTAGTTGGAGTAATTATCAAGCAACAAGATGCCACCCTCACGTTGTTTCAACAGACCCAGTTTGCTCCTCGTTTGGTGTTTAGTCAGCAATCAAATGTTATGGATGTTTTCAGCTTCAGTTTGGAATAAATCAATTTGTTTTTGCAAACATAATGAGCTATTTAACAGATAATTGTTGTTGATTGTAGCCGGGGAAGCGAGGTGAACTGGGGCCTAAAGGAGTGACGGGTCCACAAGGAGAGGTTGGGGGAAGAGGGCTTCCAGGAAAAGAAGGCCCAATGGGCTTCCAAGGGGAACAGGGTGTGCCTGGACTTCCAGGAAAGAGAGGTGTACCTGTAAGTGTGCTGTTCTTTTTTTCTTTTTCTTTTTTTTTTTTTGACTGCACAAAACTACCTGTTTAGAATATATAGATGTAAATGGTTTCATATAAACTGCCTCAAATCTGGTGTTTCAGGGTAAACTGGCAAGTGAGCAACACATCAGAGAGCTATGTGGCCCAATGATTGATGGTGAGAGATCCTAATTCAATCTTCACGTGTAACTCATTCTATTGTCAAATATATATATGTATATATTTTTTTAAATGTGGGGTTTTTACCTTTTGGTGCTTCTCCAACATGTAGATCAGGTTGCACAACTGGCTGCCAACCTGCGAAGACCCCTGGCACCTGGAATGGTGGGCCGCCCCGGCCCTCCAGGGCCGCCAGGAAAGCCAGGAGTTGCAGGCTCTATTGGGCATCCAGGTGCCCGAGGTCCACCAGGGTACCGAGGCCTGCCAGGAGAACTTGGAGATCCAGGTCCCAGAGGTATGAAAAATGAAACATGTCACAGGAGCACAAAAATAATTTCACTGCTGTTTAGCTTTACGGTTGCATAATCAGATGGTTAACATCAATGATAGAAGACATACTCAGATCCTTCACTCAAATAGCAATAGTACACAAGTACCAGTAAACACGTTGTACTAAAAGACATATTAGCAACATAACAACTTAACTATTCAAAAATAAAAATATTCATTTTAGATGGAAAGAGATTTAATCATTCATTACTTCAGTGTAGAAACAATACATGAGATATTTAAGGCTGCTGATTACCAGCAAAAGATTGTGAGATGATTGGGCTAAAAAACTTTCTTGCTACCCAAATATGAATTCTGTTTTCTTACTTTTGTTTGCTTTTCCTTACTAAAATATTGGATCATTTGGTCTAGCTAAGCCTCGAGCAGTTACTTCCATGAAACCATCCCGAGTTTTTGGGGTTAAGAGAGAGCCATATTTGGTGGAAAAGCTAATTAGTCATGACAAAAAGCCCCACTGGGATTTTTATAAGAGGCAGCAAGACACAAAGGTTTGAATTCACTGTAAAGTTTAAACTGGTATAAAAAGGAAACATGTAAACTGTACTTTAGCACAACACCTATGTAAATGCACTTTGTTTCCACCACCGATTGAAATTTTCTGCTTTCACAACAGGTGATGTTGGTGAGGCAGGTGATAAGGGATTCATTGGTAAAGCCATTGATGGGCCTCCCGGAGACCAAGGATACCAAGGTATGTGCTCTCATACGGAGAACTTCCATCTGAACCAGTCATTGAACTACTGTTCTAAACATCCACTCATCTCAGACTTTGACTTGTCAAACAGACATAAGTGTATAAGTCTTCTGTCACTCCTGCAACTTCTAACTACAGCACATTCCCACAGGTCTTCCAGGGGTACCTGGAATTGTTAAAAATGGGCGCGATGGCTCTCCAGGAGATCCAGGTGAGCCCGGAGAGCCAGGCAGAGTAGGCAGGACTGGGCACCAAGGACCTCCTGGAATCTGTGACACATCAGCTTGTCAGGGAACATCACCTGCTGGGAAATCCTCTAACCCCAAAAACAATTAAGCATAAGTTCCTGCACCCTGACACCATCCACTCTGAGGTGAGAGTTATAAGTGAGGATAAAAGGAATGAAAGAAGAGAGTGGCCACAAAAAAAAGTCCTCTTTATTTAAATACATGCATCACAAGTTGGGAAGAGTAACATCAGATGGTGTGATATTTCTGACAAAATAGAGGAACATCCAGCGAGTGACATGAACATCAGCGCAACTGAGAGACAAAAAAAACAAACAAACAACTTTATGATATGAAATGGAGAGAGGTAAGGAGAAGTGCAAGAGAACAACTGCATTGATCCAAGTACTATCACATGACAAGACTTGACTTACAAAACACCTGGAAAGTGAATGATGAGTCCTTTGTGTATAAAAACTTTGTACATGTCGCTTCAACGCCCCAAACACTTTGATTAACATCCTTCTGCAGATAACACTAAAAAAATGGTGACTGTCTCTGATGTGAATGTGCATTTATCATGGCCCATTATGTAAATCACAGATGTTACCTCAACATGGAAATAAGTGCAAGAAGCATAAAAGCCTCTGTGGAGGAGCTGTGTATGTACTGTAAAAGGAATAAAAAACAAAAATCCAGGTTCCCAGACATTGTGTAGATTAATGCAAGAAAAAAAAAGGTTTGATAGTCTTTTTTTACAGCTTGTTTTCTGTTATTGTTTTTTTTATGACATGTGAATTCGATTCTTCAGACTTCAGAATCAAAAGCAAAATAAACTCATGAAAGCATAAATCACACATTGTAAAATACAGTTTAAGAATATTAGGAACAAAGTTTTTTTTTTTCCAATCTGCAATGACCACATCCACTATGTACTACCGGTGCTGTAACTATTAAATATACATGACTTTAAATACTATTTATTATTTGTGGGTGACTGTTGTATGTACAGTAAGATGCTACAGCGACATGTTGTAAGAAAGAACAAATAAAGCCACTTTTCAGTAAAACATTACTCTTCTCTACATATCAAATGAACAGTCTGCTTTTCAGAATACTCTGCTGTAAACACTGAAATCAAAAAAGTCCATTAACTAACTAGGAAGTAACACTTACTTTGATACCAAACTGCTTAAATATCCAAATACAGAACAGATGTTGGCAGGCACTCAGTAGAAAACATTCTGAATGAATAAAAACGAACAGAAAACAAGACATTAAAGTGCAATTTTGAATACAGGGTATAAATACTGCACATATTATCAAAATAAAATAGTTGAAGGGACGGCATCTGCCAACTAGAGCGCCGCCTGTGCTTTTCGAAGAGAAACAGCGCCATCTGTGTGTGGAAAGCCCTTCCTTTCCAAAAGGTTGATGTGTTAAACTCGGCCCTCACACTACCTGAACTAATCCTTCCAGTTTCTAGATCGTTGCAGTGTGATCGAAAGGATATATTTAACCATGTCAACAATACTTCATCTTAACCCCACACCCACACCTCACTGGGCAAGCCTGAGCTACTCTGACAGTTGAATTCAGTTTAGTGGCTGACATATAGAAGAAAACAATGAGGAGAGGTTACTGCTCTGCTGCCAGGGAAATGCTGCTCAGTGTCTCATCCATCCTGTGGTGCACTGGGTCCTGACCTGAGCTGGACTTACCAAAGCGCTCTCTCTCATGAGCGAAGACTTTCTGGAACTCCTGCAAACAGAAGAATTGGAGATTGAAGTGGTTCATGACACATAGTACCAGAGATGTTTTATCTTCCTGCAAGTCTATAGCTGTCTAGATCGCCCTTCTGGTGGCATAGTGCATGTTGTAAGTATGGCGTGATTTTATTTGCTGCGTTGTACATTTTTTTCCAGCATAATCTAACTGCAGCAGATGATTTCTCTCAGTTAAAACAATAAAGTTTATTTGATTTTAAACTGTAAAAATGTGAAGACTTTAGTTTGAACTCTAAATAACAAAAGTCACAAAGTTTCCTTCACTAATTAGACAGGCAGCAAGGGGAAATGTAATTAACTCTTATCTTCCAGCCACAGCTTTCTAGTCTCAGATAATTCAGTTAGAGGACACTTTTCATCAATCACTTTTCTACACATGCCCACCTCTTTAAAAGTGTCTCCATACGTTTTAGTAATGTATCTCAGGAAAGCTGTGGTCCACTGCAGGGTGGTGACTTTGTCCGTCTCCGAGTCACAGAACGGCACCAACGCATTCAGTTCATCACAGCACAAACGAATCCTCTTCCTGTACGACAGCGCAGACAATGCAGATGATTTTGAGCGATGCAGTCCTGTATATTTAATAATCAGTCATCAGTCACTAAGAATTCTTTGGTAACTTGTCAGCAGTTTCAAATCATGAACCATTTAACTTCTGAGTGTATCGGTTTTAAACTGATTTAGCATTTGCATAGGAATCAGGTTTCTTTTCAGTCCTCAGTGACACTCTTATTTTAAATCAAAATAAATCAAGTTTCCACATAAAGCAGCTAAAACTAATGATCACAACCCAAAAGATGTTCAGTTCTGATGCGTTGCTGTTGCACTACTTATCTGAATATATTCAAACGAGGACTGAGTTCACTTAAATCATGCCATCACCACACTGTGAGTGCGAGGCTCTGAGAAGAAACTATGAATGCACTTTTGGTAAAAGGACTGGTTCTTATTTAGCACTTTTCTACTCTACTCAAGCACTCAAAGCGCTTTATACAACATTCACCCATTCACGCAAGCACTTTCTATTACTGAAGGATGCATCAGAGTACAATATGGGGTTCGGTATCTTGCCCGGTGATACTTTGGCATGCAGACTGCACAAGCCATGGATTGAACCACCGACCTTCCAATTAATAGATGACCTGCTAAAACAGAGACAGACAACCACACATATTCAACTACAGCCATCGCTAACCAGTGCACCACTGTTCCACCCGAAATAGAGGACAAAATGTTTAAAATTTGTAAATTGAAATAGTTTTCTTTTTGTGCCTAAATGCAACGCCTTTTAAATCTCTGACCTTAAAAGCAAGCACACTTAACACACTTTAAGCATCCCAGGATATTCCTGAAATGCAAATGTTTATCTTGTTGCACACTATGGATGCAGGGACGCTTCCATGTGTAACCTTCGGCTGCTCACCTGCGCTCCCTCTCCTTACTGTTGTGTCTCTCCCGGCGCTGGCTGAGCAACATACTAGATCTAGCAATTTTCCTCCTGCTGCTCTGTGGCTCTCCAGCAGAGTCTGGGGCGGCTTTAGCAGCTTTGGGTATCACCGCAGCAGGTATCACTGCATCCTCTGTGAAAAAAACCCAAGCATGTGAGACCAAGTTAGACACAGCCTTTCAGTCCATAATTGTAGCCAACAACACAGTTATGGCTTATGAATAAATATTAGAATACTAATTATTACTTTCTAGATTAACCAAAGGCTGCTCTTCTGCTGGGTGAAAATTTAAAACGCTCTTGGGGATCATAACCTGAAATTAAATCAGAAAAATCAAGGATTAAACAGTGGGCTCTGCTTTACCATTAAGATATAATAAAAGCACATTGATTTGTTTTTTTCCCCCCCCCAGCATACCTGTCCACACGTGTTGGTGACTGGGCCATAAACACCCTCTATATATGAACTAGACACCCCAAAAGAATTTGCTCTGTCCATTTTCACCCACTTCTGCTTTGGAGGATGCGTGACTGTCTCTTGAACCTCTGCAGACTGCTGAAGTATTGTCAAAAAACTGAAACATGACATATCACACAAAATGAGTACATGTATGCTATACTTTAATAAAATGATAGTCACATATAGTATATACATATCTCTGAAACTTACTTGCTGAGAACTGCAGACTGTATATCTTGTTGTCTTGTGGTTTCAGCACACATGGCGCTAAATCTTTTCTCTAAGCAAACTCTAGCAGCTGGTCTGGTGCGATTCTGTACAGACTTCTTGTCACTGGTAAAAGGTTCAGCTGGGCTTTCTTCAGCTCTAATTCTGGCCAGCACAAAACCTGGCACCTCTCCATAAGACACTGGTGTCTTTTCTCCAGGCATTACTATACAGTGGTCTTCATTTGAAGTTGATAGATCAATAGCCTGAGCGCTTCTGAAGGGAGAAATCACTGTGGATGTGGCCTGTTCTTTGACCATCACTGTAGAGAGGTGACATCTGACATCTGGAAACTCTGACTGTGCCTCCACATGGGCTTGGAGAAGATGCTGAAGGTGAGAACAGTCAACCTCTGTCATCTCCATCAGCCCAAGCTCACTGCCCAATACCTCCCCATGTTCATGGGTAAAGCATCCACCTTGACTCACAATCATTCCAGCAGAGTCACTTATCTGTTCTCTCGATGAAGGTAACACATTGATGTTTTTACAGGTTGAAGAAAAGGACATATTTCCCTACAGATCAGGAAAAATATTAGATATAATACAGAACACTTACTCTAAATACTTTGTTACTTAAAGTTACTCTTAATGTTAGCTAAAGAAATTGTATAATTATAATTTAGGTCGTGAAGGTACGTTGTCGTGAATTTTAGCTTAGCTACAATTAGCAAAGGAGACGTTGGCATAACCTGGGCAAAATCAACAGGCTGTACCGCCATTTTAAAACTTGTAATACTATTAGAAACTCCAGGGCATTTAAAACAATCAGTCTTAAGTTATACAAATGCATAAAAGGTTGTTACTGAATTAATAAAGTCTTTGTACCGCTTTCTGTTCGGGGATTAGCACGTATTAATGCTTGGCCTCAGGCTGTAACGACGACCGTGTCCAGTTACCGGCGCTAACCTTCTCCCCGTCACAGATAAACCTCCGATTATCTCAGTATACAATCATTTCTTTAAGCTCGTAAGCGGAACTTTAAACACAAAAACAAGCGGAAAATATACGAGGGGTCCTAAAGAAAACCGACAGCTGTCATCATAAATTACTTATGTAAAATTAGAAAATGTTTTTTTTTTTTATTGATCAGTTAGGGGGCGGAATAGTCCTACTTTTTCCACGCTTTTCTGTCATTCAGTATCTTTTTGGCGATCAAAAATAGTTAAATATGTTACATTTTTATACAAAAAACAGAATATGTAAATACATTGATTGCAGCTTCTTGAAACTTCATGGTTAGACAACTACATTTATACATGCGCATAGATAGATAGATAGATAGATAGATAGATAGATAGATAGATAGATAGATAGATAGATAGATAGATAGATTTTCTGTTTTGATTATTTGATTCATAAAAACTGAAAGAGTGTCATTTTTTAAATGAATAAAAGCATTTGCACCTAAAAAAAAATTAGCACAATAAAAAAATATCTTAAAGTCTTTAGATATATAAAATAACTATCTAGTTTGAACCTCGTGGGGTCCAAAACAGACTGTGTCTCATGTGTTAAACCTGTTATGGTCTGGTGAACTTTCCAGATTTACCTCATCTCCTGCTCTGAGCAACCTGGGATAGGTTTCCCCCACACAAATGACCCTACCTTCCATAAGTCGTTGAGAAAATGAATTAAATATATATTACAAAGAGAAAGAAGTTTAAGCACCACCCCTAACAGCACAACTGGCCAACATAGTACTTTTCTACATAACAAAAACTGTTCCACAATACTCATTCACATTGCAAAAACTGTAATGACTTCCTTATTTATTTTAAATAAAAGATTATTTCCAGTTGCAGTTCAAACTTTATACAGATTATCTCTTAAGACCTGAGAATAACACTACTATGGAAAACAGAGAAATTAATCCTAAGTAAAATGACAGAAAACAACAGAACAGCAGTAACAATGCTTGAGTTAAACTAGACTCCTGCAATACAAGTTTTATACATGTGGAGGGTTACAGAAAATATGTAGACCCACTTTCGCATATTGTGATTTCCACACTACCCAGCAAGAGGCCTCGAAAACCTAAAAACAAATTAAGTATTGCCTTAATTTGCCTGAAGTTTGAATCCATCGTGTGTGTGTGTGAATCAGCACCCACTTTACAAGACAACCAGTAACAATTAATACCTCAGAGTCATGAGTAATCTTTACAGTGATCAGAAGATCTGAAATGTTTCACCGAATAGTTTTAGCAGTTTGTATTTAAATAAAATAATCCAGCTTTTATGTCTCAGAATAATTTATTGCCATAAAGGTAGTAAAACTGTCACTTTTCTTTGATATGAGATTTGCTTGTTAAATTAACTGGTTTTAAGCTATCAATCTAAATGTGACAAAATAAGACTTCATATAAAGTGTGTTACTTTATTGACTTCTTGCATTCTAAAAGAAATGGAACGGGTCATTTTTAACCAACAGAACTACATAAAAGAAGATGAGAGCTACCATATTGACAGTCTGGCTATTAAAAAAACAAACACAGAAAAAAAACTGTACATTTTCTGTACAAAACATTTATGACTTTGTCAATCTACAAATACAAATAAAGTTAAATTTACAACTGAAAATTATATTTAGCAGGACTTTTACTAATAATCAAAAAAACAATACTAAAAGCATCTACTTTGAAAACAGAAAAACTACAACACAATAAACTTAAATGGTAATCTCTGAGCACTTTTCTATCAAGTTACAAAGTTGGATTTTTTGCATGGCTTTGCCTGTATGTCATATTAAAATTTAACAAGCACATGGGTAGTCAGTCTCAGTGAGAAAAGAAATACATTCATTGGGCATTATGATAAGGTATTTCTGTCAAGTCTAACAATGCTAAGCAATTTTAGATGTCTGATTCTTCAGCTTTAGGTCCTTAAAGGTCTGCATGTTTTTCCCAGTGACTAATCTGGCTCACCATTGCTTTAATTTCCAACACTGATAATAGAGGTTAATTGTTTGTTTGTTTTTAATTCTGAAACCCATTATTATTTTTTCCCTCAAATTGACCTTATCCTTTGTTTCTTCTTCCCTTATGATTGGACCTTCAGGTGTGCTATTTTCTTTCTTCTTTCTTACAAGCAGGTTTTACCCATTCTTTACATGTTATCAATTTACCTACATCTACTCCGCTCTGTCTGTTGGAAATGTGTTTTAGTTTCATGCCAAAATCCAAGGAATCATATTTTGGGGAAACGTATGAGACCTTCTTTTGGAGTGGGAAGTAAGGCACCTCTGTGTCTTTGAGGTCTTATGGCTTGCTGATTTTGTGGGTTTTCAAAACCAGGGAATGGTTTTCCTCCGCTATTTGGACCTGGGCCACGGGGCCTATTAAACTGTGCCAAATGTGGATCTCCAGGATGTTGGAATCTTGCAATGGGACGAGGACCTCTTCGTTCATTAATGGGTGTATGACCTCTCTGCCTGGGATCTCTCCCCCTTATATTTGGGCCCCTACTAACATAACCTGCCCCCCTTATATCTGACACCTGCATGTCATTATTTGGATCTGGCTCAGACCTAGTGTTGTCACCCCACCTACCAGGTCCATTTCTAAAATCTGAACGCTGAGGTGATGGCCCCCTGCTGTCTGTTTTATTGGGCCCCAAAGTTCTCATTTTTGGACCTCTACTTTCCCTTCTGAAATCAAATCCTTGTCTACCTGGTTCAGGATTTTCAGGTTCTACATTATGCCTTTCAGATCTTAGATCACCACTATCTGAAAATCTCCCATCACACCTTGGAGCTTCAATGCTTAGATTTCTGTTTGCAGGTCCTGGGGGTCCTAGATCTCGACCTGCTGGAGGTCTTCTATCAGGGCCTTCCATCTCAAATTGCCTCCTGTTTAGACATGAATTCATCAGGCCTGGACCTCCTCTGAGAGCCCCACGCCCTTCAATGTTTGGCCCTCTCATTTTTCCCCTGACATTTGGCAGCCTCCAGTCATTTCCCATATCTGGATGATTGTGCATATGTGATCCTAGCCCTGCTTTTCTGTCTTGTCCTCTATTGTCTAGATCTCTTTCTCCTGTAAAGAATTCCCCAGCACCCTCTCTATCAAGCTCTGTCCAATCATTTCCATGACCTCCCCTACTTGGCCCTGGGCATACCATATCTGGATTTTCTTCAACAGGCCCTGCACTTCTGCAGCCAGGAGCATTCCAGTTATGTCTACGACCCCTTACAGGTCCTTGAAATAACATACTGGGTCTATTCTGCATGGGACCTGGTCCACTACTTTCAGGGCCTCTCCATTCACTAAATAGGCCTTGATTAATATCTTCTTGGTCCTGTTCATCTTGACCCTCTTGGATAGGTCCAAATCCTCTACTAGCATATGTTTCCCAGTCATCCACTGAGCATTCTCTGTCTTGTCCTAAGAATTCTATATTGGTCCTTCTTTCATCTAACCTTTGTTCCTCTGTGTCTGGCCCTCTCCTCTCAGGAGCAGAACCCCAGAAGCCGGGCCCTGGTCTTCTAATGTTTTTCCTCATAGGCCTTCGACCTCTAAAGCTCTGGCCCAATCGATCAGGTTCTGGGGCATGGTAATCTGGGTTTTCTTGAATAGGTTCACACGCTACCCAGTCATTCCTTCCCCCATGTCTTGGATCTTCAGTATTTGAACTTTCATGTTTGTAGCCTGGAACTCTTAAATCAGGGCCATCTGATTTTCTCCAACCTGGTCTTGAGCCCTCCATATCTGGATATCTTTTTTCACTGTAGTCTGGACCTACTAGAGCTATTCTGTCAGGCCCAGGATCCACATCAGAACCTGGCCTTTCCACCCGCTGTGCACCAAATTCTGGACCCCTCCTATGAGGCCCAGGAATCTCCATATTTTGATACCCAACTTCTTTTCCACGACCCCTGAAATGTGGTCCACCTCGTCCTCTGTTGTGAGGCCCTAGATCTCCCACACCTGGACCAATTCTTTCAGGCCCAGCAACACCAATATGTGAACCTCTCCTGTCAGGACCCTGTCCACTTGTGTTTATTTCTCCAGGTCCTCTCCTTTCAGGTTCTTGGCTATGCATAGGAAAACTTGGTATTTCATTTATTGGCCCACTAAAATCTGGACCTTGTGAAACTCTGCCAGGCCCCATAGCAAGACCTCTACAATCAGACCCTAGCCTGCTGATATCAGGACCTCCAGGTCCTCTTCTCTCGGGCCTAGAACCTTCTATAGGTCCTGGTCGTCTATTCTCATGTCCAGGACCTTCGATAGACATACTTTCCCTCTCATGCCCTGGTCCTTTAAATTCTGGACACCCAGCCCCTCTCCTATTAGTCCCAGGATCCTCCATGGAATCTCTCCTTTCAATTCCTGGACCTCTACTATCAGACCCTGGACCAGCCATATCCAGACCCATCCTTTCACCCCAGGTTCCCCTGAAATCTGGACCGCCAGGACCCCTGATGTCATGTACTTTTTGCTCCATATGTGGACCTTTTTTCTCAGGTCCTAATCCTCTAAAATGTGGACCCACAGGACCTCTTCTGTCAGGTCCAGCAACCTCCATGGCTACACTTCTTCTTTTAGGTTCTGGTCCCACAAAATCTGAAGCCCCTGGTATTCCTAAGTCAGGTCCTTGATTGTCTATAATGGGGTCTATCCTTTCAAGTCCTCCTTCCATGAGGTGTGAGTCCTCTGGTCCTCCACTATTAAGCTTTGGATACTGCATGTTTGGACCTCTCATTTCAGCCCCTGGTTGTCCGAATTCTGGGCCTCCACTCCCTCCCGTGTAAGGTCCCTGGCTTTCCATGTTTGAACCTCTTCTATCAGACAAATGGACACTCCATTCATCTTGTACCAATGGTGCTTCCCTGACTGAATCTGACCCTCTCCAATGATCTCTTATGTCTGATCCTGGGCCATTCCAATCTGGAGCACTTATATGTTTATTTTGATTCCCCTTATCCCTTAGTCCTTCACCTCTCCAATCTGAATTCAACATGTTTGAATTAACTGCATCTGCATGACTGCCACCAAGCTTGCCAAAATCTGCATTTGTGCCATGTGGCTGAAGAGTACTTTTACGGGGGCACCTTTCTTCAAAAGCCATACTGCCATCATGTCTTGTCTTTGGAGGTCTTCCTAAGCCCATAAACAATGGACCTGACTCCCTCATCCCACTACTTACATCAGATCTAAAAATCTGACCTTCATCTTTATCTTTTTGTCCTCTACCACCTCCACTACTATCTGGAGCCATAGCTTCTACCTGTGGACCCCCAAATGTTCCCATTTTTTTCAAATCTTTCTTGATATCTATGTTTTCTGGCTCTGATCTATGTTCATTTGTCTTTGGACACTGTAAACCTTCCTGCACACAACTAACATTTTGGTTTCTCTCATTAACTTCAAACAGCCCCCTCATATCTGTATTTAGATGATACACAGCTGATAAAGAATCCCTTGGACCTGGACCAACATTACCAGGTGCAGATCTGTCAGACAAAGGGCCCTTCATGATGTTAACTTGTCTTTTGCGCTGGAGGCTTGCCTCTCCCATATACAAATTTGTAACAGTAGGTACAATATTTTGTGTAACATCAGGACTTGGGCATTTTATTTCTGGATTTACACCAGAAATAAAAGGCACACCAGCATTATTACTATCTAGTGCTTCACTTCTCATTTCTGAATCTCTCAAGGCTGGCCATGAACCAGTTATTACAGTATTTTGATGTTGAATACCTTGTTCTCTCATTCCTAAGATTGTACTTGGATTTGAATATCCTCCCTCTTGACCCTTTGTTTCTGAATGCTTGAAGCAAGGATTGTCTGCTAGTGTCTCATTATGTGTCTCTGTCAGACCTTGTCCCTTGGCACCAAAAGCTTTCAGATTCAATGCTCTAAAATCCATGCTTTTAATATTTGAGATCACATCTCCAACAGACACCATTGCTTGACCACAAATTGGCAAACAATTATTTTCAAAGACTCTAATATCTTCCCTTGAATCGCTGACTTCATCAGTTCTAACAGAGTCATTCTTTTCTATGCTGCTAGGTTTCACAAACTGTGGTTCTGGATCTGGGCTTTGGGGAGAATCTCGAATAGGTGGATCAATTTCTCTAAGAGGAATTGTACTGTCAAGTTTGCTGTGAAACAAATTGTCCTGTTTATAGAGTTTATTTTGCTGTGTCATATCATGGTCACTCAGTGAAATCTTTTGAAACTCCTGAAATTTTGGTGGTTCGGAAATCTCAAGCTTCACATTACATAGAGGTTCGTGTGAGTGTTTTTCAGAGCTCTCAACATGATTACACTCTGATTTTTGTCCATCTGGATCACTTTTGATTGTAACATGTGATATGTTACTCTCTTCAAATTGTCCAGCAGAGTCTAGAGAACTGCATGGAACACTTGCATGTTTTGATTTCTCAGGGACCTGAGGCAAGGGTCCTCTGTTCAGTTTTGGTGAAACTGACACAGATTCTGTTTTTCTAGAAGAAGATGGGGATCTTCTACGCCCAAGAGAATGCCGGCGTGTGGTATGATCTTTGCGATGGCGTCCCTGCCGTTCAGATGGATCTCTAACTCTGTGTCTTGACCTGTCTCTTTCACTCTTTCTGTGTCTATCCTTTTCTCTGCGTCTTCGGGACCGAGAACGAGAACGATGCTGTGACTGTCTTGAAGGACTTCTGTGGCGGTCCCTTTCCCGATGACTCCGCTTTTTTGGTGATGACCTTCGTTTTCTACTGTGGTATGAATTTGGAGACATACCCTTGTGAGAGCCACCATACCTTGCTCTAGGCACAGAGTCCATAGTTGTTACAGTTCCCCCCTTAAAAACATCATCTTGAATTTCATTGAAAAGTGATTCATCCTCAGGATCATAAGCTACATCAGAATCTTCAATCTCTCCAGCAGATGAATATTTGTCAGATTCCACACCTTTCTGTGTTTCATCTTGCTTTGCAACACCATCTGTATCATTTCCTAAATTTTTGACAGGTGTTGCGTCTTCTACTTTCACAGCTTGTGAATCCAAATTTGAATTGTCCACAGTCTCTGTAAGGGGGGTAGCCTTGTCTGTTGTTTCTGAAGATTTTGACTCTGTTTTTATAATACCTTTCTGCAGAGAGGACAGTTGGTTAAGCGGCAAAGATTTTTGTGGGGGAGACATAAGTGAATCCGAAACAGAAAAGTGAGCCATGAACATTCCCACAGCCTCTCTCTGCTGACGTAGTGCTTCCTCCTGCTCTTTTAACTGCCGTTTTTGCTCTTCAATTTGTTTATTGAGTTCCTCAAGCATCCTCTGTTGTTCACTTAGTGTTGCAGCTGAGACAACCACTGTGCCCGTAGGGAGTTGTGGCATGACTGCAACTGGAGCAGAAGCTTGTGCTGGGGAAGAAGTGGAAACCGTCACTGGGCATGATGGAGAATCAAATGTTTGAGTTGTAACAGGGGGCTTTGCTACAGGAGTATTACTTTGAATATCTTCAAAGATAGTGTCGTCCTCTGGATCATAGGCCACATCATCTTCCACAAAGCTTGATAATGCTGGGGCATCAGCTTTAATTTTTTCTGTGGTCTGTGGAGCAACGGTTGCATATCCCATTGCTGGATCATATTCTTCCTCTGGGTCATATGGTCGGTCAAAGTCATTTTCATCTTCAATCTCCTTGGCTTTGGTTTTGTGTCCATACTGTTGGACAATTGGATCCACCACTGATCCAGAAAGCACTGGGTTCTTCTTAACAGTTACTGTTGTTTTTGTAGAACGTCCATCAGAGACAGTGGAGTCAGCCTGATTACTACGAAACAAGGTACTCAAGATTGTCTGTAGTGGTGTCTTATCACTGGATGCAATAATGGGATTTTTATCAGAGCTGCTGTTAAAGGTGGACTGTGTTGCAGCAATAGTGGCTGAGGTAGAAACAGAAGGGGCCGCTTTAACGGAAGTTAATAGAGATGGTATGGTGACTGAGCCAGAGGAGGAAGAGTCTGTTGGTGACCCAGGGCATGATGGTGAACCAGGAGGGGTGGTACTAGCAGGAGTCTCTGGATCATAGGGTTGGAATATCTCCAATTTGTCAGAACCGTAAAGGACTGGTGGTTTTGGGATCCACATAGGGTCCTTGGACATATGAACTTTGGGTCTTTTGTCTTCCATTTCCTGTGGCAAACTTCCTGGACGTTTGACCTTCTGGACGATTGCTAGACCAAGAAGAAGATTGGGGCGGTTTCTTTCAAGTCCTGGAAAAAAATTAGATAACACATTAGAAAACACACTAAGTCTAACAACTCTCTGGTATGGTTTTGGTATGAACCCTCACATATTCAAACATATAAAACAGAAAAATGTCAATTATTTATGAATAGGCAACAGTCAAAGCATTTCACACCTGGTCCTTCAAGAGGTTGTAGCATAGATGGGATTGGTTCCTTTGCACTGAGTGGGACAAGGTATACATCTTTGATGGAACGGCTGCTATTGGCGACCACACCGAAACGACCTCTGCTGCTGAAATAGGAAAAAAGGGAGACATAGGCGACCTCCTCTTCCTCTGTTGCAGGGTGAAACCGGATCACACATAACTCCTAACAAATACAAAGCAAACAAAAGTGCATGTAAAATACTGATGTAGCCTCAACATTATTATATGTGGTAAGATGCAAAAAGAAATACAGTATATTCTGCTTGCCTTTGTAACTGAGGTCTTTAGTTTTGCAACGTAGTCCCACACTGTTTGAGGCATGATTCGTCCTCCAATTTGTATAGTGTCAGGTAGATCCTATACAAACCACAAAAATAAATGCTTTTTATATCTCCACCCAGTGACAATTATAAATCCTTTTGATATAGCCAGTAAAAAATGTAATTAATATCATGCATTACAATACCGCTTTAAGATTTTCAGCAGATCCTGACACCAGATATCCCTTGGTGACAAACTTGGCTACAGTGAGCATGTTTAGAAAACCCTTCCACAGTATTTCCTGCTTTGCCAGGAACTGAGTTGTCTCACCATCAGCTGGAGATTCAGAGATCACGGTTCTGAAACAGAAACCACAACAATCACATGTACACAATGCCCAGCTTCTGGACAAATTTAAAAACAAAAACAAAAAGCAAAAAAACATTGGCTTGGAGTTCTTTATACCTCGAGCGTGGTCCATAAAGTCTGGGATCAGCAGTGGAAGATGGCTTCATTAAGATGGATTTAGGTACTGTTTTGGTTGGTGGTAGTGATGATGCTACGTTCGATGCAATGTTTTCTTTAACAAGAGCATAAGGAGCTGCCCGTTTATGAGTTGTGTTACTGGAACCAAAGATGCTACTAGACGAAGCTGAGAACCTGTTTGCAGTGCGGGGATCACGACGCTGTGTAATGGTTACCGTGGAAACGGGTGGGACCAAAACTGGTATATATGGTCTTTTTGGTGCAGTAGCTTTAGAGGTATCTGGAGTTGGGGATGCAGGGGACTCTATGGTAGGAGAAGCAGGAGATTCTAAAGTGGGGGAGGCTGGAGAATCCATTACAGGAGAAGCAGGTGATTCCACTATAGTCAGTGCAGCAGAATCAATATTGAAATGGGATGAAGGGTCCAATAGGTTGGATGCTGGAGAATCCATGTCAGGAGAGTCAGGTGGTGCCAGAAGTGGGGAGTCATCCCCTGCAGACTTTCTCCAAGATGGTTCGTGCTTATCTCTGGATACAGATAGCTTGGATTTTTTCTTTGCAGGTTCCTCCTCTTCCATAGGTTGCATTTGGCCTTTAGGAAGGAATGACAAACTACTTTTAAAAATCTGAATTTAACAGCTAATCAGCAGATAATGATGTCTAGTAGTTTTTACATTTATTCTCATCGTTTTTTAAATTTACCTGTGCATATCTTGCATTTTAGGTCAAATAGATGAGTTTTGTGCTCTGATGTTGTGTCTTTTAGCATGCAGGCAAGAACATCTGGCACTGCATTGGCCAGGCTTGTTTGGCTTGCCCTGGGCTTGACTGCAGGAGCAGGAAGACTTCTCTTCTGTTCCTGTAAAGCAACATATACCAACACAAGAACACAAAAAATAATTCTTAGTCGATGTTGATGTAACGCGTCATGAAAAAAAATATGATGTAAAAGACACAGCATAATCACCATAAAAACTGTATATCCAACTGTTTAATTTAAATAAGATAGGTACGTACCATGCTATCAGGTTTTCTGTCAGATTTTGCAGGATTCAAACTGGGTAAATCAACCTTAACTGCTTCAGGCTTTGGCAAACTTATTTTAGCAGCTGTATCCTTAACCTAGAAAGACATAAGGAACCATTTAAGATAATCACTTATGACAAAAGCATTGGCTGATCTTTATCAGGCCTGATATCAAGTAGAAGCATACAATACAATTTTATTTCACTGATATGGTTTATGACTAATATTATTTACCACTGTTGTTTCTTTCACACTTGGCTCAGGTGCCTTGGTAGCCTGCATATCCTTCTGGCTCATCCTAACTAGTCTGAAAGGATTGATATCGCCATGTACCACACAGTATAACAAGCCCTAGAAGACATAAAGAAGTAGATTGTCAATTTGATTTATATTTATATGTACATAAACTAAAATTGGTGTTAACAAATTTCAACATACCTTGTTTCTTGGGTCTTTTAGGTTGAACATTATAGTTCTGTACTTGTTCATGTATTTGCTGTCTGTGTTGCGAAATATGTCAAACATCTCCATCTCAATGCTTGCAACAAGCTTTGCAGCTTCGCTCTCAGACATCTCCAAATCCTCACATTCACACACCCTTAGCAAATGGAAAAAGAAAAACAGTTAGTCCAGAAATGTGCTGTTTTTCAAGACTGAGAGACATTTACTGCAAAAATTTAAAGCTTAGTTTGAGAAAACTGTTAAATTGTCTAGGACACTTATTTACACTGTGTTGGTAATGCTACTTAATAACCAGTCACCGAGATGAGAATGATTCTGAATTGTGGAAGGCAAATAAAACAAATGTTGGTTCCCTCAGCGCAGTTCATTACTGCATGCTCAAGTGTCATTTTTAAAAAACAAAAAGATACTATACTTACATTTTTTTTCTACTAGACCTATTATTATATGTTTTTAATAATCTCATGTTACATTTACTCCCCCAAAAAAGCAGAATATGTGCAATAAAAAAACCTAAGGCTGTGACTTTCATTTAATCAGTGATATAGTTCTCACCTTTTGAACAGGATGCTGGTGAGAGAGCGCTGGATACTCTGTCTGACCTGGTTATTGGGTTGAGAGGGCCTGGAGGAGGGTGCACTGGGTGCGGGTGGCACCGGCAGATTTCGGGTTTCATTCAGGGGTGTGGGGGCTGAAGACAGCTTCTGGCATGATGCTGAGACTAATGTGTGGCTTGATGGAGACTGAGATCCAGACTGCTTCTTTGGTATAACATATGTGGTCTTCGTTATCATAAGAGCCCCAGTCTCATGATGTCTGCGCGCTGAGGTGGTTGGGGACGATGTGGCTGGAGTCGGGCTAGATTTTTCTGGGGCGGGTGTTATTAGGGGATCTGATTCTGATGACTGCTGCTTTGGCAAGTCACTGTTTACAGTTTCCTTTGCTCCTTCTTCACAGTGGCTTTGTGGCTGGGCTGCTTCAGTGGTAGGTTTAGAAAGGAGACTTGCATCTAGTGAAGGGTCTTCTGGAGATTGTGCTGAAGGAGATACAGCTTCCTTCTCAGCCTCTACCTGTTCACTGTCCTTATTAGCTGTTAGGGGAAAAAAGCACAAGAGGCCATTCTGTAAATATGAAGAAATCTCTCAGAACAGTCTATCAAATAAATCTAACTGTGATAAGAACCAACATGGCACACTAGATAAACAAATAAGTGGCATCTTAAAAAAAAAATAAAAAAAAAAATTTCTTACTGCAAATCCATGAATAAAAAACTGGTCTTGCACCCCATTAACTGCTCAGATACTAAACAGTAAATATAAAGATTTACAAGTTCTGTATCAGATTCAGAGTCCCATCTATAAGATTCGGATTCAAATTGCCAGATGTGTGAATAAACTTGTAGTTCATATGGCCAGATAATAATAGGTTAGGTAATTTAAAAAAATTCCTTTTGGTGATTTTATGACTGTAAAATTAGAAGAGGCAAAAACTGAATTACAGGCACAGAGACTCACAAGTACAGGCTCATGAACATTTAACATAAACTTGTTGTTTAAAAAAACACAAACTTTATTGTATAATACATCAAATGCTTCCCTACAATGATATTAAGGAAACTTATAGCACTTCTTAATTTGTTTTTTTGTTTTTTTTAGATTAACCAATTCAGCCTGGTTAAACATACTCTAAATGATAACAAGGTAAAATGTTGTACTTTGGAGCTACAATGATTAATCCAAGAGCAGTTTAGGCATTTTAAATTTGCATGTACAGCTACACTTAATATTTGCTTTTCAGCATCATTAGCACTGCCTGGCTTTACTCTCCTCACTGTTTGCAGTGAGAAGTCTTGCATTTATCTTAATTTATTTGTTTATTTTTTAGTTTTGCATTAAAAAACAACAACAAACTGAGCTAAAGTTCAAACAACTCTGAATACACTGAGTTTTATGTGTTTAATTTTTGGTTGATCAAATATCAAACCTTAGTAAAATGTGTTTTTATATGCTATTGTTGGGGCAATCACCCATTTTATTTATTTATTTATTTTTTGTAGATGCTGAGTTCACAATAAAGCCCAGTATAGGCGGATATTTGAAATCTATTGTGGAGAAGTCTTTGTTTGCTCATTGCTCCATGAATACTTTCATTCTGGCATATAACTATATTACTCTGTCTATCCAGAGTAATGCTAGCAAGTGAACTGTATATGTGCAGTTATTGTTTTCCGGTTCCACTCACTGGAAGAAAAAAGAAAAAGATCCTTTTTTGTATACATCTATATTCCATGTACATTTTGTATGACTTCAGTACTATGTGTTTGGTAACTCTTGTACAAAAAAAAGGACAGACTTTCCAAAACCTCTGCACTCCTGGGGTGTATTTGTTTTCCTCTCAAAGGCTTTTTAAAATTTATCAGCAATTATTGTTTACTGTGGAATGCTGAGGCATTAAAAAAGCGTGTTGAGTCTCATGAACACACTTCACATTTATCACTATGAATGAGAATTAACCACACAGGCATAGTTCTGTGATTCCAAACTACTGAAAAATAGACCCAATGTATCATTTATATTTAGATTACAAATTTCACATGCACACAAAATGTTTGATAAATGTGCTTTAGAGTTCTGCTATAAGGAGGAAAATCATAATCTACTGACTTCCTGTGCCTGACATAATAACAAGTTCTTCCAAATAAAATTTCATAAGAAAAACTAACATCAGATCTTCATAAATCACACTGCCTGCTACTGTGTATTGGACTTGCTGTGTAAATAGCTGTCTGTGCATAAGACACATACAAATAGCTCTGATACATTAGTGCAGAGCCACTGGGATAATAAGCAAAAACATTACAATATAAAGCCAGTTGTATTGATGAGGATGTTTCCAAAAGGATGTTAATAATCCAGCCCAAAACCTGAACTTGGTATTGATATAAAGTTAATTGTTGCTATTTATGAATTACAGCTGAATGAAATGACAACATTTTATGTTAGCTCAACCAAAGACAACCAACAATAAAGGCTTGTGTGTAAACCTGTATAATCAAAGTGCCCCTGAGGACAGGTAATGTGACTATTACAGGTTATTCTAAATAGTTAATCCCATATTTAACCATGCTAATAATTTTTAAAAATGATTGATAATGATTTTACTATATTTATTATACTTTTACATATTTAACTTCAGTTTTATTGTGAGAGTAAATTATTTTTGTTCAACAGCTAAAACACCAAAAAAAAGAAAATATATGCAATTTGTATTGCATATATAAATTGATAAACTGCACAAGTGCAATAAAACATCCCAGCTTTGCATACTACTCTGTTAGGCAAAACTTTTTAAATTGCTATTTATAAACACAGCTTTTGAACCCTAACACAAATAATGCGTGCATTTTTCAGCCTTTCCACTTATAAAACTGATGAATTTTATGCATAACATATAATACACTGGTCCCATTTGGAATATCAGACAAATACCATCCAACTTCTGCAAGACCACACAAAGTCCTGTTGAGGTTGTATGGTGTGCTTTGGAAGTCTTAATGTTCACATGTGGAAGTGTTTGAGTATTTATTGTGGGATTAGGACAGATGGCACAGTGTAGCCTCAGCTTAGCAAGAATAGGAAAGATGAGCTTTTTTAGGTCAGTGTATGGCATGACCATTATTATGAAGCAGGAGGCTTAAATCAATGCAATGTGAAGGAAATCAAGGAGATTTTGTATGAGTAATGTAGGCTCTTAACCTTGGATTATAAGGTGCCTTGAGGTGACTTATTGTGAGTTTGCACTACATCAATAAAAAATTAAATGAACAGAAAAAGTGAACTTCCAGAAATGATGAACATTATGGTTAGAAAACCCAAATTGCTAAAAGAAACAGGAAACAATGACACATCTTCAGAGAGACAGGAAGCACCGTAGATTGTAAAAAGAATTTGGAAAAGCAAGAAAATAAAAGATCAGGGATTTAGTGCGTCATCTGCAGAGATTTTACTGCTTTCTTTTGTCCACTGTCAAGCAGAAAGGCTTAAGACAAAATGAACAATGTAAAAAAATAAGGATAGAGCAAAGGAACAAACATGCAAGTGAGTCACTTCTATGAGCTAAATCATGAAGAATCTTTATTTGTGTGATTAGGCTACTGTGTATGTGAGTCAAAGTGAGAAAGAAACAAGCATTTGCCACAGTGAGTAGGTGCAAAGTTATGATGCAAATCTTTTTCAGTTGTTCAGAACACATATCTATGAAACTCCTTATTTATTGACTAAAATTAAGAATGTCGTCACTTTAGGTATTTGTGCTGAAGTTTCAATAAATGTTCAGCAAGGGAGTTTTTCAGTCACAAACTTTGGTCATCTGAAGGTACATTTCTGCTTTAATCCTGTTCTCATCCTTTGCATAATTTCCACTGTCCCATACCGTCAGACGTCATTATAATGAAAAGGAACACAAACACCAACCGATTAACACCTTGACATTCAGGATCCTCATGAGGACTTAAGGCAAAGGTTCCATCTACTATTTCTTTGATTAACCTAACCACTATCAGATGAGGTGTCTTCATAGTGTCCTACTATTAGTGAAAAAACAAGAGTGGGCCAGGTGTCAACAACTGATATTTGCTGCAGACTTCAGTAAAAACAGCTTTACTTATCCCTGCTCACTATACGTGTTAATTGTAAATATTGCTTTTGTTGTTTTTCTGGTGTATTTACTGACAGATGTACTAAATCTGTCAGGAAATCAGTTATTGCACTGTGAAAAACACAGAGCGTCGATGTGGCAGCTAACTGCAGTTGGCTTAAAGTTTAAATAGCAATGAATCAGTATCTAGCTCCCATGAGGTCGTTTTGAAAGCTGCACCACAGGCATACCCAAACACAACCTGACAGCAGTCCCCCCTTTTTCTGTCAATGGACTTGAGGTAGAATACTTAATATACACTGATTTGGCAAAATATCATGACTACTGTCAGGCAAAGTGGGATATAACTAGGGGGCAAGTGAACATTTTTTATCCCCAAACTTGCTGTTTTAGAATTAGGACACATGGGTAAGAGTAAGGATTGAGTTTTGATCAAAGTCAAATTGTGATGGCTAGATGACTGGGTAAGAACATCTCCAAAACTGCAGCTCTTGTGGAGAGTTCTGGGTCTACAGCAGGCAGTATCTATCAAAAGTGATTAAAGTAAGGAACAGTGGTGAACCAGCAACAGGTCATGGGAGGGCAAGGCTCACTAATGCATTTCGGGAGTGAAAGTTGTTCCATGTGGTCTGTTCCAACAAACAAGCTCCTGAGGCTCAAATTGTCGAAAAAGTTCATGCTGGTTCGTACAGTACATTGGAGTTTGTTGTGTAATGGGCTGCATAGCCACAGACCAGTCAGGGTGCCTGTAGTGACCCCCCTCCACCGCCAAAAAGCAGAACGTGACCAGCAGAACTAGACCACAGGGGAATGGAAGAAGGTGGCCTGATCTGATGAACCACATTTTATTTTATATATACACTGTGCAATTTTTTCAGTCGCGTTATTCAGCTCCTGCTTAAATTGTACGATTGAATCGCAGGGGTTAGAAGTTCATGGGTCCCTATTCACGGTCTCACACTATACGGCCCGATGCTCTGATGCGACCTGAGTGCTCACACTGTGCGTCTATAACATGAGATTTATAACACAAAATCTGTCACTTGCTCTCCCCCTCGTTCTGTCTTTCACTCACACAGACACACACACACCACCACCATCAACTTTGCTATATTGCTAATGAAAAACATTGACCAGGCAGCTGCAATTGAGCAGCAATGTCCATCCAACTCTTTTCATGGTTGATGCGGTCGTGATAATTTTGTGAGGCCACATTGAAAAGTTCTACGCGCTGCGCTGCCATGCTACTCCGTCTTTTTCACTTCCATTTCTGTGTTTGCGCGTGCGCAATGTGAGAGTTTGCGTCGAAACCCTCACGAGGGGGCGACAGGATTTCAAACAGGTTTGATTTTCTTGTGACCATATGATTGCTGATCGGGAGCTGATCATGAGGTTTTAATCGCTTCTCGTTATCCCATGTATACAACACGATGCATGACACACAGGTAAGGCCGAACTCGGGGCGATCCCCAAAACGGTCGCACGACTGAAAAATAGTCTCGAAATGGGCCAGTGTCTCAAAATCGCACAGTGTATGCCCAGCTTTAGGCAGTAGCTCATAATGTTATGCCTGATTGGTGTATTTACTAACAGCAACAGATTTACCAAGTTATTATCATAACTTTTTGTACCACTCTTTTTTTCTTTCTTTTTTAGCCAGACTGGTGTAATAATTTCCTTTTCTATTCATTTTGTAATTTTTCCAAGCAGGATATACTCATCCATCACAAGGCCCTGTCAAAATGGATGCATCTGATTTTTTTATTTTAAACACAGTGCGATTTCTAATTTAACTATATTTTTTACAGCATTATTCTTAAGCATACGAATCCATCTAATCCAGGGGTGTCAAACTCAAATACACAGTGGGCCAAAATTCAAAACTGGAACAAAGTCGCGGGCTAACGTTAATATTTATTGAAATATATTTATTCCTCCAGATATAAGAATGAATCTTTTCTTATGGACTCAAACACGTTTTGCTGAAAAACTGAATATGGAACAAGCAAAGCTTAATACTAAACAATATATATATTAGCTGTATAATACCAGTAGGCCAGCTCTGATAGTAATTTGGTATGGCTTCGCGGGCCAAATGTAAGTAGGCTGCGGGCCAAAATTGGCCCGCGGGCCAGAGTTTGACACCTATGATCTAATCCATCCATATGCACAAAGAATAAGATAAAATAACAATGAATGTAATGATTTTTAAATAATTATTGTAGGTTCTTTACCTTACAACATAAAGTGCGACAAGGCAACTATTGATGTGATTTGGCGCTATATATAAACAAAACTGAATTGAATTTAAATCTTAGTTTTTTTTCCTGCAATGACTCCAGCACTAAGAAATTATTACAACAATGCAATTAAGTGTTATCTGTAAAATCAACTTTTGCTTTAGCTTTATTCCCACTGCACAAACCAAATTTTTCTTCTCAATAAAACCTTTGAGTAGCTGAGATACAAACAATATACTGCATACACTGTATATACTTTTTATTTAAATTAAGCGATTAGTCTAAGTAAAAATATAATAATCCTGTTATTGAAATTGGGTCAGTCTTCTTTTTGAGGTTCTCTTTTCTTACATCTCTGGGTTTTCAGCACTGCTGCTATTTTTAAGTCACCCGTTGGAAGACCACTTGCATGTTGACATTTGTGATATACAAATGTTTTAACTTGAACCCAGGTTCTAAACATTAATGTATTACAAATTCAGACTGTGACCATCAACACGCAGAGTTCTGGAATGAACTTAAATAATTGCACGCCATTATGTGCCAGTACACATTTTTTTTAAGCAACACAATCTTTGCTCGCTGCAAGTTATGCACTTCCACAAAATGAAAATCAAATTAAAGGATAACTGTAATATGGTTGGGTGATTTCCTCCACAGTCCAGATGCCATACTGTTGCTTTCGGCATTGCTAATGGCCAGTAGCATACCCTCAATAATGCACACTGTGTAGCCCAAGCAGGAGAAGAGGGCACAGGTGAAAGAGAAACACACACACCGGGAGTACATTTTTGGTCCAGCTTGTGTTTTGTGTGTAAAATATTTCATCTGTCACACTTTCATTCTTCAACTGCCTAGTCCTAGACAGCTGAGTCCAGCAGTCGAAAAATACAGATCTTTTCTCATTTGATGATGATGGTTGAGCTTCATTGCTTCAGTGACTTCAAAGCAGCACAGAAGTCCAGACATGTACCTGTTTGTGTGCACCCAAGCATGCTCAGATACCTGTGTTGCAAGTGTCGGCTATATGTGGAGGTGCAAAATGAACCAAGAGCGAGGCAGATTCAATTTTTTATGAATCTCATAATAATGATAATTTAATGCATTACTTGGGAAATGAGATCTGTGAAAAAATGCCTTGACCTGAGAGCTATAGCTGCTCACTTTGCCCATAGGTGATCTCTGACATCCATCACCACAACCCTATACTGCTGACATACTGGACAAAGAACTGGTAAGGAGTACAGATGCACAAGTGCTAGGGAACTAAATGGGACTGAAAATAGCATCCGCATGGGAAGACGTCTGGATATGGGTCAGATGATGATCTTGAAAATGTGTTTCAGTCTTTAAAAGAACCTGTTGAGGCCTCGAAATTAATTTAGTTTCTAGCACCTTGTTGGGAGAACATCCAAGAGGAGTTGAAACTTTCAGAAATGGCGACAGTGATGAGTTCTCCAATGTGTTAAAAACTGTGTGGCAAATGATTGAACAAATTATGAACCAAATGCAAAGATTGGAGATTTTCTCATTTACGATACATATAACTGAAAAGTTCAGAGAAAATCTTTGTACACAGGGGACAAATCTAAAAACCAATACTAATCTTCAGATCCTCTGGCTGCCTGGATCAAAAATATTCCATAGTGCAAAATATTGTGATCAGAGTCACACCCAAATTGCAAGCAAACATATTCTGACCCTGCATTAACAAATACGAAAAAATAAAATAAAAAAATTCTAACTTAAAAAAAATAAAAAATAAATGTGAATCATGGAATTGGCATGCTTTGGACGAAGAAATAGAGCATCCATTAGAACTGTCATATTTATCAATGGTCAGCTTCTACTTAAAGGGTAAAATGGTGCACAATGGGTGGCTAACTTACACATCTGTGACCAATATTTGAAAGTTCTGCAGCAACATATACTGCTTGAGGCTTGCTCATTGCAGTAAGACATTACCAAGTCACATTATGCAAGCACTACAACAGCATGTCTCCTCTGCAGTGTGGCAGCTTAAAAAAAAATTAAAAGATCAAATGATTTTCCCTTAGTTTCCAGTTTTAAAATCAAATATTTTTTCTCAACTTCAAATAAATTAGATTAAAGAAGAATCACAACGTTTTTGGAAATGACACTACCCTAATTTGATTTTATGAGGCGAGAAACATAATTAAGTTGGACCCAGAAGAAAATTTAAACTGTAAACTTCCTCCTCACATCTTTAAGACTCACAGAGTAGAATTTCAGTAATTTAATACATTTATAATCAAGTTGTGTTTTAATGATGAATAACATGCTGGGCTATTTTTCAATCAAGCTATTCCCTTCTGGTCATTAAACTTTTTTTTTAAACTAAGACGGCATAATGTTACTGATCTTTTCACGTTCCCAACACAAAATCAAAATAGGGGTAAAGTAGGTTGAGAGCACTTCACACCAAATTTCACTGAACAAAAAAACCCCAAAACCCAAAAGAGTTTAAAAATGTTTGTAAGCTGCGTTTCTAAATATCTCCTTTCATAAATAAGAGATTATTCAGCACTGTTCTGCTATACATACTTACATACATACATACACACACACACACACACACACACACACACCTTCAGGAGAAGAAAATAGTGAACGCTTCAAACACTGCAACTATAGGTATGCTAGCACATGTTTGTTTTTTGATGGAAAAAAATCATTTAATTTCTTCAAAATGATAATACTTAAAATAATATTCAATAATAAATACTCTAGGTTACTAATTCTCTGCTATCACACAAGAATGTCAAGAAATCTCCACACTGAGCAGATGTCAAAAATGTAAACTACTCAGAACATCAGCAGTGTTCTTTCCATGGTTGCACATTATTTGTTTGGCCAGTAGAGGGTGCTTGTGTTTTACAATTAGGTTTGAGATGGTATTAAAAAGATTCGACTGTTGGAAAAAACACACTGAATATATACAGGCCTTTTGAAGCATGCAAGACAAAACTAAAGAGGTTTAAGATGCAGCCCCGAAAATAAAATAAAAATGAAAAAAAAAACCTTCAATCCGCTGAGGCAAAATTTCTCAAAATGGAATTTAACAATCAAGTATTTGTGCTCTGATTCAAATTAAATATAATACAGCCCCCTCTTTTCTTGATGTAAACAATCAAACTAATCAAAAGTCTTTCCCTCAAAAGCTACACTACACACCATAAGGTTGCAGCTTGGTGCTCAACCTGAAAACAGTGAAGTCTATGAGGACATATAGCTATAATTTTCACACATGCAGCGCAGCTCCCAAACTTTTCTTAACACAGCCCAGCAGAGGTGGATGGGAGAATGCACATAAATGTCCAGCACAGCTGGATTGAACATAAATTTTCTTCAGCCTGCCAGCTCCCTTTCCAAAGTCTGTGTGATGTCTGATTGCAGGCAGGTGAAAATGGCACAGGCAACGATTAAATGCATTCACAGTTTGTGAGTGGGTGTCATGTTTGTGTACACCATTCCCAGGCAGCTCCTTCGTCCAAACCAAGCAGAATATTTTCAGAAGTGAGAAAGCATGAAGCAAACTATGACTATACATGAAGCCTGCTGAGTGCTACTTATGAATAAAGGATAACTTTGGATAATATTTGGACCTCGTTCTCCTGAAACTGTCTGGGCAACATGTGTGGTAATATCCTAAGAAATACTGTGGGGGAAAAATGCTTGCATGCCCGTATGTTATCCAGAAAATCATTCAGGTCTCATATGAAAGCATTTGTCATGTGCAAGCTTTATGAATACGAAATATCTGGTATTCATGCTTACTTCGTGACATGTGTTCAGAGGAGTGGGCTGAAAGTTGGATGCTGGTTTGGGAAGTTTGGAAAAGTAAGAAATATACTCTAAGCAAGAGCTTCACTCAGATAACGTCTGATACAATTCATTACCATCATCACAAAAATCATGACACCCATTGAATCACTCATCCATCACATCATATGTGTGTGCAGCTACACAATCAATTGAAAAGCTATAATTACTAATTAAAGGCTTCTCCAATCAGAAAGGTTATTCAGGGAAATATTATTACATACTCTTAAAGGTTACAAGTGTAAAGAATGGATGGAGACCACAGACCTTGTCCCTTCCTGCAACTCCAAACTGATCATAATCCAACAAGGCTTTGCATGTTCAGCTTCATTGGTTTTGTGTTTTGTCATGTGTGACAAGATGTGCTATGACACAAGTATGACAGGGACTACTGCAGCAGACCACTCAACTCCATCAGAGTTTTGAAAGAAAAAAAAAAAAAAAAGGCCAAATCCATTTGTACAAGAAAAATAAAGCAGGTAAAGAATTTTTTATCCAGATGCAGTCACTGCTCTAAATCAAGACTAATTACTGCAATGTACTATAGCATTTTTTGTCTTCATAGTCATAATTATCTTCAACTGAAAGAGTTCGATTTATTGTATGAATGTTGTTTTATTTATTGCTTATTTTCATAGTGTGTACTATTTTAGAGGCACCTACAGAAGTAGCACATCTATTCGATGTATTTTATAATTCAACAAGGAATTCCAATTCTAAACGTTTTAACTTAAGAAATATATGTTAAAATGGATTTTTATGCTTTGCTGTTTTCCCTGCCTACTGAGCAATAAACTTGAGACAGAACCTGTTGTAAATAGCAAACTTTTTGCGATGAATATGGTCTTAGGTCAAGTTGATCAAATGTGTAGCAACAGTGATAAACGCTGCTCAAGATAAATAAAAAAATAAAAAAATCATAGCTGGTCACATTTTGGTTCTGTATTGTTTCCTTTGGTGTTTTAAGAACTATTATTTTTTCTATGAATGTATCTGTGTGAAAACAGACGCTTCAGACACCCAAACTACGGACCCTTTCTCTCTTTTTTTCATTTTAACAATGCCATGCACTGACTTCCAGCAGTACAGAAAAACTTCTTTAAAGCATTTTGGCTCTAACACAGAACTTTCATCTCTTTCCAAAACAAAAATAAAAGAATTATCAATACACGAAGCAATACTACTGTTCAGCGTACAGACACTAGACTATTTCGCCTGCTTTTGAGAGTGTTTGTGAAACATTATGCGGTTTAATTTGCTTGGTAGTGCACTATGCATTTTTCAGAGCAGTGCTAAAATTCCAAAGAAAAAATGGGATACGAATGATCACCTTTTTGGATTGGTGTATCTGAGAGCAAAAATGCTAACTTGCTGTTCCATGTACTGTATCACCAATAATGAAAACTAATGGGACACAGATGGAAAACCTATCTGATTTCATTTACTATCCAAAGGAAACCCCATCCATTCCATCACTGTTCGGCAACTATGAAGAGGTTCAACATCCATGAACCATGCTTTCAGCTTTGCAATAACATGCTCTTTCCTTTGGTTGTTAGGTTACATGAAAGAGGTTACATCTTTCTGAAAGGTGCAGATGCTTATTGAGGGGACAGCTAGAAATGCAATTTGTTATATATACACTGATGTAAAAGAAATTCTGCATACCAAGTGGGAACAAAGAAAAAAATTTTGTCTTCTAATTTAGGAGTACCAATATAATTAATATGATTAGAAACCACAGCGAGAGATCCCTGAGAGTACTTTGATGGTGGGCGGGGGCAATCCTCAACAAGCTCCTCCTTACACAAAGGTAAAAACCATATGAGTTCAACGTTCCATTTCTGAGTCGGCTCATGTTGCAGCAATGGAATTGTGCAGAATATCATCACATTAAGTGACACCACAGTTCAACAGGTCATAATTGACTGCTGCCATCACAATCACCCTGAGGAAAAACTGGTGAAAAATTATGTCTCAGCCTGCATCACTGTCTGATCTCTATCCCACTGAGACACTGTGTGGCACAGAACAAAAGCTGGAGATATGACTCCGAACCATCAGCTTTTGCCAGCATTGTGCCAGTGATCACACAGCTCCACACATTCAGAGGCCCCATGAGGCATTAAGCAGTGGCTACCACCAGTGATCAACCAGGTTTCCGATGGGCTGCTGGGTAGCTACTGTAAATTGAGTTCATGTTTTCAAGAAACTTACTGTTTTGATCTCTTGAGTTGTTTTGTGTGTTTGTGCAAGTGTGTAGAGTAGACTTCCTTTGCCATCAGTATATATGCGGGCTTAAATTTCATGCTCCCATCTTTCTCCCTCTTTTACCTATTTATATCTTTCAAAATGTGAGAAAGACATGATATTGTTATCTTGTCATAACCAGACTATTTTAATCTCGACATTTGTTGTTTTCACCTTTGTGTTTTTTAGTCTGTTGAGTAATATTGCAAAATTTTAATTTTGATAGTCCAGTCAAGTTGGGCCAGAGCCCAAAGTTCACAAAATTATTAATTAATTATTGTTGTTAATGTGTATAAAATTGTAAAGAAATATGGTTTGTACATGTTTGAAAGAGCAAAAAAAGAGTGTAGGGATTTAAATTTTTAAGTTAAATGTGGGATAACATGGCCTAAGTAAGGCCATTTAACACGATGAATGTACCAGGTTTTAAAAAAAATTAATTTATAAAAAAAAAAAAAAAAAAAAAAAAAAAAAAAAAAA
>NW_024582452.1:670068-680085 GCF_018398535.1 Haplochromis burtoni
TGTGTGTGTGTGTGTGTGTGTGTGTGTGTGTGTGTGTGTGTGTGTGTGTGTGTGTGTGCGCGCGTGCATTGTGAAGTATTTTTTCTTCATTTGCAGCAGTGTGAAGACTTTTCTCAGAGGAATGGAGCCTTTTGCTGACAGTGGCCAGCTGACACTTCAAAATCTTCATGAATCCTTCAGTCCCCTCCTCCTCTTCCTCCTCCATACCAGCTGCAGCGTCTCTATTGATTCCAAATCCTATCCAACTTAAGGGTGGTGTGTCTGTGAAATGACTGATCCAAGAGTGTGTGCTTGTGGTTGTTTGTGTGTTGACGACTGAAGGCATTGGAAGTTGGAAAAATAAAGTTTTCCTTGAAATACCCAAAACGTTGCGTGACAGTGAGACAGAGAGGTTTTCAACTTGTGCATGTGTATTTAACACAAAGGGTAGATTATGCTCCAATGTTGACTGCCCACAAAATAAACCAGGAAGATGCTGCATGTTGGAGGAATCAGACCAATGTCTGAAAGCAAAATGCATCCTTATGACAGGGTGGCTGGAATATTAGGGCACTTCTTTGAACAGACGATCAACTTTGAGAAAATTATACCATCTGGGCACTTGAGACATCATTATGAGGACTTCACAAAGCCAGTGTACTTGGTGGCATTGTGGAGCAGTGTGTGATTGATGGTTTAATGTGGTTTGATGTGCAGGTGATTTAGTTTAATACATGTAAACCCAGGGATACCAAAAACCGGAATGTTTAATGTTATCTACGGTCAAACCAGCAGCAGGACAGCTGCAGCAGGTCTATACAGTGTTTGAACAGCGGTCTTGAAAAGAGGTCTGCTTTTTTACAGGAGTGGAAAACATGCATGTAATTTTAGATGAGTGTATCCTAACTTGTTAAATAGAAAAAAAATCCACCCTTACATCCACCATCATATGTTGGCTGCATTTGATTTGAGAAGAAGAACTTGTATAACTAGCGCTAAATTATTTCAGAAACCAAAACCTTTCATTACTTTGATTTAGTTTTGAACGAGTATTTTTTTATCCATTTAAAATTTCTTTCTGTCTGTCTAAGACTTAACCTTGTTAAGAAAAAGTTCTGCATAAATAAAGTTTCTCATTATTATTCAATACTGAAAAAAACATACTGAAAAAAGAAAGCCTCATATCAATTTTCATAAAAACAAGCTTTTGGGCAAAGACCTAAAGGAATGTCATATATAGTGTGGAATAATATATATATGAAATGTAGTGTTTAATGTATGTCGCAATGCACCATATTACTGTTATAAGTTGACGTCGGTCTTGTTGAATGCTGATTTTGGTAAGATGACTTATTGACCATTGCACTTGTCTTCTAACAATCTTCTAACTGAATATAAAGAACTAAAGATGTTTTATACACTAGCAAAATGTTGGAATAAATTAAAACAGAAATATATACTGATTTTGTGACTTTAAACTGACATTGGAGCCAAAATTTCACATGAATCCCTTGCATAGTTTTAAAATTGAGTATGCATTTTTTCTTTATATTCCCTTATATGTAACCATCAATCAATTACAGAATCATATATTGTGATTCTAAAAAATAAATCTCATAACAACGTCATTATACTGCATGGCCAGACATCTATAATGGAAACTTTCAGTTTCTGATGCTACTACTTGTTATAGTTGAATTTTAGAGAGTATAATGAAAACAGAATGCACGAAAATGCTTAAATTATTAAATAATGAGTAATGCTGTGAATATGGGAGCACCATGCTAGAGCTAAGCATTACTGTACGTTTTATGTGCTGTTTCGTCCATCAATTTAACATAGTATTTCTTAAGGAGCCCTTTTCATCACAATAGATATTTTGTTTGTAGAAATAGAGATCATCCCAACAATAACTTGGTTCCAGCTTGCATTCATATAGTTTTACATTTGCAAAATGTTTAGACAAAGATCAAAGCATTGTTTGAACACAGTCACCAAGCGCAGCTGTGTGTTGCTCATTTAGGGATTTTTGTTATGACACGGATTTTATATGCATGTGCTTCGGTAAGACTGGCATTCTGACTTGTCAAGATTGTTTCATGAGAACATCTGTGCTACTGCAACTGAACAGGGGAATTATAAAAGTGAAAATACTTACCCACTGCTGACCCCTGCTATGAACCAGGGAATAAGTAAAAATGTGTGTGTGCGTGCGAATTATACTGATTCAAAAGGGGAAGGTAAAGCTGTAATTCCAAAACAGGCACTTTGTGCATGATGTGTAAACTGCTTGAATGTGTGTGAGTATAGAATGATACATACACGCTGTGTGTAAGTTTGATGCTGGTGTGGAGGTAGCCTGAGCTTCTGTGAGACTGGGGTCACAGATGACAGGAGATGCAGCCGCCTCCTGCTCACCATCATCCTCCTTTTTCTCCTCCTCACCTCGCAGCTCAGCTTTTTCTGCTAGCCTCTTTGATGTCCGACTTGACCTTTGAGCCTATGATTGAAATGTTTACATAGGGTGAAAAAATATGATTTTTCAGTTGCTGAAACTAACTACCTGAAACTATAGAAATGAGCCCAAGATGAAAATCTATTACCCACACACCTCAATACTCTTCTCAGTCTGCAAGCTAATTTTTCTTACCTTTGCAGCAGGTCTTGACATGGAAGCTTTTCTCTGTGCCCGTCCTTTGGATTTGGGCACCTTAGGGCCAGAGAGTGTCTTCATAGTGAAAGCAGCATGCTGAAGGATGCAGTCATTGCCACAGTAAACAGAATCTGGTAGTGCTTGTTTAGAGCAACCAGGTCCGATGCACAAGGGAAGAGAGCTATCCATCTCAGGCTCAGGTTGAGCTTCAGGTTGAGCATCAGGGTCTGGCCTTGCTTCAATAGCCTGCTCTTGCTCCTCCTCCTCCGTTTCCTCCTCTACCAGCACAGTCTGCTGAAAACAGATGTTCATCTTAAATTCAGAGAGCAAACTTTCTTCATGAAGATTATCTATCACACGTATGTGGTCACACAGGAATGAAAGAAAATGCTAAAGGTTTTGTAAATGAAGGCGATGGGCAGTGTAAAGATTGATGACAACCCAAATTAAATTCAAACCTTAACTGCTCGCTGGTCCTCTTGTGCTTCTTCAACAGCAGGACTTTGTGTCAAGCATTCAGGAAAGCTAAGCTCAGGGTCTGGCTGAGGGTGAGACTCAGACTGGCTTTGTTTCTTTATAGTGCAAGGCGGGCAGACGTACTCTTGCATACTCTGATGGCCTTGTGTCTCACTGACACCGACGCATTCACCGTGGAACCACTCCTGGCAGCTGTCACAGCAGATCATAAACCTTTAAAAAGCAGTGAATAGATAATAGGAAGTGAAAAATGGTACACAGCTGAACTATGCAAATCGTCCGAAAGAACAGCTCAGCCTAAGAAATCCAGTTACTACATATAAACATGTACCTCTTATCTTGTTTCTGTCTGCAGATGCAGAACAGAGCATTTGAGTCATATCCTTCATTGTGTGATATCCTTGAAAACTCTTCTGTATTTTTAGCATCTTTCTTCTCCTCCTCCTCTGGCACTTCATCAAACTGACCAGGAGTTAGCTCAGGAATCTGATCAAAGTCACTGTCTATGATCATGCAGTCTGAGTTTGATTGCTGAGCAGGACTTAGGGCTGTATCAAAGAGAGCAGCCGAACCCTCTTTTTCAGGAGGACTTTGTGGATCAGTTTCTTTTTCCACTTCTTGTAAATGCTGTTGCTCAGTTAAATTAACCAGCACCACATCATCATCACTGTCCTTATCATCTGCAATGGTTGACTGAAACTCCACAGCCCTCCCCTTTCCTCTACCCCTCCCTCTACCTTTGCCCCTACCTCTTCCTCTACCTCTCCCCTTTCCTCTGGCCTTTCCCTTTCCTCCTTTCCCTCCTCTAGCTTTGGAGTCTTCCTGTCTGCTATTAGAAGCCAGCTGTTCCTTAATCTGTAACAAAGTCATTTCATCACTATCCTCTTCATGACTTGAGATTAAAACCACATCATGGATCTCTTCTCCCTCTGCATTGCCAGAAGCACCTGGCTGTGCAATCTCCATGTCATCAATGTTATCAGCCATCTCAGTTTCATCTATAGCCTGTGGATTAGGAGACTCAATGGCTTCAGTGGCTTCTAAAATGTCAGGAACCGCCAGTTCATCTGACATTGTTAGTGACAGGCCCTCACTGCCCCCAAGCAGTGTGAAGGCAGTGTGGAAAGCAGACCCAAAATCCTGCCATAAGCTGGGATCAAGGCTGCCTCCTGCGGAAGTTTCTGAACCCGTTTTGCTATTCTCAGAGACAGGTGAGGATGGGGCAGACCACTGAAGTTCATCAATAACACTCCTTGCTGTACGAGTAGCTTTCTGGGTGGTGGGGGTCTCTGTAGCGGTCTGGGCTGCTGTTTGATTGGTCCGACGATTTCTGCCTCGTCGAACAATTGGAGGACTGTAGGTTAGGTCTCCAACCTCCTCCATGAACTCCCTTCTTGCAATGGTTGTTCGTCGAAACCCCCAAGACTTTCTAACCTGTGACAAGGTCGGCCTAACACTTGACTCGGCCTCTTCTGAGGGCATCTGCCGTTCGTCTGCAGATAAACAGAAAGAAATTGATTTAACAAAAGCAACACCCACGTTTCACCTTTAGGCAACTGGCAGGCTGATTGTACCTGAATTATTATTATCATCAGCAACACTGCTGTTGTCCATCATGTCCATGCTGACATTTAAAGGAAGCCACGCTGTTCAAACCTACAAGATCCTTTTAGTTAGTGTCTGTAAACTATGTTCACAATTCACTAAGTTAAACAAGAAATAAAACAGAAAACACGTACCTGTGCAAACTGTATGCAGACAGCTGCAAACACCAAATGTGTTTAGGGTGTGTAAAGAGTCATCCCAATGTTTCTTGCTGTGAACCTGTAAAAATCATGGATGGAGAAAAAACCCAAACCAATCTACATTAGAGACAGGTGATTTAAAAAATATACGCAAAAAACAATTTTGTTAAAAAGCTCAATTCCATTTGTTGCTTTGCAATGAAAGAGAACTGCAATAAACTCCACATCACATAGCTTATTCATTAGCACCACAAACAGTTTCAACACTGAGGATTTAAAAGGATTTCTGATAGCCTGTATTAACTTTAGCTCCTGGCCAGCTAATGGGCCTCTTTGACATGAACTCCTACTCAATACTCTGATTGCATCTTAATTTATGAAAGTGAGCAGTGGAAGCCTTACAAAGTCTCACCATGCAATGTTCATGTATAATTTTTAACACAAGTCTAAACCTCATGCAGTTGCCTTAAAAGAAAGGCAGTTACAAGATTGTGTTTATGCATCCATCTCCTTGAAATTCATGCATCTTGATTTGGAGCAACAACATGTGGGGAAAACCACTCTTCACCAATATTTGTCCACCTTGTAGTAACATTAAAATGCATGACATGTTGCTTAAACACAAATACTGTTTTTATGTGTATACACACTTCCAAGCTCACTTGCACAGTGGTCTCCATGACTGTTGTGGGTATGTCTGAACAAACCCTGAGGGTCACCAATTTATGAATTGAAAAATGTTAAAGTCATGTAAAAGTTTTCCCATGACTCAATAAAAGACCTAATAGTGTATATAACTACCTTTAGTTGTATTTAGTGGAAGTAATTTTCTGTATGACTTTATCAGTTTCTCACATCATTGTGGAGAAACTTTAGACCTCTCTTCTTTACAATGTTTAAGTTCACAGGTTTACAGGCATTCTTTAATGTACTGATCTCCTAAAGAACCGCCACAGCATTTCAGTCAAACTGAGGTCTGGATTTTGACCGGGCCATTGCAACACCATGTTTCTGAATTTCTTTTAACCATTCTGTTGTAGGTTTGCTGGTGTGTTTGGGGTCCTTGTCCTGTTGCATGACCCAATGTCAGCCAACTTTTTGCTGACAAACAGAAGGCCTCAATTTTGAGTCGAGGTATTGTGGTATATAGAAGAGTTCATGGTTGAGTCAATGACTGCAAGGTCCCCAGGTCCTATGGCTGCAAAACAACCCCAAATCCTCATCCCTCCACTGCTGTGATTCACAGTGGGTATGAGGAATTTGTGCTTACATGTCAGCATAGTCTTGGAGTTTGTTCTAATGCAATTTTGTAAACCTAAGCTTTGCTGCCATGACTTTTATAAAGAAAAGAGACTTTCTCTTGGCAACCCTTCCAAATAAGTCATTTCTTATTGTACTGTTATGAACATTTAACATATTGAGGCCTTTAGAGTGTGAGATGTAGCTCTTTTTTTTCTTCTTCAGGCATTGCTTGAGCATTTCTTTGAGCACGTCTTGATGTATGCTCAATCATCCAGAAAAAAAAGAAAGAAATGCTGACATTCAAAGGAAGCCACGCTGTTCAAACCCAGAAGAAATCCCAAACAGTTGTAGTGTTTTCAGTGGAAGATACGTTTCACTGAGTGAAGAAATGTTTTTCACATCCAGATGAACAGAATCAACATTTAGGATTTCTTTGAGCACTGACCTTAAAGTGATTTTGCATGGACATCCACTTCTGGTACTGTGTTAACATGATAATGATCAGTTAATCAAGTGTATGTTTTTTAGCACCACCTGGCTTCTCCTTACCCTCTTAATTTTTATGAAAACATTAAGGGAGTACTTAGTTTTTCACAGGACTGTATAGAGTCCGCTTTCTTTTTCACATGACTGCATTTCATGCCTGAAATGAGTATTTGTTCACTGTACACTTAGTTACATGGATCTCTCCAACATCAGACACTTTCAAAACCCCTTTGAAAACCCTTTATTTCCTTTGGCTTTAAACCAGACCGAGTTACTTTTTTTATCTGTCCTGCTTTCATCATGTTTTTTCACTTTGTGTTTTCTTTTTTCAATCTCTTACCCATATCCCATAACCACATCATTTTCTGGAACTTTGGTCAGCAAGTGTTTTTAAAATGTGCTTAGAAATAAATCTGACTTCACAACTTACAGTCAGCCAATCAAATCAACCTATAGTTTAATTGTGAAACAACTGGATTTGATTTTTTAACAAATGCCAACATTGGGCTTAATCCATCTGACGTGCAAAGATGTCAGTACATTTACTCAAGCACCGTACAAGTGCTTTCTTTGCACTGCATTTAAGTGTTTTCCACTTCTGAATTGGGTGTATGTGGAAAATGTACATGAAATAATGATATTTTACAATTCAGCTTAAATACAATTTGTAGCAAAATCTGTACTTTTTGCTCAAGTAGGTTTGTTGGAAGGTTACAGATACCTTTAAGCTAAGATAAGGTAAGATTAAACCACATAACACACAATCATGTTAACAATATCTTTGAATCATTTTCGGAGTTTTAAATAGAAACAAACTGCATATTAATAACTATATAATTTAACAAACTGTAGGATACAGTAATAAAAAGAGGGGTGAAATGTTGTTTAATGTGTATAATTTATCACGTTACCCTTTGTACTTTTGAGGATTTAACTTGTATTAAGTCTTCCCATACTGCCACAGTAAAGGAAAAGATGTTTGCACTTTTCACAGCACTGCACGTCTATAAACACGTGCTGTGTCCCTGTTTTGCTTCGTAGACAAATTACTTTGTTGAGTTTAAAATTCAGCTCGGCTGAAGTCTGCATTAACAGTTTATGAGATGCAACTCGCAGAGACGTTTATGGTGATGAAATTCACAGTTCATTTTCTCACTGTGGTTAATTTCTGAGCTCTACTTGCTGCTAATGTTACCCGGTGCAACCAGCTGCTGTGTTCACTGATGCTTCACATTACAAAACTGGCCTGCTAGGAGCGATACGTTTATGCAAAACTCAGCAAAGTGTGGCTGGGAAGTCCATAATGTTTCTGTACTCCAAATGAAACCACAGCACGTACTAATTTAACTGCCACACCTAATTCAGTTGTAAAACCGAAAACGAAACGTCCTTGCCCTGAAACCCCGCAAACACTCACAAGTTATTCCATAAAGGTAAAAGAGAGGCGTCTTCTATGTGGTGGCGACGACATTGTTCTCTGCAGCTAGCGTAGCTAAAGCTAAACTTAAGCTTCTAAATCACCTGTTAATAAATACTCTACGCAGCAGCGCTACGTCTCACTAGCGATACCGACTACGGAATTAAATGCTGAACGCCCGTACACAGACACGGAAATCATACCTTCGATGTAATTTATATATTTTCCAGCTATGGTTTGAGTCGCTCGGCAATCTAGCTAGCACCCACAGTACAGCCTTCCATTTTCTGGACCTTGCTGCAACATAATCTCGCGAGAAGTATTCGCATGGAGAGCGACGTGGTTTCTTCTTCGTCAGACCACGTGACTTTCGCGCATTGCTTTGTGGGTACCCGTGGCAACAAAATCAAAACACTGCATCAAGCGCTAGTATTTTTTATGGGCTCAAAATGTTGTCATAAATATTTTGTACTTGTAAAAAAGATTTGTATGTGTAAAAAAGATTTGTTTGTGCGTAAAAAAGATTTGTGTGTAAAAAAGATTTGTGTGTGCGTAAAAAGATTTGTATGTGTAAAAAAGAATTTGTGTGTGCGTAAAAAAGATTTGTATGTGTAAAAAAGATTTGTGTGTGCGTAAAAAAGATTTGTATGTGTAAAAAAGATTTGTGTGTGCGTAAAAAAGATTTGTATGTGTAAAAAAGATTTGTGTGTGGACTTAGAAAAAAAAACCCTGCAAGTAACAAGTACGGATTTTGACCCTATTTTTCTTCCTTTCATCTGATTGGTCAATGTCATGTCAATCACAAATGTAACAATCCAATCAGAGAACAGATGGGTTTGGCTGTCAAAGGGGCGCTTTTTTGAACTGCAGGTCTTTGAAGGGAATAAATGCCCTTTTACATGCCAACCCAGCATTTTCCTTCATCACCATGAAGGAAAACAGTCTGTGGTCGTCCGAGTTTGGTGATTTTTGTGTCACAGGTCTACGTGTTTAATACAGGGACTTCCACAGCCTTTTCAACAGCGCTGCGGACGGTGGGGGCGGGCAGTGTTTTGGAAATGACAGTCTTCATTACAAAGCTTTCTTCGTTATGAATTAGCATACATGTTTTTATTGAACATTTGAAGAACCAGCAAAAAAACCAAACTCTTGTAGAGGACATAAAGTTAGAGATAGAAAAGACAAGGAGCAGGTGCATCTAATACAGGTAGAGCTGCTGCAAAAACCCACAGAGCCCAGCAGCCAGCGTAACAAATTCTGGATCCTTTGCTTTTAGTTAGCAGTTAGCATTAGCAGCACATCCTGCGTCCGATGTGAAAGGACTTTTATGCTGCGCACTGTGACTCACAGCAATGGTCCTGGGTCAGCTCTGACTTTGTGTTAAACTAATCCTAAAGTAATAATGGTATTTCTAACCACTGATATACCACAACTTTTTCCTTTCAACAGCTACTGAAAGTTAGGGGACCTAGCTGCTATCGGATATTTATATAGCGATCCTCCAGCTTCAAACTGTATCACCCTTCAAGGACCTGCAGTTCAAAAAAGCGCCCCTCTGACAGCCAAACCCATCTGTTCTCTGATTGGATTGTTACATTTGTGATTGACATGACATTGACCAATCAGATGAAAGGAAGAAAAATAGGGTCAAAATCCGTACTTGTAACTTGCAGGGGTTTTTTTTCTAAGTCCACACACGAATCTTTTTTACACATACAAATCTTTTTTACGCACACACAAATCTTTTTTACACATACAAATCTTTTTTACGCACACACAAATCTTTTTTCGCACACACAAATCTTTTTTACACACACAAATCTTTTTTACGCACATACAAATCTTTTTTACGCACACACAAATCTTTTTTACACATACAAATCTTTTTTACGCACACACAAATTCTTTTTACACATACAAATCTTTTTTACGCACACACAAATCTTTTTTACACATACAAATCTTTTTTACAAGTACAAAATATTTATGACCACATTTTGAGCCCATACAGATCCCTG
>NW_024582452.1:680467-765481 GCF_018398535.1 Haplochromis burtoni
CAACAAGCCCAGGTCCAGTTGACTTTGGTGATTTGGACTATTCCATTTCACAGGTGTTGTTAATTTCTTTCCCTTTATCTCATGTACAGGCCAACGCAATCTATTTATTGTTTCAGGTTGTAGTATTACACAACGTTTTCAGATCTAATAGAAAAAATTTTTAGTGTGTCGTAATTCATTCAATTTATTGTCTTTATTTATAACTGGCATTATTGTTTCTTTCTATTATAGAATCTTACAAGAAAGAGGCAAAATTGTATTCCATTGTGCTTTATTAGCTGCTTCGGTAAAATAACAAATCAACAATGCAAAAAAAACCATTGCAAAACAACATACTGGAAAACAGTTATTCATCACTTGATTGCTTCAATACAACACCTGGGCACATATATGCAGGACTTTTCCATATTTTTTGCATACTTTTTTTTTGTTTTGATATCGCTCTCTCTCTTAACCGATCAAATATCGCTGTGGTAGCAGCTTTACACTCGGTATGACCCAGGTTGATAGAGGGTGCCCAGTCTGGATCGCATTCCAGCATTTTGTAGGGTGGTTGGTTTTCCTACAAAACACAACAAACATTATCCCGCAAAGCCACAGTGAACGCAGCATAGGGTGGAAATTAGTGATGTGCGATACCACTTATTTCCTTTCCGATCCGATACCAAGTAATATTCAGGGTGGTATCGACGATACTAATCCGATACCGATACTTTGTACAAAAACTTATTTTATTTATTGTATCTCAAATTATAGCATCATAATGATTACAGGACATCAGATTACTTGTTCTTATCACTTAATAATGCAGAGTTCATCATATAGAAATAAAAAACCTGAAGTTGTGCGCTATTTGAACACCTTGCCTGCCAGCAGGAATAAAGGACTCCGTGAGAGACATCTGTCTCGCCCTAGCAGCACCTGTCCCTGTCCTCCTCTTCAGTTCACCTCAACATACGCTCGTCATATTCTGTGATATGATTTACTCTGAGGTGTTTCACAAGGTTAGTGATGTTGCCACAACCATACATGCCAACCCTCCCAATTTTTCCGGGAGAATACCGAATTTCATTGCCCCTCCCGAAAATCTCCTGGAGCCACCATTCTCCCAAATTTTTCCCGATTTTCCACCCGGACAACAAAATTGAAAAACCATATCGCAGAATTCATAGCGCGGCCCAGCCAATTCCAGTTTCCAACAATGGCGGCAGCTACTTAGTTTTAATATTACTCTTATTTCTCTTTCTGGGTCGCAAAAAAACTTTTAACATATTTTTTTTTTTTTTTTTTTTTTTTTTTTTTTTTTAATCAACGTAATAAAAAAAACAATTTAAAAACACAAAAAAACTTTTAACATATTTTCAGGTGAGAATGTAGCTGTGTAAACTTCAAATATCTGAGCCGACCGACACATCGTTTTCAAACCCCCGCGGTCTTTCGCTACTCGGGTTAAACATGATATATAAGTCACTTTGATAACTTAAAAATGTTATTGTTTGGCTTTTTCAGTGTTTTATTTGTTCGTGAGTAAATCGGTTTGGCTGAGATTAAAGTTATTAGATTAGATTAGATTAAATTAAATTAAATTTAACTTAATCCCTCGGGAGGGTTCCTCCGGGGTTTTCACACAGCTGAATAAACGTCAAACAGAAAATGATTAAACAGAAGAGTTTACGTCAGTGCCTGGTTATATTTTAGATAGCAAGGAGCAGACGGCAGCATTTCACTCCACCGAGGGAGCTCATGACGTACTATGGTAAATGGCCTGTATTTGTATAGCGCTTTTACTAGTCCCCCCTAGGGACCCCAAAGCGCTTTACACACCCAGTCATCCACCCATTCACACACTGGTGGAGGCAAGCTACAGTTGTAGCCACAGCTGCCCTGGGGCAGACTGACAGAAGCGAGGCTGCCATATCGCGCCATCGCTATGCCTCTGGCCAACACCAGTAGGCGGTAGGTGAAGTGTCTTGCCCAAGGACACAACGACCGAGACTGTCCGAGCCGGGGCTCGAACCGGCAACCTTCCGATTACAAGGCGAACTCCCAACTCTTGAGCCACGATCGCTACCCGGCTTTCTTTAGACCACGAAGGCCGGGTCCTCAGGTGGAAGCAGCCTCTGAATTTGGACACCCCAGCTGTTTCCGGGCCGGCCAATAATAACGGTGACATTTAACGTATTTTATCCGATAAATAAACCCTGTAAAATGTATTTATCACCCCCCAACAGCTCTTTTGAATGTCTCCCTAGTACGGCCACAACACCTCACTCTTGGAGCACTTTTTTGCCGCATGTATGGCAAACCACGTCTCAGCTGTTTGTGAAGGTAAAATACGTCCGCACAATTACAATCAGCAATTGTGAGTGCGCACGCCAAGGGGCTGCGAGACATTTATGCCGCTGTATTTCGCACATGACTATGAAAGGCGGAAGAGGAAGTAGTTCCTTTGAATGTAGATAATCCGAATGTTATAGTTTCTTTCCACTGTGTTCCTGTTAATGATAAACTACAAATTTACTCTAAATTACTAAAATATCGATATTTTAATGTGAGAATCGATTCTAGAACATAAATGATTGGTATCGGAGGAATCGATATTTCAGGATCGATCCGCACATCACTAGTGGAAATGCTTGGAGCAGACTAACATGTAAGCTGGAGTGTTCTGGAACATTATATTTGGTCTTGGAATGGCTGCAATCCAGGCCATCCGTCGGCTCTTTGTTACTTTGGAAACACGGCTTAAACAATTTCTCCTCCACGACGTAATCCGATAACAACCGATCTCTTTACCCATAGGCTTCCCGTGGCTGTCATGCGACCAGCTACTGCAGTTAATAATACAACAGCTTCTTGCCATTTTCTGTTTCTTTTTAACGCTGTGTGACTGACTGTTTTCATGTGAAAGCCTGCGTGCGCTAGTACCGCTTGCCACTCGTTCCCAGAATCCTTAGCTGTTTTACCCCTGAATGACGTCACCTTTTCAATCTCTATGGGTTTGAAGAGGATGTCCAACACTGAGGTCTACTGTGCTAACATAAATAACGTCAAATATGTTTAATGCTTTTGTTATTTTAGTTTTCCATTACGAGTTTTATGTTGTTTTTTTTAATCAGTGTGGTTTCTATTAATTTCTAAAGTGAATGTGTTTGAAATGTGTTTCGGGGTTTTTTTGTGTTGATTTTAGCATTTTTTTTTCAGCCTTGTCTCTAATTTTGTCACCAAAGGGCTCAACCACCGCTGTCCCTGTGATGTACTCATTCCTAATTTTGTTCACTCCCAGTGAATATCTTGGCATTTCAGCTCTGTCTCCTTATGTCAGTGCCACCCTCTTCAAACTATACTTCAAAGGACCCCCTCCACCTTGCCTGCATTCTCTTCACTTCTCTTGCGGCACTGTCTATTGCTTTGGATGATTGACCCTAGTTTGTCTGTGAAGGACACTTTGGTGGACAGACATCTGGGACTCGCCACCAATTGTTCTTAGAACTGAAGAAGCTTCTCGGATGAGAGGTGAAGCGTCTTCAAGGAAATGCTTTTCTTTCCAAGCTCCTTAGATTGACCCCAGTTATTTATCTACTCCTTGCAGTTTCGCTGTTGCAGTCAGAGTAATATGTAATATAATATTACTAACAAACAACTAATTGTGGAGAAAGTAGATTTAAAGTCATGCAGACTTCTCAATCCAAAGCCACCTCAAACTGGTTGTGCTGGTAAATGGGGCTGAACTAGGAATGAATAAAACAAATAATTCCCTGGTGCCACCCCGCCAAAATCTTTCTCACATCACACTCAAAACAACTCATGCACCAAACTGACGATTTTTTATTTTTTTTTTCTTCACTGATCCATTTATTTTTATATACAATATGTAAACAAGAACGAGACACAAGCTCAAAACAGACATGCTCACAGGCAGTAATATCCAGCCAAAATGCAGTTTCTATTAATGTCTACCCAGTTCTTAGCAGCAGTCTGACCAGGATTTACTTTGGATATCTGGTCAAACTGGTTTTGCTTAGAGCTGACATTCATATAAAGTAATATACTTTCCAATAACTTTTTTTTGTTTTGTTTTTTTAAACACATAGAAATGTAATTCCAACAAACATACTATAAAAACATATAACACTATAAATATTGTTCAGGTATCTTCTTACAAAAAACTTTGTACAGTTTAAATTTTTAATTCATTTTCATAAATTGGATCTCTTTCTGTAGTCCTATACAACATAAAACTACAATACAAAACTGGTAGGAGACAGAAATGCCACCACTGACATGAAGAGTACATGGCTGAAACCATTTTTAAACTTGCATTGCTAAATTAAAAAAACAAAACAAAAAAACCCAAACACCTTAGTTGGCATGAAGCGGTGGTTTATACCAAAGATAAAACTTGCATCAGTCAAAAGATCTCTGATGGCACCATGATAAATGTTGATGGCTGTTTCAAATGTTTTGTCTCAGAATATGGTGAACTGTCGGCAAAATAAAAAACAACCCTGAAGGAGCAGCAATGGATGTGATAAAGACAAAAGTTTTATGTGGATTCATACAATCTTGCTCAGAGATGAGAAAGTGGTGAGAGAGCTGTAACATAACTACAGTATGGCAAACATATTGACTCACATTTATTTCTCAAGACAGACAGCTTTCACAAGGTGAATCCACCTGAACATAGATGAGGAAACTGAGAATGACATTTGAACCAAAAACTAGGTGTACATAAGGGAATGGGAAAAAGCGATTTGTCACAGAGGTGTGGGCCTTCCGGCACCACATCCGAACCAAGGAGTCCCACAGTAACCTCCCAAAATGTGCCCATAGTGTAGCAGTTAGGTCACAGTAACACCAGCACTGTCCTTGCTTTTGTCCATATATGTGGGAGAGTTGCTTTTGTCCGATATTGATCCCGAGCCTGAAGGCACGGTCTGCGTGGCGGGAGAGTGGCCCGATGGTTTGACTGACGGCTCTGAGTTGGGGTCTGCCTCCGGCTCCTGCTGCGCTGTGGCTGTTTAGATTTTAAATAAATAATAATAATTTAAGAAGAGAATATATACAGGTTGTCTAAATCATCTTCGCACAGTTTGTTTCTTAAACCACTGGTTAGGTAAGAAGGAAAAAAATGTCTACAATTCTCATGAATGATGTAACGCATTTGTGTTTATGATTTCACATTTGCACTGTACCTTAGGGGGCTGAGCTACCAAATAAGAGTGGGGAAGAAAAACGGACAAAATTGGAGACGATTTCATGTTGAATTTAAATCTAACATTAAATCTGACATCACATTAAAATTACCAAATAGGAATACAATGTAAGAATACAAAAGAAAAAGAATATCCCACTGAAACTGAAGAGCACTTACATTAACTAAACAAAACACTGATGACAAGTCTGTTGTAATAAAGCTCCTAACCATTTCTACCCTGCTTCTTCTAACTAATTTCTTAATCTTTTGTGTCATTTATAGGTCTGTTTATTCAGTGGGCAACTTTATTCCTTTTAAAAAGTGTGATGCAGTGATTACATGACCAACGAATGACCGACTGACAGGTAAATATAGAAGGCGTCACCATAGTCACTTTTAGCTTAGTTTTACTAATAGTTTAACGCTTTAAAAAAATAAAATAAAATTACATCCATCCATCCCAGGTATGCTTTGTCTTACCCGATTGTGTGCAGGACTTCATGTGCTCTGGCCAATGGGCTTGCTGGCAGGGGTAATCACAGTAACTGGTGTTCCAGCAGCAATAGAATATTGCCTCCTTCCGACAGTTAGCACACCACTGTTTCTTTTTGGTCTCGTCCACCGCTTGCTGCTTTTCTAACTCCATTTGCTTTTTCACCTCAGCCACCAATCGTTCCCTTTCCTGCTCCAAACTCTGCCTCATCTCTGCCATTGTTAGTTCTGCATTTAAAAGACACCAAAACAAAAAACTTGAAACTTGTATACCATGTCGACACCTGTTTAAAATTTGATGGCGAGGAAAAGGCAGGTTGAAGATCAAATAAGCTCTGCGGAGTGACAGAGGTAAATGGGTATCTTACCCAGATTGTGCTTCATCTCTGACAACTCTTGCTGATGGAGCCACTGGAGCTTCTCGATCTCTATCCTTAACCGTCGAATCTGTGGTAAAAATACACTGTGATTATAAATACTTACGTATTATTACCACAGAAAGTGTTGCTTTGACTGACAATCTTTACCTCTGCAATCGTGTTTCCCGATGTGCTTTTGGAAAGATCATTGTAGATTTCGGTCATCGTCCCCTTTATTGTGTCCATAATCTGCAAAATATTGGTAAAAATGTGACATTACTGTTGAACTCAGTTATAACCTTTGCAAACAAAGTTAATAGAGTAGAATTTTAATTTATATGAAAAGGCTCCAACTTACTTTGTTTGTGTATTTAGCTATATCTGCAGCTACATCAGCTGAGACTGTGGGAATCTGCAAGTCACCAGACATAAAAGAAGAGCTACCAGATGTGACCTGGGCAGATGTTGATGAGGATGCACTCAGAGGTGGGTCTTTTTGTTGCCCTGCAGAGGATGATGATGACAACAAAAAATTACAGGGAAATTATAAAACTTCAAGTACACTTTTTATTTTGTTATGGTGACTAACGTGGACATGACTAATTGTATTGGTGTATATACCCTTGGCTGCTTGTCTGGTCTGATAGCGAGTGCTTGAAGAAGAGTTCTGCTGTTGTGGGCTGCGCGTCTGCACAGCCGACTGCTCTCCATCCTGTTGCTGTTGCCTCTGCATCTTCTGCATATGCCACTTCTGAGAAGACGTTTGAAACTTTGTTGGATTCCAAACTACAGCCCGCTGCACAGCTTGAGCAGTCTCTTTAGGCAGTAGGGGACGCTGTTTCTTTACAGCTGTAGTCACTGGTGAAGAAGTGGAGACAGTAGAAGGCGTACTGGTGGATCCACTGGTGGTGGTCGTGGCACTGGGCTGAGCAGAAGCGGCAGAGGAAACGAGGTTGAGCGCCGATGTGACAGAAGGCTGCGACGAGTCTTTCATGCTGGATGTAACATCACGTGCTGGTGCTACTGATGTAGCAGATGAAGGCAGTTTGCCTAAGCAGTAAAAAAAAAAAAAAGTCTCTTATCGGTGAGGCGTTTTGCATTTCAAAATCAGCCACATTAAACAGATTTAACATTTTATAGCATATATAAGATTATATTTATTTAGAGCATTTCAAAGTATGATTGAGATCACTATGTAGACATAGAACCCAGTCACGTTGTTTCTTGTCTGAATGCATGGCATTTGAAAGCAAAGCTTCCTGATAATTACTGGAATATATTGTCCTCTCCATTTAGTACTGTTTCTCTGCCACTGACTGCCAAACAAAGACACAGTTTTATATTTCCGCCCCCCTCCTGCTTGTCATTGTGGCCAAAACACTCAAACTTAACTTCCTCTGCCCACAGCCGTTCTTTCCAAAACAATTCCAGCTTATCCAGATGTTGTTTTGCAGACTTTAGAGGTCGACTTCTGTGATAATCGCAGTTAAGATTGCGACAATTCTTCAATGTAGACCCTGTTTGTGCATCAACTCAATCAATAAGCTCATGACTACCCTTACGTCATCTACATAGTCTTCCACCTAGCAGAGAAACACTGCACAGTTTAATCTGAAGGGTTTCATGGTTTTTCACATCATGCCTTAACTTGTGCAATTCCCCATACCTGACACTCTGATGTTTCGTATAACCCCCCCCCCGGGGGAAAAAAAAAACAAAAAAACAACAAGCCTCACCTTCCAGCTTGGCAACATTAGACTCTTTGGCAGCTTTGGCAGTGGAAGGTCCCAGCTCTTTTTTCGCCCTCTTTGAGTCACGACCTCCATGTTCATCCCCTAAGTCAATCACAAGCTCTCTTTCAGAATCAGAGTCCTGCTCAGCTGCTGATGTATTAGCAGCTGCTTTGACATCCTCTGGGGCTTTGGGTTTGTCAGCAAGGGGTTGAGACTGGGGTGTTCTGGGCTTGTCCTTGAGGTCTCTATCTGGGCCATTGCTACCCTGCTTCTCTTTGAGTGGGGGTTCCAGGGTGGCTTTATCCCCCGTTGCCACAGCTCCTTCCTTATTCTCTCCATCAGTGCTTGCTTTAGACCTTTTTCTCTCCATTTTGTCCTTGTCCTCCTGAGCTGAACTTTTTGGCTTGTGTTCCTCATCACTGAGATACTCGCTGTCACTTGAATCTGATTTCTCAGAGTCCTCAGAGTCACTGTGATCCACATCTTTATACGCATCTTCAGATATCTCATCAATACCTATATTAAGAAATGGACATTGTGTTAATTTCTTTCTGTCAGAAGCAAATAGAAAGAAATAATGAACCCTTTCTCTGGTAATAGCTTAATAAACCCTAGTCAGCAGCAGTCACACAGGCATGACCGCCACTGATTAGAGAGTCAGAACTGCCGTGATGCATTTGTAAAATTGCCAAATTCAAATTAGTCTTGAGAACTAATCCACAACTTAAATTTCCTAGATTTGTTATTAATCATTACATTGGCAAGTTCAAATGACTTGTACAGTACAAGAATAGAGTTCTGCAGCAAGTCATGTCACAAACTGGTTTTGTATGTACCAAGCTGTGCCTTGCAGCTTTCAATAGTCTTGTCCAAGCTCCTGATGGGTCTCTTTGGAGTAGAAGGGGGCGCAGGGACTCCTTGTTGTTGCTGCTGTTGTTGAACAGTCTCACTCAGCTCTTTGAGATCCATTTCAGCCTTGACTCGATCTGAAATGAACATGTAAATGTTTGTTTAATCACAAATTCATTAATTATTAAGTACTTTTTGATTATTAGCCTTTGTAAGAACATAAATGCGGTCTCTCTTTGCTTTTTTGTTACTGACCCAGGTTGAGATTGAGGATGCCACCTGTCCCTGCAGTCCTCTCCTGCTTTGGCACCAGTCCAGGGTTAAAGGGCTTTGGACTACCTGACACGCTGCCTGCAGGACCCATCTTCCCTGAAACAGGAGATGCTGTAATAAAAAGATTTTTTTATTTTTTTAAAAAGCAACAAAAAGAAAAAAAAAGCTTATAATGGTGAATAAAATAAGTTAAAATCACATAAATAGAGTTAATGCAACCAGAGTGGAGAAGACTTACCAGTACAGTCCATTGATTCCTCTCCAGTGCTGTAATGGAGTGCAGGATTTCTGTTGCCCTTTTCCACATCTTGCTCTCCATCAGACCCTGTGTGAACCGAAGAGTTTGTACTCATGGGAGACCGAGGCATGTCTGTCATTGAGACCCGCCGATTCATACTGCTGGGTGTGCTACTCTTGCTGAGGACCATCTTAGGAGAAGCGGTTATATCAAAGTTGAAGCGAAGTTTATCTGGTTTCTCTGTTTTCACTGTACCAGCACCGGGGTTGGAAGGGTCCACCAGCATTTGTAGCTGGTTGTTGGGGGTGTACGGAGTGCGGAAGGGTGCGTAGTTGAAGACTCCAAACTTCTTGCGAATGTTTTCCACATAGACCTCCATTTCTTGCATGGCACTATTGAAAATGCTCTTTGTTTTCTTTACAGAGAAAGGGATCTCTTTGGACATGAGGTAGCAGTTGTTGATGGGAACCCAGGCCCTATGTGGAAATGCAACAACAGAACAAAATAATGTTTTAATACATTTAATATCCAGTGGAGATACAGCAACTCGGGTCTTTTCTAAACCTCTAAAACAAGGAGAGTTTCCTCTATAGTGCCCAAAAGGTTCATCTCACCTGTCGTGCTGCCCGAAGAAGCGTGCATCTACTTGCCCATCCTTTTCACGAAGTGCTTTTGCTGGCCAGAATGGAAAGCCCTTCAGCTTAGCCCAAACCAGGGGGTGGGGTTGACTCTGTTGGATAGAGCAAAACAGTAAAATACTGTGCTTCACAAAGCTGATATCCAAGCTAAAACGTATAAAAAAAAATCTGTTACTTTTATGGATTTAAATTAATGTAAAGACCTACACATGGCTCACAAAACCAGTTGTCCCTTTTTTGGCATGCGGACAGGTAGCACTCTGGACACACCTCAATCTCATTCATCTAAAAAAAGAAAAAGGAAAAAAAAGTATTAAATGAAGATGATGCAAGTCCATAAAAAAAAGACACATTTACAAAAATGTCACCAAGTAATTAAAGTTGCTTTACCTCATGTTCACAGATCCTGACAATGACTTTCGCAGTTGCTGTTAATTTGTGATTGCCTGGAAACGACGCACAAGCTTAATTTATATATTCTTACGACAGTAAAGGGAGTAATGACGTACATCAAAGTTGCCTACCTCCATTATAGATGATGCAGTTGTGCAAGATCCATTTCACATCAGCAAGAAAAGCTTCAGTACAGCCATACATCTTCTTCTTTACATTCTATAGTACAGTGAAAATAATAATATCAGTCAAGCAACTGCACTTTTGCCAGCATTTTATATGCATATTTACCTCATGTTTCATTCTAATTCTAGTTTTTTTTTTTTTATTGTTAATACTTCTCCAGAAAAAAATAAAATAAAAATCTATATACGAGTACCTTCTCTAAAGTACACAAGTCCATGGGGTGGAAGATGTACTCTGCATAATCTGGATGTTGCTCCAGAGATACAGGCTTCTGAAAGGGCTCAGTCTGCTCAGATTAGACAAACAGGAAATAAGCACACATGAATTACACTTTCCTCATGGATGTTTCCAGAATCTTTGGTTGAATCTGCAACACGCAACTGGGCATATAAAGACTTGAAGAAACCCCTTACCCCAGGCTGTTTAATCTTTTGGAGTGCAAATTTGAGTAAATAGGAGAGCTGGTCTATTGTCAGCATTGTCATCGCCTTGCTCTGGGTTTCAATGCATTCAGCGACTGTAATTTTCTGCAACAAAATAATAATAAAAAAAAGACAATAATTGGTAAACTAAAGAGATACTATTCATATCTAAAACTGCGTTAAATTTAAATCACTTTTTTGTGATTCAGTTAGTGTATCCCAAATTGAAGAATTGTGTAACAAATACACGTAGAAGTGAATAAGTAGATCTAAACTTTAATCTTCTAATGTCGTCTCTTGTGCTCACAGAAGCATGAGCCATGAGTTTGAAAGGTAGTTTCTGCTGTTCATGGCACACAGTTCCACAATTACTTGTGTACACCCACATAAATGCACATGACTACAGCAAGATACCTCACACTCTGGACAGAACCAGTCGCCCTCGGGCTCAGCTGGTAGTTTGAGGCACTTGGCGTGGTACACCCTGGGGCAGAGCTCACAGCAGAGCACCTGGCCCTCGCGGTGGCACAGCCAGCAGTAGAAGTCATTCCTGCCGTCCTGCGGTACAACATCAACAGGGTCTGTGGTGAGTGCTGGCTGCTTCATATAGTAAAAGGGACCATGTCTTAGCTCTGACTGAAATGCAGGCAAGAGAAACAAGGGGGCAGGTTTCAAAAAACACGCAGGAACACAAAAAGGTGCAGTGCAACAGAAACAAGCTGGGATAAGCAGGGTAAGCAGCATAGAAGGTAATAAAGACAATCAGTCCAAAAAAATTGTTTTAAGAAAATCAGTTAATAGTCTGAACATCTAGTCATGTAATGGCTTCAAATAAAATCAATACTAACCAAACAGGTTCTACATTGCAAGCTGAGACATGGCTCACCTTAAACCTAAAGAGTAAACATTGCATGATGTGGCTCTCTGGTAAATGCCTAAATGGTATCTTAGTGTTAACATGTTACTACATGAATACAAGTTGATAGATGGCTCAAAAGAGTCTTTCTTTGCCCAAATTCAAGTCTTTGGCATTCAATTTGAGTGGTGTTAAAATCCAGCTGCTACTTATTTGACCTTTCCCAGAGAGCCAAAGCATGTATTCCAATAGTGCCACGAAGACATAACTATGCGCACGTCAGATACCTGTCAAATTATACAACAGGGGCTAAATTAGCTTTCAATATCATGTAAGATCAACACAGGACTAAAAGGAATCACGCAACACAACATTATCCACCAAGCAAACAATAAAAACCATATCCATCTAGGCTATTTGGTACTAAATGTCAACGTTAATGACCATTGGCGACTCACGTTGCATTAAACAACTTGTTTCCAAAATAATATATTCATGTGAATTGTGGCAGCTCACATTCCTGTATGGTGGGTCTACTTTAAAAAATGGCCAGTATTCAAGAGATTATGATCAAAATCAGTGTGTTCTCACAGGCAGTATATGGCACTTAGATTAGACTATTGCTGGGTTCTGTATACCTTGAAACTCAACGCTGGTCAAAAATGTCAAAGCTCACTACCATTCCAGTAAAGTTGGAAAGACAAGGAAAACAGGCTTTGCTTTGCTTGTTAGGAAGACATAGCCATTTATGCATCAAGCTAGCAATGCTTGATTTCTGCAGTTTAAAAATAAATACTGCTGCTTTACCTTATTTGGCGAATCACAAATACAAAACAGTGGCAGTATAGTTTAAAAAAAACTCTGAAATTTTACTACGGTTTACATTCACAGCTGCCACCTTGGATTGTTAAGTCACTGTTGGTGGGGCTGCTCTGACTTTCCGAGCTGCAAAACCAACTTGAGTTGTCTATTTGACAATTCTGACTTGGGACTATAGCACCAGTACATCTGGTAACATATTCTTGTTGAATACCCTCAGATACCCCCTCCCCCTAGTTCATCTCCTTTGATGATGGACAAGGAGGTCTCCGTCTCACCCTTCATGTTCAAAACCAACAACTGGCTAAAGCCTGGCATTTACACAGACAGCTGAAGACCCGAAAGCCAACTAGTCAATCCTGTTATACATCTTTAACGTCTACTTGGACTGTGCTGCCTGGGAAGCATATGTACTTGGTGCTTTGTAACGCAAGTACACGGACATCTGCATCAATCCTCCCACTAACTGTCTGATGATGAAATTCACGTCACTCGAACAGACCCTAGCAGACTTCCAGAAGTGGAAGGTATAATCTGCCAACTGTATGCAGTGCAATTTTTTTTTCCATATATTGTACACATTAGTTGTGGAAGCATGAGGCAAAAAATAAATAATTCTAAACACTTCCCATTCAAGACCCTGAAAATACACTTTATTATGGCTGTGTTTATACAGCGGTTAGATTGACCATAAACATATCTGATTTCTGATGCGGTCAGATAGCACATCATATGAAATGGTTCTTTTCAGGCACAACCCTGGCCTTAACATTCTATGAAAGTATATGGCCCATTATTGAAATTGGATAAAGAAATGGCCTTTGAGAACACACCTGATTTCAAAATGAACTTGCACTTACAAGAGCCCTTACCTGGTCTTTGTTGTTACAATTCAAGGCCCCTGGCTTCTTCTTCTTCTTAAGAGGGCTGGGGGAGGTGTCTGAGGGAGAGTGCCCATTGGAGGAATGGGTGGGACTCGACACCTTTCGTTTCTGTGGTGCCACTGATCTTTCTGCTGACCCTGGTGGATCAGGGACTGAATACATAAAGATAATTGTGTCATCACACAATAGGAGTCAAGCTTGTAATGTTCAATGTATTTACAGCCAACACATTACATAAGCTTAAGAAAAATAATTACCAAAAAGAGGACAAAAAAAACAAAACTATAAAACTATTATACATCACTGTCATCGACCCACACGTCTTCCCTTGAGAAACCGAGGGAGGAACAGTATTTTGAAGTTATTAATTTTCAAGCGAGCAGTACAATAGATTCAGTGTTCAGCACTATTATTTTTAACCATCTAATATTCCATCTAACACAGCAATCACAGTAGTCTGAAACGCAGTTACTGAAGACAACACTTATACACGTCAAATTACTATTTCATCATAATAAATGGCTAGAGGGCTTCCTCAGAACTAACTACACCCCGTGTAGATTCAGCAGGCAGACTGTCAGGAAAAATGGATCCTAAGAGACCAGCAAAACATATTACCATTAGACTCTTCTCCTCAAAACATACAGAGAAGGTAGAGGTTATTTACTGTAACTGAGCTGTGTTGGATGCTTGGCTCCTAATGTGAGGTCCTCGGCCTTAGAGACTTACCTTTGGATCGCACAGATGCATCCATTCCCTCTACCACATCAGACTCTGTCTTTATCTCCTCCTCAGCCAGACTGCAGAGCACCGAACAGGAGCACACAGAAACACAGAAAGAGAGACAAACACAAAGTCAGAAAGGATGTTCAGAAACCACATCAGCATAGCAGTAAACAAGTGGAACACCACCTAAGGCACCCGGGTCCCAGAGGATCTGTCAACAGGGACTCTGCTGATTTCCATTGTTGTTGTTTTCATTTGATTTTACAACATCTCCCACTTTGTTTCATGAAATTAAAATACTTTCCATATTATCATCTACAATGGAGTCTGCAAATGTTCTTTATGCTCCAAGAGAAAGGATGATAAATATCACCATGGTAACGCTGATCTCCGCTAAGCACAAGCTGAGATTTGCAACAACACGTAGGGCCATTTAGCTGTAATTACCCTGCACCTCTGTCCTTACATTGCAGTCATAGCATTTTAGTCCAACTAGGTCACAATATTCAAACAGTGCTTTCTTTGACATACAGTGTATAGAGCTATAGATCTGTAGCAACAAAAAAAGAAAAGAAAAATCCACAGAGAGTTGGTACATACCACTGAAGGGACAGCCCCCCATGGCAAATAACAGCACCTCTCAAGCCCCTTCAGTAACAACAGAATACCCCTGAAGGATTTGGGCCCATTGTTAGAGACCAGTAGGAAGAGATATATCTAATAAACTTCAAACGCTCATCTGACAACACCTTTCTGGCCTAGATCCTAATTATGGTCACATTAAATCTTCTGTCATTTCTGGCACTATTTTATGTCTTTGTTTATAAAGTGGCAAACACTTTTTTAAATTAATAAATAAATCCAAAAACCTAAAAATGCAACACTGGAAATGACTGATTTCCCTTTGCTCTTGCGTAGCACCCCACTTCCTCTGAGGCAAAAAAAAAAAAAAAAAGACAGGAATAAAGAGGGTCTGGCAATAAATGAAGGTCTTTGAGTGTTTGGCTCCTCCTTTGTGAGAGCCACAGAGGGCCTAGTTCCAAGGATGTAGCCTTTATTGAAAAGCCTAGAGAAGAAAACCCACCCACAGACCCCTGACAGGTCACACACTTGACCAGATCATAGCTTTGGCTACAGCTCTGGTTTCCCGCTAGGATGAGTGGTTTTCGGGGTAGAACTCAAAGGTCAACCAAATTTGTGGGATAATCTTTTTTTTTTTTTTCAGTTCTGAAACTAAAGGAATGCTCTGCATGTCCCCTCCTCCATCCTTAAAGAGACATTCCATTAAAAAGTTAAAGCAAATGTCAGCTCACTGAGAGGCAAGGAGGGTTCAAAATGCAAATCCTACGAGTTTGATCAATAAAACAAATTACGATTACATATGAGCATAATGGCTAGTAAACCTATGCTTGTAACGTCTTGATGCATGCTCAGTTATCCAAAAAAGTTGATTCTGTTCATCTGGATGTTACGCTTACTCATAAACGTTTGCTCATAACACCAAGTAAACCACGATGTATCGACAAAGGGGTTTAAGATTAAAGTTTGTCACTGTGGCGAAAGAAAATACACTGTGGCTCACAATCACCAGCAGTTCCTAAAAACATTCAAGTCACCGATGGTTTATATGAAACTTGAGAGAATACAAGCATAGCTTGCATTGTCTGAAAAAGTGACAAACATGGGTTGAGCAGAGTTTCTCGTGGCATTTGGGTATCTAGTATCATCTAGCCTGCAGTTTCAAATGCACATACACAGCCTCAGTCACACACACCCCAACCCCTCCGGGGCCTTCCTGTTCCGGACTGCGTGAACAAATGAGGCCCACATGAAAATAAGAAACCGTTAGCCAGTTCACTCTGCTACGTGTGCCACAGCCCTATAAAAGAACATTCGCCATCACCAAGCAGCCCTGAGCTGCCAAATAACCCTATAATACACATTCTCAACACCAATGGCAAGACATTTATGCAACTACAAAGAAAACAGGATTAGCAGACGTTAAAAGGAAAAAGAAAAAAGTATGAAGATCCAAAGTGCATTCTCAGATTAGGAGCTATGATCCATCAAATAAGAAGATTTAAACAAATAAATCCTTAGCAGGTTCTGAGATATAGTCCATAATAGTCAGGTGCAAGAAAACACAGTATTCCCACTCAGTAAGTACTGAAGTACCTGACGGACAAAAAGGAAACAACACTGAATCAATGTCTTTAGATTCCACTCCTGTGAGAGACGAGCAGGGTTCTCTCGTCACAGAAAATGGAGGCCACAGCTTGCTCCCCTCCCCCCTCTCCCCCATCCCCCACTCCAAGGCTGAGACTCGGGCACTGGCACATCCATGCAGGAGGACCAGAGAGATCTGTGGAGATTACAGTCCAACATTACGAAAAAACATGGTCTATGTCGGGGCAAAGCCTCACGGCCAATGACAGAGACAGAGGCGAAACACAGGGAGGGAGACACAGGAAAATCCAGCAAAGTCAGAAGCTCTCATCCGTGTGTGTTGGGTTTTTTTTTTTTTTCCCCTTCCCTGTATTCAATCTTGGCTTCCCTCCTTCTGTGTGAATACTGCTGTCATGGAATAATTAGATTTCATTTTTAAGAAACACAGACCACCACTCTAAAACCACAGTCAGGTCCTGGCAAAGCTGCATGGAAAAGCTTCTCTACATGTAAAAACAATAAACAATTTTCACACATTAAACAGATAAATATCTGGCTCCGTCTGGAAATCCAGAAATGCAACTGAATGCGAACACCATACTGCAGTCATTATATTGCATCATATTAGAGATGCCACTGAAAACATCTGCGAAAAAGAAAAGGTATCCTACACGGTCTGCTACACAAAACCCTAGAGAGATTATTTGATTTAGCAATACGACAAGAAACAACCGGCTTTCATGAGAGCAACAAACACATGCAGACAACTGAAGAAATGAATAGGATTAGCTTTTGCTTTTCCTGGGAAATAAAAGCATTTCATTAAACAATGACTTTAAGTAAATTAAGGTGCCTGATCTAGCACAACTCCCAGCACTTAATCAGTATACTGCTAGTATACACAGCGTATTCTGTACGAAAGAAAAAAAAAAATGACCTGGAGCTTATAAAAGGCTGTAAAGGGTGAATCAAAGATGGCTGTGGAATTTTCCAGAAGGCCTTGCTCTCCCTGCTGCTCTCCCTCGGATTGTCAATCTTTAACCTCAACTGCAGCTGCAATTGGCTGGAGGGCCAACAGGGTGGAACTTTATTGGTCGCTGTGTTATGCCACACAGATCACAGTATGCAGGCTCCCCTCTTCCTCTTAAAAAGCGTTTTTGCTGCAATGCAGAGATTTCCCTCTGCCTCAGACGATTTATTTTCCTTCGGTTCTGTTTGATAATTTGTGATTATGACAGCATAAAACCAGGGGGCTTTTTGTTTTCCTTTAATGTTTTAAAAAAGCCTTGTGGCTGTCATGCACAACTCAGTGTCTGTGCTATTCAACCTCTGTCACCCTCTCTATAGCCTGCAATGCTACAGAAAGAGGCTCAGAGCTTTGCCCCACATATATCCATCTAAAATTTAATAATTACACATTTTAACATAAATTCTCAATCAGGCATTGTGGCGTAGTAAAGGTTTTGGTTTTGGTTTCACAGATAGCAATCTTTTAAACTACGAGTAATTTCCTGATTATAACCTTACTCTCTTCTGAATGTTGCCTACATGAAAAAAAAAAAAAGCCTTGCGTCAGGCCACAAGAAAAAGAAATCATTCTTTGTTTCCCCGGCACAGCTGAGACTGCTAAAATGGTGCAACATGACAAAACACAACGTACCGACTATGATGTGGACAGCATGACAGGTTATTGGAAGGAACAATCCTTCTTAACGACACTTTTAGCAGCTGTTCAAATGCAGTTGATACTTATGTAAAGCATTCTGCTTGACTCTGTTTGAAATGTGCTATTCACATTAAACTGATTTGACTTGAAACATTTAAAAATATGTCTGTCTTATGTTATTTCCACGAGTAGTGTGTTATATTTGCTTATGCCGTGTGATCTGTGAAGACAGCAGCACAAAATGGCTACTGCCTGGCTGAGAGCGTAGGAAGCAGTTTCACAACAGCACTGTGGAATTGCAGAAGCCAGGGGCAATAAACTCCAGGCCTATGAGTGTAAATAGAGGCAACCAGTTTATAAAGATTACACTGGAAAAACTGGAAGGGGATTACCCCTGTCACAAAGTGTTTGTATGTAATGTGGCCTCTGACTAGTATGGACTGTAGAAAACCCAGTCTTAGTGCAGCTTTCCTAAATGTGTATACACTGTGCTACAGTTTTCATGTTCTAGATATTTTTCACATATGTGTACATAAAAATGTTACAATGACGTGATGCCCTGCGCACTCTGCCCTCCTAGCATGCACTTCTGTTTCCCTTTGCATGTAGTCCCCATCCTGGCATGACACAAGAAAACACCACAGAGCCAATCCACTTAGAAACAGTACATAATACACCCTTTCCTCCACTGCCCATCCCCCATTCTTCCTCTGCCATTCTAAAAAAAAAAAACACAAACACTCCCACAACAGAAAGGAGATGTGTGTGCCATTTTAAAATCCAACTCTCTTTTGCATTCTAAAAAAATAAAAGGATTTTTCATGGTCCACTCTGCCTCCTGTATGGCAGCCTGGTTGTCTGGGGCACTCATGTGACCCTGAGACATAGAGAGAGAACAAGGGTGAGAGTCGTTAGCCAACCCCCACCCTCCCACCCTCAGCACTGTGGAGCACAGAGGCCTTACGAGGCCTCCAATCCACCCCAGCTCCTCCTCCTCCTGCACACTAAACTGACTTTAAGGTGTGCGCATTCATCATTAGAAACCAACAGTCAGCACAACACGAAGAAGGAAGCCATGTTGTTATCAGAAGTCTGAGATAAAAAAGACAGAGCTTACCTCTGTGGATGCATGGCTGCCTGACACACTGTTATGTCAACACTTATAAAACATGGAGGACACTCTCAGCCCTCAGTCGGGGAAGGCTCCGCTCTTCAGGCAAGGCGATCAGGCCCCGGTGATGTTAGCCAGATCCTGACTGGTCGCTTTCCTCACGAGCAAGATGCAAGGCCGCGCCTGATTGGCCGAAATGTTTCCTGAGTAATTATCTTTGTTCAGTGCAGGCAGGGGCAGCACTGTGAGAGTCAGAGACAGGGGAAGAAAAATAAGCACACAGCTAGGTCTTAAAACCACAAAATATTGTGATTGCTGCGAGTATTTCTGACATACAAACCCATGGAACAATGCTTTGTAGCTTCCAACAGCAGAATCAGGAAACAACCGTCTTAGTTGAAGGTTTTAGAAGCAGAAACGGCAGCATGTAGTGTTGAGAGCAGGACACCATGGCTTCTCTGCACAAGCTTCCATTTTTTATGTGGAAAGGGCCTTTGTTTAAACTCCTCCCTCTTGGCTTATTCCAAAGAAAAGAGAGGCTAAAGCTGTTATTCTATTCGGACATTTCAGCCATCAAAAAACAGAACACCATAAGAAATTATATAAGAAATGATATACTTGTATTTAATCCTAAAGAAGCTAACCCTTACTTTTTATTATGTATATATGAATAATGGCCAGTTAAACAAACCATATGCAAAAATACTGTGTACGAGGGATTACCTGATAAGCTTGATCAGTTACCAGATGTGGTCCTGTCTGACTTTCAGCAGACCCATCTATGACCAGATAAAGAGTAAAATATATAGATTATTAGGCAATACAATATAACAATTCATTCTGAGGAACACATGCACGTTCCTTTTTGCTTTATCTCATTTGTTGAGTCTGATCTTGGATCATTTGTAAGGCTTTAATTTGATGTGATGAAAAGTCTATTTTTATATACTCTTATGTAGAATTCAAAGCAGTTTTTGAATACTAGAAAAATGTGTTCAATGCATAGGACTTCATTAAATTAAACATAAAATATGTCCTGATATATAAATATTGCCATATGTTGCTTATCGGTATTACAAGCACTAAAAATTACACCTCAATTATCTTTTTTGAACTTCCTTTAACCACTTTGGGGGCTTTTTTCAGCAACATTTTTCTCCTCCAAGTAAGGCTAATTTACATTTCAAACATTGTAAAGTAGGGTGATGAATTTGAAATGAAAACCAAGACTTGCACAAACTATGGCCAAGTAATTTTTGATTAGTTATAAAGCAGAGCAGACTCGCGGCGGATCAACTTGTCTCTGATTTCCGTGTAAGCACAATGGAGGCCTGTGTTCTTGTGATTTGGGGAAGTGAAGCACACAGAAGGAAAAAAGAGACTTCCGCCCAACGTGGGGCTCGAACCCACGACCCTGAGATTAAGAGTCTCATGCTCTACCGACTGAGCTAGCCGGGCGCTGATGAAACACATCGCCGTTTAGAAATTTCACCCAAATTAGAGAAAATGACCTGAACTAAACATTATATCTTTTGTACACACGTTGTACTCGAACGGCTACGTGCAGTTCTCTCCGGTCTGTCTCATACTGCCCTCTGGTGCCATGATGCAAGGAGATAAAATGAACGTGGAATTCTGTTTAAATTGTTGGGAAGTTAAAAAAAAATGTTGGGCAGTTAGCTAACAAGTCTAAACACGTTAGTGTTAAACACACAGCGCCTGGATTTGAACAAGAAACGAATAGAATTGTGTATATATAGGGACTTGCTTCTTTAGACGAATAACACCGCCGATAAAAACTAAATTAAAAAATAAAAATCAATGAAGGTTAAAATTAATTGTCGACGGTTAGCTGTCACAAATGTAAGCGACCATGTGTTAACATGTTTGCTAACCTCTGACACAAAATTATCCCTCTGAAATTAGAAGAAATTATATTATAATTACAAACAATATATTCTTAACATTAAATACAGAATCAAAAGACTTACTACCTGGCAAGCGACTTTAGTTGACCTTTTTCAGATTATACCATCGTTTACCAAATTTAACTTCCGGTCTCTCCGACAATTTCTATTTAAAACTTAAAATGATTTAAGCTTGATTTAAGTAAGAAATGTATTTAAAATATATTTGTCCTCACCACAACATTACTCCTTTATGTAGTGGATTATTTACTTAATAAATCATCTTATGAATTAATTCATATAATATGATAACATATCATCACCATATTAAAGCGTTTTACATTTACATATCCTCAACTACAGTTTGAAAAGAGGAATTTATTTAATTTTTTAAAATAACTGTAATTTTAACAATATTCACAATGTAAATTTACTGGTGTTTACATAAAATAGTGGACACCAAACAATAAGTGCAGTTATAGGACACAATTTAGGTCAGCATATAGGAAATGTGTCTGCTGTATCTGTGACTAGCAGTCATTTGAAGGTGTGCAGAGGTTTTAACTCAGCAGATTGTTTCATATGTTAAAGATGTAAATGCAGAATGAGATGCTTTTTACTTGGGGTTCCACAGCATCACAATAATTCGGATTTCTTTAAATATAATGTTAGGCACATAACAATAAAAAAAAAATCCCCCTGTGACTCTGAGTTCCAAGCATGATTGAGACAGAGTTGAATGCTTGAAAGAGATTGAATATAATTGATTGTATATGATTACATGATTCAAAAGTAAGTATCCAGCTCCGTTTGAAACTGCATACACATATTGAGAGAGTAGGATGACATGGTATGCATCCCTATTGAAACTCGAAGATGATAGCTTTAACACTTACTGCAAAACAAAAGTGTACAAAAATCATCACAAACCATAAAGCACACTGTTGCTTCCACGTATGCCCTCAAGAAGTTAGAAATATGCATTTAATCCCTATCCTGCATAATTTGTACCTATTTATTTTGTCAGCTAACCCGACAACGTGCCCCACACACTGACTGTGTGAAAGTTTTCTGCAACCATTTGTCAAATTGTCCACAGGAACATATTCTTTGGCCTACTTTGACTTTAAAAAAATCTGGTCACACCCCCTGCTGGCTTCCGGGAGTGTAACTAGTCATCACCAGCTGCTATTTTGGTAGACAGTATAATTTTCAAACACGCCAATCATTTAAAATAACAGTAAGTCTTTAATGCATCACCATACGTGGTGATTTAGCATCTCTCTGCCTGCATTTCCTGAAACCTGGAGCGCGCTTACGTGGGGAACGTGAAGGCACCACGGGCCCGGGTTCTCCTTCTACGTCAATGACACTGGGCGGTTCATGAATGGGGTTTCGAAGTGGGAGGGCCCGTCATCTGACTTCAGCGGGCAGCAGGAATAAAGTGGGTGTTGTGCTGTGGTGTTTGGCTCGGTGCGATGCGTCTTCATGTCTGCTACTAAACACACGAGCAGCGGTTCACTGTGCTTGCGGACTACGGCGGAGGGATCGTCCCAGAGCAGAGCGAGCATCCGTCTGTTGAGGCCAGGAGGCCAGCAGCAGTGCAGCAGGGGAAGCTAGCTCCAACCCCGCTTAGACTCAGTGACAGCAGCCCGGAGCCAGGCAGAGTCGGTGAGCCATGGGTTTCCGCAAGAAGAACAAGAGCCCACCGGTGCTGAGCCACGAGTTTGTGATCCAGAATCACGCCGATATGGTGTCGTGCCTGGCCATGATCATCCTCCTTGGCCTGATGTTTGAGGTACAGTGTGACTGGACGAGCTGTTGTACTTAGTCGATTTATGTTAGCTGATGCTAACTCTCGCTAGCTGGGATGACAGCAGCACTCCAGTGACAGAGCGCTAGCGTGTCTTTCTCCTTACCTTCTCATGTGTCTAACTGATTGCCAAAGAAGATGGTAAGGAGGCCCATTGGCACAGCTAACAGGTCATCTTACCACCACTCTAGACTAATGCACTGCCTCTCTCTGGCTTTTGACAACAGGATGGTCAGGAAATATCTGCCTGCGTGCCACACATTTGATTACCAGCCTTTTGATTCGCCACAGCTGACTAGTACCTAGCCATATTTGAAAGGACTAAGATGGATTTCCTTCATCAAACATGTCCACACCCAAACCCTGCTTCCAGACGGGAAATGTCTCTCCACTTTCCAAATCAACTTTTTTGAATACTTTGTGTGAATATATTGAATTTTATGATTTATTAATTAAAAACATCTTAGCTGAATTTCCCTGATGCACCTATACTGAGTCATTGTGCCAGTGGTGGTGAAGACCCCTGGGAGCCCCTGCAGGCAGCTCCTGGAGGTCTCTAGACCCCAATTATGAGAATAAGTGGAATTCCACATGCTGTAGCTGCTCTGCAGCACTCACTCCTCACATTTCTTCATTTTTCACTGCTGATAACAAAACTGTGAGCTAGATGCATTGGTGCAATTCAGTTGTGAACCTCTGATTGAGGTAAAGTTTACTGCATTGCATCCCAACGAATTCATCAATAATCAAAGTGTTTTCTTGTCATTACAGGTCACAGCAAAGTTTGCCATCATGTTCATCACAGTTCAGTACAACGTAACTCAAGTTCTTGGTGAGCCTATATTATTCAGTCTATTATTGCACCCTTTCACTGTTCTGAGGCCTGTGCTACAAAGTGAGTTCAACATACCCAGGATACATTTCTGTTATCTGGGTTAACTCAGCTTAACGCTGGAAGCCAGGCTAAGCAGTCCCACAAAGCTAGTTCTCAACTCTCTAAGTTAACCCAGGGTTTCCCCTGCACAGTCACACGTTGGCAGCATCTGACCAATCACAGCTGTTTATAAGTGTTCTGGCAAAAACTTTTATTTATTTACACTCTAAAGAAAGATGAAACTAGAGGTTGAACACAAAATGCACACTGGGGGAAAAAAAAACAGCAGTGTGTGAGAAGAAAAGCGCTGTAGACTCACATTGTAAAAGTGTGTTATCAGCACTTTGGTCAGTAAAACTAGAAAGCAGCTGCACTATTAATAAAGTTTGGCCCATTCAAAGCCAGGAAAGAAAGCTGGAATAATGACTGTATAATTTAACACGCGTATCAATATAACAGCTCTGTCATTAAGACAGGTAAGAACCCGATGGATTATAATTGAGTATTTTGTTAAAAATGATGTTTAAAAGAGAGTTTTAGTTTTGTTCTTTCAGCTGTGGCCTTGATGGTGTTCATGTAATGAATACATTTGAATTCTGTTTTTAGATTTTTGCTTAGGCGACGTGCAAATTTGGTATCAGTTCTTTTCCATTTTAGGATCTTATGTTGATGCTTATAGAACAATGAAATTGTTTTACTTTTTTTGACACCAATGAGCAAAAAAAATTACCTCTGAGAGCGGAAACTGATGCGCTTCAGGGAAACACAAAGACTTCAGATGCTGTTAAAAAAACTTTAGACTCTCCTGCTATCTGAGCACATAGGTCAAAGGCGTCCTCCAGGAACAGAGTCAGTACATTCTGGAGAATTCATTAGTCAGTAGGTGGTGATTTCATACCTGTTGATCTCTAAATTGAAACTTGACCTGCTCCATAACAGGTTAGCTTCATAGCTGGTTCACTTCCCGGTAAGAAGTGTTCCACCTGTGTGGTACTGAAAAACCAGGGTTAAGCCTGAAATTACCTGAATAAAATGAAACACTACTTTGTAGGTTTTAAGTGCTTCACCTTATTTATGTTTTTTCTTGTTTTTCTTTTTTTGTCCTCTTTGCAGATGAGAAAAGCGACCCAGTCAACCTTTACCAGTATGGCCCTAAAGACGTGGCCACTGTGTTTTTTTACCTTCTTATTGCAGTCATCCTTCATGCCTTGATACAAGAATATATTCTCGACGTGAGTACATCGGCTTGATGCCTGACCGTTTTTCTCCCTCTTTTAAAACGGGCTTGTTTTTGATGTCGTAAATAAAACCAGAACTGTGCTTAACAATAACTCGGCCTCCCCTTTAACAGCTTGTGTACATGCCCTTTTAAAGCAAATCCCAATGGCGGAAGGAACCCGTGCGTACAGTACTTTACAATGGTCTTTAGAGTTTCATTTCAAAAGGATCAACGTAGCAGAGTCTCCACTGCCACATGTGTCGCCTCCGTTATGTCCCTATTCTTTTTGTTGGTGATCAAATTCCATCCTTCCGTCCTTGCTTGTGCGTTCATTAAAGCACAGTGACTGAAACAACGCTCATGTTTCTCCTGACAGCTTATGGCTTTGATAATCGTTCTTAGCAGGAGAAAAGAATGTTGTTAGATGTATTTTTACCTCAAAATCTCTTTTGGACAACATGTAACAGATATAACAGAAGGGTAAATTTTTCTGGTCCTTTACTCTTAAAGGATAGAATCGCAATTTTCATACCTCTTAAAACAATAGTCCATGATTTTTAAACGGGTTTTAAAATCAGAGTTTCTCCAGTTCATCCTGACTGTCAGCAGAACCACTCCTAATGCTCTTAAAGTTTATGAAGCAGGGACTTTGTCACCCCACTCTGACTCCTGTCTTTACCAGGTAGAGTTAAAAAGTGTCAGCCCAATTTTGTTTTTTAATTTAACACTTAGGTCTGTGGCATTGTGTTCATTAGGTTGTCTGTTTTTACTTTTATTTCAGAAAATGAACAGGAGGTTGCACCTGTCAAAAACCAAGCACAGCAAGTTCAATGAGTCCGGGCAGCTCGCAGCGTTCTATCTGTTCTCCTTCATCTGGGGCTGCAGCATCCTAACAGCGGTACCAGCATCAGAAACCAAGAGGTGCATTGTCTCAGCCTGCATTAGACCTCATCTTATGCAGTGTCTCTCTTTCTCACGCAGGAGGACTTTGCAACAAATCCTACTTTCTTATGGGAGGGTTACCCACATACTCGCATGGTGTAAGTAGTTATACACTCCTCCACATACTATAGACTCATGATTTAAAGCTGAGTGATTAATCTAAAGAAGAACGTACCTTCATGAGATATTTTCATTGAGACTTTTCAGCCCTTTTGTTTTAATAATATGAAAAATTAATCAAGTATTGTACTTGTCTTATTCATCTTCCACAAGGAAGGTGGAGCATGAGGTGGACTGGCTCCACCTAAGAAAGGGTTGAAATGTAGATGAAATCCTAAATGGGAAAACATCGCCACGAGTACTGGTTCACCATCAAAAGTGTAAGGTTGCAAATACGAGCGGCCAAATTGAATTTCCTGTAGGGTAGCTGGGCTTAGCCTTACAGCTAGGGTGAGGATCTCAGACATCTAGAGGAAGCTTAGAGTCCAACCACTCCTCCTCCTGACGTCGAAAGGAGACAGTTGAGGTGGTTCGGGGATCTGGTTAGGATGCCTCCCGAGTGCCCCGTTGTACATTTTCTGAACATGTTCAACTGGGAGGAGACCAGAACCTGCTCATTATCATTATCTGACTTTCAGTCATATGAAAAGGTTTTTATAGGGATATATGCAGTCATGGGGAGAAAGTAAGTACACACTATGATCCAGAAGCTTGTAGAAGCACCTTTACCATAAATACTTACAGTAATATGGAGTTTTAACACATGCATTAACATATAGCTGAATGTTCCAGACCAGCCAACTGTCCAAACTTTTCTAGAGGTGTCCACGCTTGTGATAATAAGTTAATTTAAGTTTATTTGATTAGCATTATGTGCTTGCTCCTCGCCCTCTTAATTCCTGCAGAAGCAGTAAGGTTGTACTTGGTTAACTTTCCTTTCACATGACTGTATCACGTCTGGCTTGGGAACAACTTGGGTTCCCCCAGGAGGAAATGTGAGGAAGACAACATCATCATGCTCAAAATGCTGAATTTAACCTTTTTCTTCAAATGTTTTCCAATCCTGCTACTGAAGTCTTTGCTGTCTGTCTGTGTCCAACTGGTAAAACAGCAATTCACATGTGAGAGAAGCACTGGACTTGCATACATTTTTAAGGGCGTAGTTATAATTGTTCCTAATGGGTATAAAATGTGACAAACTCACAACTTATTACATTTTTCAGTTTTTCAGTCTGAGTTAGGGAATGTGATGTAATGCCTAATTAATTATCTGCGTGCCCTACTGCTGTTGACTCCGTGCTGAAAGGTTTTCTTGTCCTCTACACAACCTGTCCTTTGTTTAGTTTTCAGGTCAAGTTCTTCTACATTTGCCAAATTGCGTATTGGCTCCACGCACTTCCTGAGCTGTACTTTCAAAAAGTACGGAAGGTAAGGATGTCTTTCCCTTTTTTTTTCCCCCTTCTTCCTTTTTTTTTTTTTTTTTTCCTTCCTAAAACTGATCGAATTCCAATAAAAATACATTTTGGTTTTATGAGTTGGGGATTTTTTAGCTGAGCTGAGTTCCAATAGCAGTTTCAAATTTTGATTTATCAGACCACAAGACAGAGTTTTACATCGCCTCAGACCCAAAGAATGAAGCAGCATTTCTGAAGCTTTATTTTAATTTGATTCACTGACTGGTTTTTCTGAAATTGTCCTGAGTCATGCAGTGATTTGCACCACAGAGACATGTTTGCTATTAATGCAGTGCTCTTTCAAATCTCTGCGTTCTGTTTTATGTGTTTTATTAAGGGAGATATAGATATATAGATATAGATAGATATATAGATATAGATATATAGATATAGATAGATATAGATATAGATATAGATATAGATATATATAGATAGATATAGATATATAGATAGATATAGATATAGAGATAGATAGAGATAGATAGATATAGATAGATAGATATAGATATATATATATATATATAGATATAGATAGATATAGAGATAGATATAGATATAGATATAGATATAGATATAGATATAGATATAGATATATAGATATAGATATAGATATATATTTATTTACAGAAAACTGTTTGCTTTATGGTTATCTGCTGATGCTAACAAACTGTCATCTGTTTTATTGTTTACAGGAAGACATCCCGCGCCAGCTTTATTACATTTGCCTTTATGTTGTCCACATCACCGGTGCCTATGTCTTAAAGTGAGTGCAATAACAGTTTTATCCCGAGGAAGAAATATAGAAGAAGCATGCATGTTACTCACAAAGGTCAACCAGTTAATTAATTATCAGTTAGTTCTTTATTTGTGATTGCACTCGAGTGCATAACAGTAAAATTAGTACATTATTATCCAATAAAGAACATTAACTTCCTATCTTACAGTGATCCACTGCTCTGTGTCACATAGTTTTTTTTAAGTTCTTTGAATTACGTACTGTGCATAGTTGTTCAGTTATCAAGCTTTACACTCAGCCATAGTATTTTCTCTGATCATTTTTACACTTTTATTCTTCACCCCTGCAAAGGAGATTGCAGTCACAAGGTTTAATATTTTAAAGAGATCTTTTAAACTGCAGTCGTTTCACTTTGTTCATCTCCTTCAAAACTATTGATCCAAAAATAAAGTAATATGAGGAACTGATGAAAAAGGCATGTTCTTATAGAAAGCTATGTAGGTGCTATCTGTAGGTGACTTTTTAAAAAAAAAAAAAAATCATACCCTCATTACTGTCATTGCTCTGCTGCCCTTCTCTGTGTCCTGCCCATACAGCCTTCACCGACTGGGCCTCGTGTTGCTGGTCCCTCACTACCTGGTGGAGCTTCTGTTCCATGCTTCACGCCTCTTCTACTTCAGTGATGAGAACAAGCAAAAAGGGTATGGCTTCTGTGCTGAATTTAGGATTTACTACTTTGTGGGTGGTAACGACCTAATGCCTATTTTTTTTTTTTTTTTTTTTTTTTTTTTTTTTTTTTTTTTTTCTTTCTTTGCAGTTTTACTCTGTGGGCGCTGCTTTTTGTCATCGCCCGCCTCCTCACCCTCACACTCTCGGTTCTGACATTCGGTTTTGGCCTGCCCCGAACAGAAAACCAGGGCTTTTCCCTAGCTGAAGGCAACTTCAATGTGCTCACCATAAGGTAGGCCCAGCTGGGATCTGAAGCGTATTGCACCTAGCCAAAATACAGACGGCAATAAACTTAAATTAACAACATCTGCCCCTCAGGATGACTTGTCTGGCAGCTATCTGCCTGACACAGGCCTGGATGATGTGGAAATTCATTAATTTCCAGTTGAAGAAGTGGCGAGAGCACAGCCAGAACCAAGCCTCAAAGAAGAAGGCGGCCAGCCCAAAGAGCAAGCCTCACAAAAGGGAACCCACAAGGGGTGAGTGTGCACTCTTTATTGTTGGGATTCTTTACTGCTCCGTGATGGTCGCTGATGAATATGCCAGTGTGAAATCAAATTGACCGGGACTCTTTCACTTACTTCGTCTTGTTAGGTGGAGCTGCCAATGGAGTTGTCAAATCTGAAGATAAAACCTCACCACGGGCAAGGAAAGCTAAAGCCTCATAGAGCTTCACAGAGGAGGAGGAGAACGAGTGAGGGAGTTCTGACAATGTGACACTTTGTCTTTACACAGCTTAAAATTATGTGTACTACTCCCCAAAACAAATGTTTAAGCACGCTAGGAAACCTTACATGACTGTCCCTTTTGGGGGGCTGAGACTCCTTTCCAACAAAGTTCAGTGTTACTGTCTGCTAGAAGTGTTTATTATTCATTTGGGTTTGCCGGAGATGTTGACAGGGCAGTTGTGGTTTTGATGCTTTAACAGGATGGATTTAGCTAATCAAGTGTCCTTTTGTGTAAAACTAAGATCGCTTGTCGGGTACTTTAAACTGAGTTGCTCTTTGGTAATTTGACACCGTATCAAGTTAACGTCACAGTACCTTAAAAAGCCACCCACTTCAGGGCAACTTAATATAAAGTATTAGCGTACACATCAGCTGTACAGGGTGTCAGTTAGAGTTTGGGCCTTTATTCCGTTTGGGGGGGAAAAACACAGGCTATGGCTCGTGTTCCAAAATGTAAAGCCTTTCTTGCTCTACGAGAGAGAATCTTTGATAATCTGCCGTTGTCAGGAAAAATCTCTTAAATTATTCACTCCAAAGGAATGTTTGTGCTATTTCCATATTTAGCGTAGCTGCAGTGAGAAAGGTGAAACTTGTACTTAACTCCTTGCCATCATTTAACAGCACCTGCCATTGAAATCCAACACGTTGCAGGATTGAGGCACTGTTATATTTTAGACTGCTTTTATCACTACCCTGGTGATCGGCCTGTTGAGCCCTTTTCAGACATGGGTGATGTAACCTCGCTGGCTTCATCGGTCTGTTTAAGTGATGGCGTTCTGTCGTTCAAACAGGGGTCACTTTTCTGTTGGCGTTTCTCACGGTACGATGGATTGGGAATATGGAAAAATGCAACACAGAGCATTGTTATAATCCTAATCTTATTGCAGATTACAAATGGATTTGGTGAGCTAAAATGTCACCTGTATTCATGTTTTATTCATATTCATGCTGTTGGGATGTTTTTGGGCTGTAGCAGCTCACAAACATGTCTATGTCCCTATGCGATTACATTTAGACTGGTGTTTGAAGTGTGATGGGTAAATGTTATTGGCTTGACTTTTACAGAAATGTCACCAGGAAGCCAACATGTCTGAAATGGGCTTTTACAGCTGTTCTTCCAGGTGAACTGACTTACCAAGAGGAAGCTGCACTGTAACCTGTGATGCCGCCACCGTATGCATTCAGTTAAATCTTTACAATGGCATGACTGGAAGTTAGAAGGGGAAAAAGAACAACAATTTGAGGCTGCACTTATGTCTTTTTATATGGTAATGTATGCATGACGGTTTAAGGCTAAAGACTTTAATGGCTAGTTCTTACCTGTGCTGTTAAGTTTGCATTTCTCTCTCACTCTCACACACACAACACACACACACAAGCATTCAGTGGCCTTTTTACAACTGCTGCAAGAGGTTTGAGTTATTTATTTTTGTCATAAGCTACAGATACTTATTATTTTATATGCTTTGAAAAGCTATAACCAGCAAACACTGCGGTACATAGCAAAACTGCATTTAGTTAATCCAAACAATACAATCTTTCTTCAAGTGTCCTTATAATGTTGGTGGTTTATATCACTGCTTGTGTTCTGTTGTGTTTGCCTTTCTCTCTTTACTTTTGTTTGTTTGTGTTCTTGGGCATCAGGGGACAAGCGTTTCACCACTTACACCATAAGTTGCATCCGAGAGCAATGGGAGGCATGTTTGTGAGTTTGTATGCTTGTGCACTTACTCGTGTGCGTGCAATATTGTTTTGCCTACTGTGTATGTTTGTGAATTAACAGGGCCTGAATGATGTTGATGCTGATGATGGTCTCAGAGCATGAAATTTGACAATCTGTTCTTTGATTCCTGCCCTTTCGTTGTATTTTCACAGTAATATCCTGTTCTTTGATTCTCTTTGGGTCTTTCTCGGTTCCCGGCACCCTTCTGTGTGCGAAAACACCGAGTTGTGGGTTAGGTGTATGTTCTGTAGGCTTTCGGTTACTAAATGCTTATGTGTTTAACGTCTCCGCCTCTCAGATGTTCTATCCTGTGTGAGAGAGATTCTCTGATTGCCAAATGCGGCACTTTTTTTTTTTTTTTGTCCTCCTTTCTTCACCTTTTCAGTGATCCTGACATTGCTACGGAGCACATGTATTGTATTGCCGGTCAAACTCTTTCCTCTCACGGACCAAGTCCTGCTCTACTACTAAACCACTGTGCATGCGAAGCTCTGTACAGAAAAGACTGTCTGCACACAGCTGGAGTCTGGAGTCTTAGTCTAGAGCAGGGAGGAGGTGAAGATGCCATTCATTTCGCACTCCCTTTAGCACTCCTTAGTGGGACTTGGGCTGTCTTTTAAAGCCTGTAGTCTGTGTATAGCAGTGTCAAAGGAGGGAAGGAAGAGCGGAGGACTTATGTACCAGCCTGTTATTAAACTGTCTCAGATGTAAAAGATACAAAAAAAAAAACTGACTTAACCCAACACTGTACTAATGTATGTATCAGATTTTTAAGCTATTTTTATAGAGGGAAACTGTTGAAATTCACTGTTCAGTACACACGTAAATATTTGATTTGCATCTATGTTATGAATTGTTTTTGTTTGTTTTTATATACTAAAGAACTGTTTGCTGAACTGTTAGTGTGGGTATACATAGTGATATGAGTGTAAATTTTACTTAGCCTAATGGTTTATATAACTTCATGGCCTTACTAGAGCAAAGTGAACTCGGTTGTATAACACTACGCTGCAGAAATGCATTGCAGCTTTCACAACATGCATATTTAACACTGTCATAATGTCATCCACACGTTAGGATTTTTTTTCTTTTCTCCATTTTGTTTGTGTCATTCTGACAGGTAAGAGGCCTGTTTTTTAAAGCTAGCAGTGCAGAGTGAAAGCATCTGTGGCCTGTTCTTGCTCATCAGATGTCTCACTGTGCAACAATCAGGCCCTGAATCATGAGCCACACCGCGGTTGAAGGCTCCTTCGCTTTGAGACATAATAGCTTGTATAATCCCACGGAAATAAACTGCTTTTTTTTTTTTTTTTTTTTTTCTTTTCTTTTCTTCATTGTGCAAAAAATGAATTCTGGACCATAACACTGCTCACTTAAGGCTGTTTCTGCATCGATTCTGTTTGGTGAATTATAAATTGGACTTAAAAATCTGTGCATTTTGCCATTGTTGAAAATCAAGACTACAATGTAAAGCTGTATGAATAGCCTCTAGGTGGCAACCATCATCAATGCATTTGGACATGAAATCGCTTTTAAGAGGGGGGAAAAAGAAAGAAAGAAAACGGGGAAAAAACCTACAAAGAAAAGCCACACGATGTTTATTGTATTTTACTCATTTTGCATTGTCCTTATTTGTTTTTCTTTTACTGCTTATTTATAGATGTTGCAATATTTTTTTTCTTTTAAAATATGTTATCAGCTTTGATGGTATATATTTATGCAAATTCTTGTGAGTTCTGATAATTTTTCTTGCCACTTTTTTTTTTTTTTTTTTTTTTTTTTAAATTTCATGTTTTCAATAAAGCTCCTGTTAAAAAAACAAACAAAAAAACTTTTGTAGCATCCCGCCTGCAGGTTAAATAGTAGACCCTCTCCATGGAAACCTTATGAAAAAGACATGCAAACTATACTGCCGTTTTTAAAGTGCCCTATAAATTATGAGCGCTACAGATAATTATCCTTATCAGAGGTGAAACAGCAAAGAAAATGTCCTTCATAGAGCAATGATAGTGCACTTTCATTATCTCACCTCCTGCTCATTACATCTTTCCACCTATTGCACTTAAGGATATATTTGTGGGCCTGTTTAAAATTAAACCTTTTTAATTCACACTATCCGTTGGGGACGGTGTCAGCAGATATGAGGAAATATTGACCAAATCGTACTCCTTGGCTAATTACCACAAGGGGGCAATGCTGAGCTTTTAGCCTGAGGGACAGGAACGGTCTGCTGGGATGTGGCTGCACACAGACCTGCATTAATAAATCACCAGTAAGAATAAGAAGGACAGACACAGGCTTCTCACACAATATGTACTACAAACCATTTAAGTCACACTTTGATGGAATCAAACTGCAGATCGCACATTTGTTTATCCAAACAGCTCATGTTTTGCATGTCCACCACTACGGTCAATTAATATTTACATCCATGGTTGGTAAAGAATGAGCATGACACGGGAAAGAGACACCTGCAGCTCACTGCTAATGTGTTGTGTTGTGTCAGACTAATGGGTTTTCTCTGGACAATCAGACAGCATGATGGATCAGTGGGAACCAGAGAGGTAGTGCTGGAGCTCTGCAGGGTCAGCACAAGGACAGGAGTTCACTCACATGCTCTCCATCATGCACATACGCACACTGATGGCTGTATCTCCAGCACAAATACATGACCTGAACTTTCTGAGGTTGTGCTTTAAAAGCAGACTTGCAGAAAGAGTCCAGCTGTAAGGTCCAGCTAAGACGGGGAATAAAAATCACTATCCCCCTCTTTTTTTTTTATTTCCTTCCCTTCACCCAATGAGGTTAAATCTGTCACTGAATCGTCAGTATTATGTGTAATTTCCATATAAATTAGCTTCATTAAAATGGGAGTACTTTCTTATTTAACGAAGCTCATTTGAAATTCTGTATTTAATAAGACATGTAATCCCAGACTTGCAGACTAATTGCCAACAATTAGCAGGACAGGAGCATGTGTGTGTGTGTGTGTGTGTGTGCACGTGTGTGTGTGGGGTAATCTCTTGCGAGCATTGTGTTCCTTCAGTGTTATTTTCATTGATTGTCTAAAATGAGCAAAATTGGGCAGCAGCTGCTCTACCAGTTCGGTTTTGGTCGGTGGAGATCTAAGAAACTCATGACCTCATTGTTACTTGTGGGTGAGGTGAGTAAACGAGCATATGTAGACCGATGAAGGACAGAATGTAGATGGGGTGGAAACATCTGGAGGGATCTGAGAGGTAGGAATGTAAAGCAAATGGGAGCAGAGACAGAACTGTAAGGGGGAAAGAGATCAGTGCTATGATTTTCAGTACAGTGGCCATTCGAGGGACCAAATACAGGTTTGAGAATTGTCCTAGATTTTCCAGATGAGCCGAGGAAAAGTGAAACAAACAGTTTATTTCTAATAAGCTTGAAAGTCAGTCACCTTTATTCCTCAGCACAGCCAGAACTGTCTTTGCCAAGCTTGCTTGTAATTTCTTTAAGTTGTCTTCAGGAACAGTTCTCCAGGCTTCTTGAAGGACATTAAATGTTGACTGCCTTTTGTTCCCTATTTGTCAGCACGATCTCAGACTGCATCAGTAATGTTGAGGTCTGAGCTCTGGGAAGGCCAATCCATGATTGATCATGTTCCATTGTGTTTTTCTATCTAGGTGTGCTTTTGCTGCATTGACAGTATGTTTGGGATCTATTGTCCTAACTATTGCCACTAATTTTCAGTCCAGTTCTTGTGTCTTTTGGCATCAGCCTCCTTATTTCCCTTCCTTAAAAATGGCTTCTTGACAGCTGCCCTTCCACTGAGCCCATTTCTGATGGGGCACAGATGGATCAACTAAAAGGCCTGAAGCATCTCTCTGGTCCTGTGTGAGGTCTTTGCTGTGTTTTTCCCCAACCTATCATGGAAATTACTTTCAGATACTTTTCATCTGCTATAGATAGTTTTTTCTGTGCCTGCTATCTTTTCTTTTATCCTGAGTTTATTCAGTTTTTCCAATATTTTATGGACACACTGCACACCATGCTGAAATATGTCAAGCTTTCAGCCAATGCCTCTTTGGGAATCAAATAATTGCAGCAAGAATGCTATTTTATTCGTCTCAAACTGTGTTGTCTTTATTGTTTTTGTAGGTCTAACTAAAGAAATGGGAACAAAAAAAAAATAGCCCATCTATACATCCATTTTCTACTGCTTATCCAGATTTAGAGAAGCACTTTCTTCACCCTGGTCACTCTTTCCAGCTCTTCCAGGTGGACGCTGATTCATTTACAATTCACCCAAGACATGTAATCTCTCCAGCAAGTCCTTGGTCTGTCCTGGGGCCTCCTAGGACATCCCCAAAATACCTCACCTGGGAGGAGTCCAGGAGACATCCTTGTCAGATGCCCGAAACACCTCAACTGGCTGTGTTCAAAAAAAGCAGCCTATGTCCAAAGGAAAACTTTGAAAGACCTTCAGAAAGTCCAGAAAAATATTCCTCAAGCCTGCAAAGTTAGAAGAAAGTGTAACTCTTTGAGGGCAAAAGATGAAGAAATGAACGGTGGCTCAAGATTTTGCACAGTACTGTTTATTTTCATGCAAAGACTCTTTGTCCACCATGAGCAGCTATTAAGTGTATGTTTGTGTATTTTATGTGTGACAGTGTCTGTTGTTGCTTTAATCAGGCGAGTCTGTTTAGAAGAAATAATGATTTAGTGAAAGCCTTCTTAATGTGAAATTGAAATGCAGAAAGCCAAACAAAACCACAAAAACATTAAAGAGCTATAAGTCTAAACATTACTGCTTGTGTAGAGAAGTTCATTAATGGCAAAAATGAGGGAAAGGGAGTGGAAGAAATTACTTGTACATGGAAATCAGTTATCAAGTGAAGATCTGAAGAAGCACCAGTGCAAAAAGTTTCAGTGGGCAGTGGATTGGTAGTATTTTTTTCTTTCTATTTTTTAATAAATTAAGTAAGTTTTATTGTTACTTTTTTGTTTGTTTTTTGTAAATCTAAGGATCTTTTTCTGTGAGAAAGTAGCTTCTGCTTGCAGTGACCTAACATTCTAAATATATATTGTAAGTTGCATGACTACAAGTTAAAAACAAGTGATAACCACAGAGATATTTCTCCTGCATCACGAGAGTTTCGGCCCCTTAGTAGCAGTGATCTTACAAGACCTTCCAACAATTCATAATAGTAAAATGAAAATAGGAGAAAATATAATAAAAGGACAGAAGTAGAAGAGTGGGAAGCTGCAATAATGTCCCCCAGGAGCCAGAGGCAGAGAGGGATAGATCCAGGAGATCAGGGCCATCAGAGCAAACCAAACATGACATATCAGCACAAACACCTCATATCAACTGTCAAGCACAGTGGTGGACGGGTAATAATTTGGGTTTGTTTTGCAGACACTGGATTGGATACTTGGCTTGGCTGAAATTGGGTCATGCAACAGGACAATGATCCCAAACAGCAGCAGCAAATCTCCATCAGAATGGCTGAGAAAGAAAGAAAAGTGCTGCAATGATCCAAAGTCCAGATCTCAACCTGAATGAAGTGCCACAGCAGAATCAACAAACAACTGCCAACCTCAATGAACTGAAACAACGTCATAACGAAAAATGGGCCAAAATTCCTCCACAATGATGTGACAGAATAATGAGGTCATACAGAAAATGATTGCTTCAAGTTCTTGCTGTTAAAGGTGGTTCTACAAGCTACTGAATCATGGGGTGTTAGTTTTTTAGACACTGCTTTTCCATTTTGTTTTTTCTTAAATAAATAATGAGACAGTGTAACACACACACTTTTCTCTGTATGTATTATTGTAGGGTCTACCTTACAATATCAAGTGCGTTGAGGTGACAATTTAAATTGAATTAAAGTACATTATTATTTCTTTATGGAAAGGGGGGGTACTTTACTTCTTCTTCTTACTTCTTCTTCTTCTTCTTCTTTTACAGATCTGTATCTCTGATCAGTTGCAAGCAGGTTCAGAGATAATTTGATCTGATAATATCAAAATACCAAATAGTCTAACTGGTAGTTTTGGTATTCTGTTGCACACTCGAACCATTCTCAAGCTGACTATTAGGTAAGATCCTGGGCATAATGTGGCCCAGACACATTCACATTTAGAACCAGAAGTTTGTATTTATATCAGATTCTCTCAATGGGTTTACTCACCAGAATAAAGCAATGTCTAACTCAACTTTGGTGAAGCTGGACATAAAATTTTGCACAGCTACTTAACCACACTTAAGCCTTCTCGACAGAGCTGGCCTTGTGGAAATGGAAGAAGTCCAACGAAAAGCAAGCTACTGTAGCTTATCAGCATTAAAGAATAAAGTTCTCCACAAAAGGGCAGCGTTGTGCAAACAATGTTGTCAGGCTTTTAAATAAACACTATGAACTTATTTTCTCATTTTAAAACGGAACAAACAAACTAGGTAGCTTTGACTGCACTTCAAAACCTTTTCAGTAATGCTGAGAGAGCTATTAGAATTGACTGACTGAGCAGGTCACCGACTAAAACAGGGCTTCAGCAGCACTGTGAATTTTCTAAAAATTTGTCCAGATGAATGTTGCATGCATTTGTTAATGACCTAACAGATGTGCGCCAACAGTAAGTCCAAATATATCCAAAAATCTTTTTCTTCTCCTCAGGTTCCCCAAAGTTCAGACCCTGTCAACACTGCAGGGGAAAATTTGGAGAGTGCATGGTGAGTGCACTAAGGATTTTTGTGCATTAGACTTATTGCACACTTCCAAATCTACGCGTGTATTCTCTCAAACCTGACATTTTGATTTCTTGTAGGCTTACCTAATAATTTTGTAGCTAATAAAATATGCTAAACATGGCCAGTTTGTACTACTGTGCACAACGACAGGCAGTGGGAGTACCAGGGGCAATGTGAGTATGATTTATAAATGCACTCTACAGATTGTGTGCGCATGAAGCTTGGAATCAACAAACTGCACATCTGGAACATGAATCCCTATAAATCTGCATGTGTGTGCATGCCCAGGAGGCAAATGGGACGGCTGACAGCACTAGCAGGGACACGTATTCCTTCATTTCCTGACCCCTCTCTGTAATGCCCAATTTAGGTACAACTGTGGTAAAAAAAAAAACCACAAAAAAAAACCTGGGATTTTGTTTTTCGAAACAGCGACTTCACTGCCCCTCGAGGCTTTCAAGCTAGTGATCCAACAATTCCCTCCTTTTTTGCTCTGTCTGTTCAGTTGTGTTGTATTGATTTTGCATTGTATGACGCTGAGCTATATTTCACAAACAGAAGTGGACACAGAGGGTAATAGCTACAGGGGATTTGGCCATATGGTGGTATGACAAACTAATTATTTAGCACAGCTCCACCTTTAGCTTCTCTGCTGCATTTGCTGACAGATCTTCTCATCTCCTCTTTTTCCATGTCCCAGATCTAAACCCCCAATGTGTTGAATACATTTCAATACATTACATATACTGCTGTCATTTGAGTGGCAATATAGAGGTGAGGTAAGTCCAACTGCAGCTTTCTGGCATGTCTGCAAACTCCTGCAGGCTCCAGCTGTGAACCATCTTCCTGTGAGATGACGGTGCTCATCACTGGACCACGTTGCTGAGCTACTTTCTTGAATAATCTTTAAATACATAAAGACAATGCCTAGAAATTTTTAAGATCAAGTTGATGGCTTCAAAAACCCTTTTTTTGTCTTAACAGCTTGAAACTAAGTCTGTTGATAGACATGAGAAGTCAATTAATCGACCAGCTGCTTTAGTGCCACATACAAATGTAACAGTATTTTCTGCATATGGATTGTCTCTTTTCCCTCTCTCTGGAGGGTGTGTGTGTGTGTGTGTGTGTGTCTGTCTGTGTGTCTGTGTGTCGTGTGTGTGCGTGTGTGTGTGTGTGTGTGTGTGTGTGTGTGTTTGTGTGTGTGCGTGCTGGGAGCTGTTCCACTACCCTCCTGAAGCCTCGTCCCTACCTGTTTGGAATTTTAAACAGCTTCCCTGTTGCTCTCACCTTCCCACAACTCTCTCTGCAGTCTTTTAAATTCTCTCGGAGAAAATGTCTCCATAATAATCTGCATGCCAGTAAATAAAGCATTATCATCTTCAGCCCATGTTTTAACCATCTAATGGAGTGCTACTGTGCACTAAGTATGTTTTATTATCTTCGAAGATTCAAGGAGGTCAAGTCGCATAGTAAGAGTCAGTTCAACATTATGGTGCTGCTGCTGCTGCTGCTGTGTGTGTGTGTGTGTGTGTGTGTGTGTGTGTGTGTGTGTGTGTGTGTGTGTGTGTGTGTGTGTGTTTCCTATTTCATTTTCTACTCATTTCCACATTATTTTAGCCTCAGGCAACCTTATGAAAATTTCCAAATGATAGTAAGTCCCATAATAATGTGGCTTTAAATATTATGGAACTACAACCTGAAGTCAGCCGCCATAGAAAAAACAATTCTCCACTCTATCAGGAGCAGACTTAATGAATTGAAGTGTTTCACTTCAAAACACAGAAATGTCCATTTGCAAGCGTAGCCAATATTCTCAGAGGTATTCAGCAGTTCACTAAATATATTTAAGTGAAATTATTTGTAAGCAAAAGTCTGAAATAATGTCCAACAGTTGTTCTGTTAAAGCCCATTAAGTTTGACATTTTCAAACAGATGCTTATCCACAATACATTTGACAAGCGGAGGAGGATGGATGGATGGTTGGATGGCTTATATCAGTGGATTTCTCTGCTTTAGCCCTTTTCTTAATATTTCTGCTCCCCATTATCTAGAGTGCACAGTATTTTTTTTTTTTGTATATTTCCTACCTTCAGGAAGCCAAAATTGGCCCATTGAATAAAATCTTGCTATTTGTAGTTTGAGAGACAGTAACAAGAACATTGTTATTCTTTTAACCAACTAAAAAAGTATCAATCCTTAAAAATACAATTATCTTCATTATGAAATTATTATCCACTAAGTGTGTGTATGTAAAGGTTCTAAAAGCTTCACAATGGATTTTAATACAAGAGAGCAGCTCTGTGGCAACACATTAAGAAGCTCACAGTGACAACGCTAAAATGCAGCTATGATAGCAGGTATCATGTTCGCCATTTTAGTTTAATGTGACAGCTAATTAGCACTAATTTCAAAATAAAGCTGAAGTTTTGTAGGAATGACACTGACCAAATAAAAATTGAAAACACCAGCAGCACCAGATGAAGCTTTGACCAAGCACCGATGTGATTACAGCTCATACTGACGTGGATTTAAGCCATATCTAATGACGAGCCATTAACTCTAGAGATATTAAACAAATTAGGTCAATATTTGTGAAATCTTGATTTCTCAGTCAAAAAAGTGTTTATAAAGACTGTGTTTTGGAAGATTAATAGTGAAAAAGGCTTCAGAGTAAAGTTGTAGTACACATTTGGCTGGGGTGGGGACTTCTGTTGAGTTATTTCTCCTTCTGCAAGATGAAGTTTCAGACATGTGTCTGAATTGTATCCAGTTTAACAGTGGGCAATAATTTTATCAAACATTATGCACAACTGTGCAATGACCTCATGATCTCATTTCCTCTAAATTTTTTGCTTCTAAGATGAGGAGCATGTCTGCCATCACTCCCAGTCAGTTGCCATCCTTAAAGTGACTTTGGTGCATCAAAATGGCAACAAAGCAGCAATAAGACGGAGTCAGTGTGATATGAGTTTTCGATTGAACGATGTCAAGATGACAATTAAAATTGCAATCTGTTTGTGATAATGCAGGAATTAACTGTTATAAATCACTAAAAATCACCAATCTGTTGCCATCTGTTGCAAATCTGGTGCCATCTACATACACAGAAATTCACATTAGCATTCAGAATCCAGCCAAAACCTCGTAGATTTGAAATGGAAATTCCAACAAGCAGTGATGTAGCTGCTGTCAGGTGGCGATTTCATTGCACCTTGGTTTCATACGGGAATAAAACCAGATAACAACCAATTGAGTCGAGTTCCCGACTGCAAAGAGATGCGTTGCACTCATCAATGCAGAATGACTCTGATTAATTACAACATGTTTGGCAATCTGTCTGCATTTATAAATTACTCAGCAATCTTTGCCAATCTGTCTGAGAGTGACTGCAGTCATTCCAAGTTGGGCAGTGCTTGCTTAGAAACAGGTTGCCTTTTGCAATTGCCTTGCAGTTGAAAGCGGTGGCTGCAACTACAGGGAGTGCAGAATTATTAGACAAGTTGTATTTTTGAGGAATAATTTTATTATTGAACAACAACCATGTTCTCAATGAACCCAAAAACTCATTAATATCAAAGCTGACTGTTTTTGGAAGTAGTTTTTAGTTTTAGCTATTTTAGGGGGATATCTGTGTGTGCAGGTGACTATTACGGTGCATAATTATTAGGCAACTTAACAAAAAACAAATATATACCCATTTCAATTATTTATTTTTACCAGTGAAACCAATATAACATCTCCACATTCACAAATATACATTTCTGACATTCAAAAACAAAACAAAAACAAATCAGCGACCAATATAGCCACCTTTCTTTGCAAGGACACTCAAAAGCCTGCCATCCATGGATTCTGTCAGTGTTTTGATCTGTTCACCATCAACATTGCGTGCAGCAGCAACCACAGCCTCCCAGACACTGTTCAGAGAGGTGTACTGTTTTCCCTCCTTGTAAATCTCACATTTGATGATGGACCACAGGTTCTCAATGGGGTTCAGATCAGGTGAACAAGGAGGCCATGTCATTAGTTTTTCTTCTTTTATACCCTTTCTTGCCAGCCACGCTGTGGAGTACTTGGACGCGTGTGATGGAGCATTGTCCTGCATGAAAATCATGTTTTTCTTGAAGGATGCAGACTTCTTCCTGTACCACTGCTTGAAGAAGGTGTCTTCCAGAAACTGGCAGTAGGACTGGGAGTTGAGCTTGACTCCATCCTCAACCCGAAAAGGCCCCACAAGCTCATCTTTGATGATACCAGCCCAAACCAGTACTCCACCTCCACCTTGCTGGCGTCTGAGTCGGACTGGAGCTCTCTGCCCTTTACCAATCCAGCCACGGGCCCATCCATCTGGCCCATCAAGACTCACTCTCATTTCATCAGTCCATAAAACCTTAGAAAAACAGTCTTGAGATATTTCTTGGCCCAGTCTTGACGTTTCAGCTTGTGTGTCTTGTTCAGTGGTGGTCGTCTTTCAGCCTTTCTTACCTTGGCCATGTCTCTGAGTATTGCACACCTTGTGCTTTTGGGCACTCCAGTGATGTTGCAGCTCTGAAATATGGCCAAACTGGTGGCAAGTGGCATCTTGGCAGCTGCACGCTTGACTTTTCTCAGTTCATGGGCAGTTATTTTGCGCCTTGGTTTTTCCACACGCTTCTTGCGACCCTGTTGACTATTTTGAATGAAACGCTTGATTGTTCGATGATCACGCTTCAGAAGCTTTGCAATTTTGAGACTGCTGCATCCCTCTGCAAGATATCTCACTATTTTTGACTTTTCTGAGCCTGTCAAGTCCTTCTTTTGACCCATTTTGCCAAAGGAAAGGACGTTGCCTAATAATTATGCACACCTGATATAGGGTGTTGATGTCATTAGACCACACCCCTTCTCATTACAGAGATGCACATCACCTAATATGCTTAATTGGTAGTAGGCTTTCGAGCCTATACAGCTTGGAGTAAGACAACATGCATGAAGAGGATGATGTGGACAAAATACTCATTTGCCTAATAATTCTGCACTCCCTGTATCAATTAATGACAGTGAAAAAAAAATCCATACAATCACTGGTCATTCTCTACTATGACTGAAAAAACAATTAAAATTATTATTGCATGTGGTATGGAAGGTAATGATGATGATAGTGCTAATTTTTTTTTTGCTATTCAACCTCTTAACTGCTTTCATTTTTATGCCAGCTGTTTTTGGTTCTGTACACTCTGCCACTGCACCAAGTCTAACTTTTACTAAATAAAAAAAAGAGGCTTAAGTTTCTGTGTGTGTGTGTGTGTGTGTGTGTGTGTGTGTGTGTGTGTGTGTGTGTGTGTGTGCGCGCACACATTTATTTGACAGTTTTTATGTGATGGGCAGCTGATTTGTGGGTAGAATGGGTAGCTTTTCCTAATAAATGATGCTATGATAATAACACATCTCACCATTTTCTTATTTTCCTCCATGTATGCTCACCCTTCTTCACTCATCCCAGTCAAACCATTGTAGTTCCACCTTATTTTCACTCCCTCGATGATTCTTTGCGCTTCAACACTTCCTCTCCTCCATCCGCCACACTGTCTTTTTCTACTTTGTGTGTGTTTTACACCTTTAGGTTTTCTAGCTATCCTTCCCTCCAGGCAATATGGACCATTCATCATTATCTGTGAACTTGTCTCTCTGTCTCCTTAAACTTCCTTAAACTAAACTCTACGATCTCATCATCTTGGCTCACTCCTCTCTCACCTTCCTCTCTTCTACCCCTTCCATTCACACTGTCAGTGACACTTAGTGTTAGTGTGTGTGTGTGTGTGTGTGTGTGTGTGTGTGTGTGTGTGTGTGTGTGTGTGTGTGTGTGTGTGTGTGTGTGTGTGCGTGTGTGTATCTGTCCATCTATCTGTGGTCTTGTCTGCCTAGTATTATCATGATGACGGATTTTGGTGCTATCTGTGCCTGAATTGTCTATCTTGGCAGCAGTCGGGGTGCTGTGTTGACATGTCCCAGTTCATAGGCCACCCGGATCAGATGTCCGCACTGACCCTGCCAGCTCGCATATGGAGCCTGCATATGGGGCCTCATCTATAAGAAATAGGTGCCCTGAAGGAGTTGCAGTCCCTCCAGCGACGCAAACGCAGTTCATGGAGGCCAGCTCTTCCAAAAGGGCCGTAGGATGTAAAGTGACATTTCAGCATTTGTTTACAGGATACTACAACAATCTGTAACACATACAGAGTGCTGTGAAAAAGTATTTGCCTGCTTTCTGATTTCTTTTTCTATTTTTTTGGCACATTTTTCACACATTTGGGACCAACAAACAAATTTTAATATTAGTCAAAGATACCCTGAGGACATACAAAATGCCGTTTTTAAATATTGATTTTGTTTATTAAGGGCAAAAGGCATTCAATTCTACCTGGTCTTATATGAAAAAATAATAGCCCGCCTTTGTTAAATCATGAATATTAGGTCTGATTACTGCCAGACTTGTTGAATCATGAAATCACTTACACAGAGCCTGTCTGACGAAGTGAAGCAGGCAAAAGATCCGAAGAAGCAACAGATCAAGCCAAAATCTAAAGAAACCCACAAACAGAGCCACTTCTGAGGCTTCGGGTCTCCAGTGCCATAATCCACAAATTGAGAAAACTTGGAACAGTGGTGAACCTTTCTAGGAGAGGCCAGCCTACAAAGGTTACTTCAAGAGTGCATCGACGACTCATCCAGGAGGTCAGAACTGCATCTGAAGAACTGCAGGATTACCTCAGTTAAGTTCAGAGTTGATGCTTCAACAATAAGAAAGAGACTGGCAAAAAACATTGTGATGATCCCGAAGACATTTAGGAAAATATTTTGTGGTCTGGTTTGTGTTCTGTTACATTTGATGTAAAACGAACACAGCATTTCAGAAAAAGAACATATTTTTCCCTCTTAATAAATGACATCATCATTTAAAACTGCCTTTTGTATTCACTTGGGTTATCTTTGTCTAAAATTTAAATTTGGTCTGATGACCTGAAACATTCAAGTGTGACAAATAAGCAACAAACAAAGAAATCAGAAATGGGGTAAATAAGTTTTCCTAACATAATGCATTATTTACAGCAAGCAGAGCAGAGTTAATACTTTTATTAGCATTAACCTTGTGAGCTAATATTAGAATATATCATTTGATCTAATGATTAATCTATTCACACAGAAATTTGAGTAAAAAAATCCAGGATCTGCAATATGTTACATGAACCGATGACATACACATTACCACGTGAGATACTATCATTACTCATACTCTCACATTACATATTACTCAGACCTGTACACGCTATTATACAAAAGATACTATTATTTTGGAAATAATTGGGCTCAGGGGTTGTTTTGCTGGTTAGTTCTGGAAAATTAGGACTGAAAAATAACTGAAATAATCTTGATTGACAGAAACTCAATAGTTTATGATGAGAGATTTAGTTGCCGTGCTCAACCCATGTGTATGGTTGTTTTGTCCACAAATTATTAATTTTTTATAAATGTTTTCTTGGAAAAACTTTTTAGAACTGCCTCAGATCTCTCTGGGAAATGGTAAAAGAAAAAATCTTTAGTATATTAGAACAATCAATCCACCGCTTCCCATGGCTGCTTATCCAGCGTAGAGTTTGGAGTCCATCCCAGCTGACCTTGGGCAAAAAGGTATAGGCTGATCACGTCATAGTCCACCACAGGGCAAACACACACAGACAGATAACCACACACTTTAATACACATGTAAAGCAATTACGAATCACCAAATAACCTAGCATAGATGTTTTTGGATTGTGGGAGGAGACCCACTCAGGCACAGGCAGAGCTCTTAATAATTTATTTTGATATAATTCACTACTGACAAAATCCATCATTGGATATAACTTTTTGGCATTCAAACATGTAAACATCCACTTACATCTTCCTTCTTCTTCTTCTTCTCCTTTTGAACTCCCTCTTATCTGTAAGTCCTGTGAAACAACATCAGAAAAGCGTACCTTTTCTGGCTTCAGCCGTGGACACGTGTTTTAATTTTTTTTCAGTCAGTCGGTCATTCTCAGGTCAAGTCCCAGAAAACTTAAGTCCTCAGTATGCTGTTAATATCTGCATGTGAAGTTAAAGTGAATGTATATCACAAACGCAGGCATCAGAACAAAATGAGCTGGTGCTCACGTGTCGCAACTCACAGCAACTCCGCACTTTACTTGTTCTGTGAAAAAAGTAAAACTGGGAGGTAACTTTTAGAAATGTCAATGTTTTATAGATGTGCGAGCTATAACTAACATCTTAGTGACACAGATATTTGGGAGTTTAAATAAATATCTTTTCTTTTAAATGCTTAAGAATCACGACAACATTATACACTGTGCAGGAAATCTACAAACTGCGCACTGGGTCACTCCCTAGGTTATCTTGAACTTGAATATATCTTTGGCACGTTTCTGCTGCAGCTTAGCTGTTTATTCTTTTTTTTTTCATCTGTCTACTCACATTTTCACCAATACTAATAAACACATCAATCTCACTGATATCTATTAAGCCCTAAAGTGAGCACACTTTGACAGTTTTACTTCCTTTCTCTGGAAATTATTTTCTGCTAGTTGTTACCAGCTGGTCCACAAAGAAAAGCACACACTTGGTTTAGATTTTAAAATTGGACACATGTCTCTATGGCCAAAGTAAATAAAAAGCATGTGTAATAAATGTTAGGCTACCACGTTTGATCCCAAAATGAGAAAAATACAAATATCATAACTTATGAGAGGTTATCATGATCTCATGAAGACAAAACTTTGTGGTTCATAAATCTGACAAATTCTTTAATAGCTGTTGATAAATCACTGCCCCCCCTCCTCCCCCTCAAAAAAAGAGTCATAAGACAGAGCTGAGAGACTGTGATAGGAGAATGAACAATCTTATGTTAGCTTAGTTTCATATTAAAGTCACAAGCCATAATACTGTTAGGACACCTTGCATAAAAAAAGTTGTATAAAGTTGTATATATAGCCAAAGTAAAGTTTGTACATTTATTTATTTTTTTATGTTTCTGCAAGAAGTTCTTTAAACGGAATTATATTCTAATGCTAAAATATAATCCATTTTCAAATATACTGCTTTATTTTTTATTATTATTGATAAAGTTGCAGTTATTTACTTGTTATCCTGAAGAAACAACACCAAAAAAAGTTTTAATGGTTGAACGTCAGACTGGAGAGCTGCCCAGGGTGTGCCCCGCCTCCCGGCCTACCGTAGATGGGATAGGCTCAGTATTTATACAACATTGTAGGTGGCTTTAGTTTGCATGAGGGCTTGAACGTCAAGCAGATTACTGAAACTTGCTCCTATTTTAAGTATACTATACCGCAATCCCTCCGATGACACCTGACATCAACTACCAACAACAAGTGCAGACTTGATGTTCATTGAGATCAGTTAGGAAGGATCCAGATGAAATCGGTGCAAGTGCAAAAACAATGGCGACAAGTCCATAAAAGTCCATAAAATAATAACTAAATGCATAAAGTTTTCACTAGTTATTGACAATATGTTTCTATGGAATTATTTATTTAGCAATATCGCTTTCTTTGTTTCTTCAAATCAATGAACACAACGTTTAAAAAAAAAAAAGAAACAAACTAAATTTGAGTATCATATTCAAAACAGAAAAGCACAATTATAGGAAGTGGTGTGGTTAAATATGCAAAACAAATGTTAAACTGTTCCAAACTCTTTCAATGAGGACCACACAGAGGCGGCTTTTATTTATCCAAGTGAACTTTTTTTTGCACAAGGCAAGGACAGGACCTCTGCGTCCTTATTTGCTCTCAAGTTCGCTCTTTTCTATCACCCCTTCAATCCAAACGCCCTCTTTTGGCTAAAAAAAAAAGTCTGGATATTTGCAGCCTGTAGCTCCTCCCATCAACACAAACAAGTCAGCTGTTTGCTTTTCGTGCAGTGAGGTTAACTGATAACACACACTGTGGCATCTTCCCTCTCGTCGCTCACATCCGTCTGTACGCTGCTAGACAGACGGTGCCTGCTCCTCCACCTCCACCTCTACCTTCCACTCCTCCTCCTTCCCCCGTGTGGTGGTGGAGTCTGCCTGTAGTCCGTATCCGGGTTGGACGAGCCATCCGGAAGCGCGGGGCTCGTCTAGAAAGAACTCGTTTACCCACAAGTCTCAGCGACGCCTCAACTTACAGAACTGGCTTCTTGGGCTTCGGGAGTGTTTCCCATTTAAACAAACAGAGCCGAAGATGGCGGAGAGTTAATGGTGTAAAGAAGAAATTATCGATTCGGGAGAGAGTCACGTCCACGAGGTAAGTACGTGCAGCACGCGCGCTCCTATTCAGTCAGTTTGACCAGACTTTGCGTTTGGTTTGCATTTCAATAGAGGACGGAAATGTCTTGACTTGGGTTTCCAGCGGCAGTGCGCACACAATATTGGCATCGGCGCGGTGCGGAGGGCACAGAATACATATTTTATTTTATTATTTTTTTAAAAGTAAATGACAGAAAACATTTGCCCTCGGTTTGTAACGGTGATGCGGTGCGTGTTTCGGTGCCATGCTTATTTGCAGCACGGCTGAACGTTTGGCACATTTCATAAACTTAACTTGATCGCACAAGCTCGCCAGTTTACGCACGAGCCGCTGGATCGCAATAGTGCCTCCAGTAGATTTGCTGCAGAACATGAATAAGTTTTGGGACAGCACATGCTTTGGGCTCGCACGCTCGCGCTTGAACGCAAAATCACGGGGTGATTTATTTTTTTTGTTTGTTTTAAACCGGTTGATGCTCGCTGTCCGCGACAGTCGGTGGGAAACAGCTGAGCCCAGTGCCGTCGCAACGTGAGGGAATTTGGACCGGGATGTTTGATGAGCAGGAGCGTGCAAACACACTCGGCTGCGTACTGTATGTGAAAGCGGCTCCCGCTGTATTGCTACTGGTCGCTTTACAACAAACGTGCGCTGCAGGAAGGAGGCAGACGACGGTGACCGTCCGTCAGTCAACCAGCCGCTAAGCCAGCCTGCAAGACCGATTAAATTCAAATAAATAAAGTGCAGCCGGTCTACGGCGTGTGTCTCCAGTGTGCACGTCAGCAGTGCACGAAGGGGTCATGCATTGCCTTAAAATGTGTGAGGTGATACGGTGAATGCTCGTCGTGATGGTGTCTTTTTCCTGTTAGGTCCTTCATAACCCCTCCTGCCATCTGCTTCATCCTCAGTAATGTCTCTAACTGTATATCTGCAGGGGGCAGCAACGTGGCCCTGTGCGTACCCGCTGCTCTGCAATTATGAAGGTGCACGGTTTGATCCCTGAAACAGCCAGCCGGTGGTGTAAGTGTGTGTGTGTGCGTACGCCGGAAAGCGCTGTGTCCTTGAGCATGACACCAGAGCCCCAGCTCACACTGGATAATAGCAGCCTTACAGTTCAGTGTGTGTAAACAGAGGTTGAATCGGAGTGATGCTGCAGGTGAGGGATGTGAGGCTGAGTTGATTATATTGAAGTCGCTGTCTAAATTTAGATGCGTGTCCAAACGTGGCTGCAGCTAACAACGATAGTTTTCATTAGTCTCTTTTATAAGATATAAAATATTTAAAGGTTAAAGACAGTGACAGATCAACACTCACATATGTCCTTCTCAAAAGATGTCAGTTTGCAGCGAGTCACAGATGAGATGCTGCAACCAGAGAATTCCCCATGCTTATTTAGTGATGCATGACATTATAATGTCTAACTGGTTATTGTTGACGGCCCCTTTTCCCCCCGAAAGGTTTACATGAAAATAAAAATGGGTTCAAGTTTCAGCTACTATAACAATCTGAACTATTTTAATTGGCTGAAATATTCAGTTATACAACAAACTAACAGTCAACTAAATATTAGCCAATGGGAAGAGTTTGTTGATCAGATGTTGGTTCGTTTGTTGGTCGATTAAGGGGAAGAAAACTGAGTTGCAAACAGACGTTATAGTTAGATAGTAATTACACACATCAGGCAGGAAGTCCAAAGTGTGGGATCATTTCGAGAGGAAGGGCATGACTCCGAGAGAATAGCATGCAAACTCTGCAGGGAAACATTTGCCTATCATTCTTTGACTTCAAACATTGCTTTTCATTTGCAACTTGTAAGTAGCTCAGTGGTAGACACTTTGGACCATAACTTACTTTAATGTTAGGCTGAGGGTGTCCTTGTTAGTTAAAAAAATATGAAAAAAATATGATGGACTTCATATTTGATCCATTAGGATTGCCCGTTCTAAATTCTTGTTTGGTAATGGTAGTAAACTTGGGTTTTGGGGCAGTTAAATTTGTGACATTGGGCTTTGGCAAACAGAGGTGGACTTTATTTTTACAGAAAAAAAATTATTTAGTAAATAATGGATGACAGGACAACTAAAATAAACACTTTCAGGCCAGTTAGCTTCTTCTGTTTATCTTACTGATGTTTCATATTCAGTCCTGTTAAGCCACTTACTGAAAGCTCTATTCTCCTAATTTAATTGATGTATAGTTAGTCAAATGCTCTCCAAACTGTCTGGCTGCTGCTCGTGACGGGGTTTTAATCAGGAATTTATTATTAACAGTAATTGTTTCAGCTCTGTGCCCCAAATGCGTCTGTTGCCCAAGTGAGGGGGGGGTTGGGTGTCGCAGCAAGGAGCCGTTGTCTCGTTGCACGGCACCCATCTTCTGACAGATTTACAGTCAACTCTGTGGACCAAGTCTCTGCACACGTGCTGTCGCACACACGCCTACAACCTGCTCACAAGGAACCGAAGGCAATGGGAACAGGGAGGTGCTGTGAGCGAGCCGCCAGGACTCATGAGGGGTTTCGCCAAGCGCATGGCGGGATGAATGCATTGACAAGGAGGAGGAGGGTGACAGTGATGCATTATGTTTGCTGAATGGGGAAAAAGGGGACAGAGGTTAGCAGGGGATGCTGGTGACTGGGTCAGGCACTGGGGGCAGGGCTCGTGAGGCTGAAGCAGAGAAGCAGGACATCACATATTAGCCTGGGAGCTTGGGAATCTGTGAGTGTGTGTGTAGAGGAGGAAGGAGGGGGGTGTGTACCGAAAGGGGAGGGGCTCAGGTGGAGCCTCTTGCTGGAATTCCACCTGGTATTTCTCATCTTTTGTCTGCGTCCTGGTGTTTGGTCAATCTCGTTTTTACCCACCTCGACTTTGCTCGCTTGTTTCTGGGGTTTTGTGTGTGTGTGTGTGTGTGTGTGTGTGTGTGTGTGTGTGTGTTTTCCACCTCTATTGTGGACTCAGGAAGTTTTCTGCCTCAGATTGTTCACATTCTTTGCCATTTTCTTTCTTCTCTCTGTGGCATGTCTCTCGCTGTCCCCTTGCCTCCCCCAGCTCCAGAGTAGTGAGCTAACTGTTGTCCTGTTGTTGCTGGGGCCCCTCTCTGACATGTCAGTATGTGTTAAACAGGAAATAATCTTCACCAGCTCTCATTGATTTCACTCTGTAGAGGAGCGGGTGCTCATATTTAAATCTCACTCATTTTTGTCCACCTGTCTTTTACTTAAACATCAACACTCCAGCGATGAATACTGGGGCATCTGATTTGCAGGGGTTTTTTTTCCAAATGATATTTTGACCTCACTGACAATAAAGTATTTTAAGTTTCAATAAGCGTACAAAAATCTACTTTACATTCGGGTATAGAAATATATTTTTCCTCAATAACCCTTTAGTAGAATTTAAAAAGACTTGTTTTCAAGTTGGATTACTGAGCTAAATAATGCTTGTGTTGTGTGATGAAGAAATATTTATAATCATACTCTTATTACACATAAACCTACTGGGCTACTTGCATGTTTATGTTATAAAACGGGACGCTCTAGGGCTCGACAGTTCATCAAATTTAATTTTCAATTCCAACTCTGGCTTTTACCAATGAGTAAACCGGGACAGTTAAGCTTAAATGACTACTCTGCTGCATGTTTGCCCTTCACTAAAAGCCCAAATCTACTCCCCATCATGATGCTGCATCTTTAGTTCAGTGCCTTTGCGTAATGTGACTTGAATTATATTCATTTTGATATAGTTTAAGAGTGATTCTTCATTAAAAAGATCAGTTACATTTTCAATGTTTCCAAGATTTCTTAATAATTTGTAATTTGAAAATTATTTTGAATTCAGTAGAAGTCAGATACCTAATGGATGATGGTTGCAGGATGTGCACATAGTGCATCTTTAAATACACATGATGCTACCTGCAAACCTTCAGATCAAGACCTAAACCTGAGACCTGGAGACCATTTGGTGACTCTCCCTAGAAACCGAAGATTTTTAGAGAAATTGACCCTCCTTGATTGGTTGGCGTGCAGTTCCTGGCTGATGCTGTGCAGCATCAGTTGCAAAGAGAGAGCTGCACTGAAAACCTTGTGATTGCTCTCGTTGTTTGTAGATTGCTACAGTCACCAAAGTTTTCATCTTGTCTGCAAAAAGTACTTTTGGTTTCTCCCATCATTACAAGGGGTCACTCCTTCTGGAATCGCACCGGAATCTTTTGCTTGTTATCCCAGCTGCTAACTAACCACCGAGCAGGAGTTTAACTTATAAAAGCATGATGCAAACAAGAAATGGAAAATGTTTACTTTCAAAGTAAAAGCTGTGCCTACACCACCGTACACGTTACAGAAGTAGCAACTTTTGTCATGTGTAGGCCGTGTGCAGGCAGGAGCGGTGGTAAAGAGGACCCAAAGTGCAGACTCACAGAGATGGAAGGTAAACTCAAACTTAGATTTATTATAAAACAAAACTGAAAACTACAAAAGCTGACAGGCAGAACACACAGCATAATAAGATGGTAGATTGCGACACTGACACAGAGAAACACAAGGCTTAAATACACAGAGGGAGCAAGCAGAATGAGAGGCAGGAGGCAAACACAGCTGAGGCAAATCAGGGCTAACGAGACAAGGGAAGCAAAACCAGGTACATTAACATGAGACAGGGACTTTCAAAGTAAAACAGGAAACATAACACAGACATGGACTTGACAAGGGGACACAGCAGACAGGGGAGACAAAGCAACTAAGAAACACAGACAGAAACCAGAACATTAACAAAGAAACCAAAAGACTAGAAACCAGTGAACCAGAACGTTCTCTGTTCCTTTCACAGGAGTTGGCTGCTGAGATTTCTTCCTGTTAAAAGGGAGTTTTTCCTTCCCACTGTTGCCAAGTTCTTACTTATAGGGGATCGTCTGATTGTTGGGGATTTTCTCTATTATTGTAGGGTATTCGCTTTGCAATATAAAGCACCTTAAGGCAACTCTCATGTTGCGCCACTTAGTGAGTAATTGGTATTTGGAGACATGTCAGCTTCTTCCATACAAACTATAGACAACCACGATAATCTGCTAGCAACCAAAGCAATTGCAAATGAAGCACTATATACCTCTTTGTGAACCAGTTCCATGTAGTAAGAAAAATCAGCTTCACACAACCACTCACCAGCTGTCAGAGACTACAGGTTTTTCCCTAGCTGGAAGCTGCCAGGGCTTCACTGACTGATCTTGGCCCGTGTGACAGGGGCTTAATGTAATTATTGACGTGCTTCAATGCTGTATCTCCCCATATGGAAAAGATATATATAAATCATATAAAGTTTGTATCTGTCTTGTGTGAAACTTGTATGAAAAGCATACAAGAGTGAAAACAGATATAAGATCCCTTGAAAAATGAAACTTGTATGTTTTGGATACTTACTAAAACAATATATGAAAGTAATGAGAAAGTGGCCACTTTCATGAGTAAATCATATAAGTTTTTACTATTTCTTTTCCATATGGGTAGGAACCTCTGTTTGGGTCACTAGTCAGAAAAAGTAAAAAAAACCCTTCACATTACTCATTACTTTTTTTCTAAAGTAATCTATGATGTTACTTAATTACTTCCTGGAGAAAGTAATTTTTGAAACTATTCATAATTACTTTTGCGTGCCCTGAAATGCGTTGTCACATAATTACCAGTTAACAGTATAAACCATGGGCTACAGTCCCATACACTTACACAAACTCATCACAGCCAACGACAGGCAGCCAGAGCCTGTTGAAGATCAGGTTCTGGCTGCTGGGCTGGGATCTGCATACACTCAGCTGTAAAGTCACTCTGGGTTCTGTCATGGAGATCCTTCTGTGTAGACCCAGTGTTGTATTAGCAGTAGTGGATAGTTGTTTCTATCCTGGATGGAGTTTGCACTTTACTTTTGTCAGGCTCTTGTGCTTTTTTGCAATAAAAATAAAAGTAATGTCCATGTCCAAACTGAAATGTGCTGTTTGTTGTGCAAGAAAAAAGAAGCAGGAAAATGAAAATTTGTATTTTTGTTTTGTTTTGTTTTTTTCACCCATTGTGCAGATAATTAAAGAACCTTTTATAACACAAATAATTACATAATTGTAACTGTAATCTGATTACTCAATATAGGACAGTAATGCGTTACATTACTGCATTACAGAAAGATGATTAAAATCACATGCGGCACTGCCGATAACACACACAGATTCATTCATTTGTTCCACTTGTGTGTTTTCAGTACAAAACGTCTTGGCCAACAGTGAGATCAGCGGTTTAGTGGACGGCCAGTTCTAACAAGATTGTCAATCCAAACATTTAGATATAAACTTACATCTGGCAGGTGGTGCTACAGACACATTTTGCTCTACACTACCAAACACAGGACAGCATGAGCATAGAAAAGTGTTTTAGTAAAATAAGTAAATAGCTATCTTAATATGTGAAAAGCTAAACTGTGGCTTGTAGTGTAATGCACTAAAAAAGTGCTGCATAAATTCAGTGACTGATCTCAAACAAGCACATAGTTCTAGTCAGTATGGATCTCCTTCTGAGTCAGAAACCAGCAAGTTATCAAGAGTCACATACTACAGCTATTCATCTGATGACAAATTGGAGGTAGACAAGGGATTTATGTTTGGTACCAAATATGTTATATTTTATCTTCAAGCTAACAGTTTTAAACCAGAAATTCTACCCACAGTCAATGTGAAGGAGCGCTGTTGTGCTTCCATGATTAAAGACGATACAAGAAGAAATCATGGCGACACAGATTTCTCTGATTTCTCGGTGTCGAGCTGCAGTATCACTGATCATTATTTTCAAAATATGCTGCGACACATAACGCCTACCAAAAAAAAAAAAAAAAAAAAAAAAAAAAATATAATATATATATATATATATATATATATATTTATTTATTTATTTATTTATTTATTTATACACACACACACAGTTTGGTAACGTCTTGAGTATTTGGACAGTTATAACATTTTTTTAACTTTACCTCTGTGGATTTTAAATCAAATCCCAACCAAATACAAGTTCTGTGCAAGTTTTGATCTTTTGTCTGCAGGACGATGAAACAGCTTGTTTGCCAGTTACTTTGGAGACTGACACACTTCCAAGTGCAAGTCACACTTTTTTGTGAGTGTGTGTGCAAATAACTAATTTACTACTAAGCGCAAGAGGGCTTTATGTAGCCTAGAACATTAGAAAACACTGAAAGAAACACAATGTCTCTTACTTTTTCTTTTTTCTTTTTTTTCTCACATGGCACCTGGATGCTGCAGCTCGCTGAACAGTCTAGAAAGAGGTGTGCTTCCTTTTCAGAGGAGAGCTCTTGCATAAGAAAAGTGACCCAAGTTGTGACACTAAATGCAAATTTTTAAAAAAAGACTGTAATAAAACTCAAACTGAAAATCAAATTCTTACCCAAAAAGCAACGTTCTATACTAAAGAATACTGACTTAAAATGTTTCGTTTTAATGAGTGGATTTAACTACAAGAGCTTTTGGTATTTTTGAAATATGTTATTCTTATTGCTAACGTGAGCAAAACTAATGAGTGGGAGCGGCACAGGGAGTGGCAGAGGGTGTTCAGTACAAGGCCGGCCCTCTAAAACCAAGGCCGTGAGGATCTGTCATGGTTACGTCAATTGTTTTATAACTTTGACCTTAACATTTATATAAACACCTGTTTATATAGTTCCTTTTCTTGTGTGTCAAAGGCAAGCACTGTCAAACCTAACGCTGGAAAACAGACCTCATTTGTTGAACTTTTGCTTTTGGCTTTTTAATATCATTGACTAGTAAGAGTTAAGCAGTGACCAGTTACATAATTTCTTTATTGGGGAAAATTAACATGTTAATATCCATCCATTCATCCATTCAGTCTTCCAGGGTCATGAGCGCCCTGGTGCCTTTCGCAGCTACCATAGGGTGAGAGGCGGGGTACACCCTGGACCGGATGCAGGGCCAACACAGAGAAACAGACAACCATTCATACTCACATTCACACCTATGAGCAATTTAGAATGACCAATAATTTAACCACACTTACTGCATATCTTTTAACACTGATCTGGAGTCAGCTGTGTAATTGAGCCTGTAGAAAAATTAATTTTGTGTAAAAGCAGGTAGCTGAAAAACTGTTTATGTGATAATAGAATCACTAAATATCAAACATAGTTTGAGCAATGATAGATAGCGAGACACACAGAGGGAGAGGGATGATCTGATGGACTGTCAGAGTGTATCCTTGGTTTCTGTTTCCTTTCTTTCCCCAGAATGCCTCGGTGCAGCTCATGTCCTCTGCCGCTTTATTTTTCTGAGAGCTATTTCTTCTGTGAGAAGAATGTCAAGTGCCTATCTCGGTGCGCTTCTCCGTGTTCTGTCTTTTGTTTTCTTACTTGTGGTTCACTCTTGATTTCTGTCTTCTCTTCTCGCCCCGGTTCACCTCAACCTTTGTCTTCTTGAGTGTGTTTTTGTCTCCTGGCTGAGACTTTTTCTTTTTAACTTTTTCTGATGTCTGGGTCATTGCACTTTAACTAAATAAGTTTATGTGTTAAAATCTGAAAGACTGTATTCTTACGATAGTAGCTCTTTATTGTGTGTGTGTGTGCGTGTGTGTGTGTGTGCGTGTGGGTGGGTGGGTGGATGGTAGTGTTAGGCTGGGGGGGGGTGGATACATAGGGGAGAGCGAAGAGTAGACGAGGGGGGAGGAGACATAGAGAGTCGTTATTAACGTGGCGACTCCCGCTAAAATTCAGGGAGTGCTGTTGCATCCAGCTGTTACTGGTTGTGCGAGGCTTCGTTGCCATGGCAACACAGCCCTGTGCGCCTGCTCAAGGTCGTTCATCCAGCTCTGAACCGAGCAGCATGCTGCACATAGGATGTACGGAGGGAGAGAGGAGGAGAGAGAGAGAAAGCAGGAGAGAGGGAGGGAAAGACAGACAGAAAGAGAGAGAACAGAAGAACTACTTCAAAGTGACCAATCAAAAGCACTTCAGTGACGCTGTGGTCGGTGAACAAACTCGGCCCTGCCTCCACCTCGTCTCTGACACGCACGCACGCACACACACAGTTACTTTCCTCAATAAAGAAACAAACAAAAAAGAAGCCCCTGGCCTTGGGGCTTGTAGGTTCTTTTGCCAGCTGATAAAATATTTAGCTGGTCAGTGCAAGAGAGAGACAGAGAGAGGGGGGCACGGTGGCTGGAGAAGAAGAGAGCAGCAGAGCTTGGCTTTGTGTTTTCCTTTCTCTAATGGTGCATTGCTGTGAGGCTACCTGGGGCTTCTCCCACCTCCTCTCCTCTCTCACTTTCTCTCCTCTCCCCTCAGAGGGCTGCAGCAGCATCCCTTGGGGGGGCTCTGCTGCATGTTTGCAGGCGCTGACTAGACTCGGCGCAGCACACAGTGTGCACTAAACAATCCCGCGCACCGAGGAATCACGGCGCTTCATCGCACTACACATTGTAGGAAATTGAGTCTAACAGTAATCTTTGTTGGATGATATTAATAGCGAGGCACTGTGTGATGAATGCCCGCTGAATCGCAGCTCTACAGCTTGCGACGTTGTCGCCGGCGTGTTTGTACATAACGACAGTGCTGACGTTTCGCAGTTATAATGTTTAGTGTGTTCGTCATAATGGTTTCATTTTCCTAATAAGCGACTGCACCTGAGGCTGAGGATGTAATTGAGGTTTCGGCTTGTTTTTGTCGTAAAGTTTAAAAAAAAAAAAGAGGACAAATTGCTTGTAGAGAAAATGTGAAAACATCACCAGTTTGATTAAAATTCATCCTGAGGGGTCCAGTTGTTGTTCACGTCTTTGTATCGCTGTCAGAAGACAAATGTGGGTGAGCAAGGACATGTCCTCAATAGACTTGGGCCATGCACTGTTATGCTTTAAAGATTTGTGTTAGAATGATATTAACAGTATTTGGTTGTGTTGACACACACTTGTGCCATACAGCGGACACAAGTGACAGTGAGTTTATTAGGACGGCACAAAAAAAATTACAGTGAAGAGGAAAAGAGCTGAGTGGGTACATGACACATGGGAGGCCACATGCGCCCTCATCTAGCAGCTGCAGTCACCACAAGACGAGACACGTAATGCGGTCGATCGCTTATTTTTGTGTGCGCTTTGCTGTATTGATTCAGAGATCATATGAATAAATTGGCAAATTAATCAAATGTAGTCACTTTATAATAAAACGCCACCCCTGAAGTTTAATAATGGCACGGATCGTCAGGTTTAAAGTGTCAGCATAGTCTGTTTCTATATTATCTCAGCTGTTGAGGTCACAGAATGCATTCAAATCTAAAGTGTGGCAAACTTTTAGATTTTCCTCTCCTGCCTCTCTTCTTTTTCTGGGTGCACGCAGAGTTTAGCTGGATTTTTTTGACAAAGTCAAACATTTTCGGTGAAGCGCAGGGAAGAATCGCTTTTTGTGGTCGGTGACGTTATAGTGTAGCATAGTGTGTGGATGGCTGTTTAAAAGTTAGAAAAACACAATCGGTGACCTTTCTGTGAGCCCCAATCAAAAGGAGAGTCAGACTTTTGGGTCGGGAGGAGGTTAGGTTCACCTTTCTCTTTGCTCTTAGTTAACAGATGCCTGTTAAAGGGGTCCTCAGAGGGGGGTGTGTGTGTCTCTAACAAGGGGAGTTCTGTTTTTTTACTTATTTTCCATTGTAAAATCCAGACCTAGTTTATGTGTTTTAGAGTTTTACGCACACACACACACACACACACACACACACACACACACACACACACACACACACACACACACACACACACACACATTTATGGGGTAGAGGATGAGGTAAATGTTACCAGCTGCAGCGTAGCAAGCAAGTGGCTTCAACTCTGCCTGAACCCGGCTGTTATGTGACCACCTCGTCAACTTAATTCACTCCTTTCCCTTAAATGCCACACCGACCCCCCATATCACTTTATCACACTCACATATATGTATACGCACACATAAACACACATCACTAGCTCCTTTTCCCCGTGTCACCAGCAGCATCGCTCAACTCGGGGTAGTGGTGGACTCCCAAAGCTTGTAACCCCCCACCTCACCACGGCAGTGTTGAGCAGCACACTGGCCGGGTGTGCTACGTTATATTGGCTGCCCCTCCGGTTACCCTCTGAGGTCACATTGTTGTTGTTATGATGTCACAAAGGCTTTTTTGTGCAAACCTCCGTCAGCTTACTTTTACACGCAGGCTGCAGTGAAACACAGTTGACGCTCTTTAACCAGTTGATCGGTTGCAGGAAAAAAAAACTGCACTTAATTTGGAAATTAACTTGTTCACTGCTGGACTTATCATCCATCCATCCATCCATCTTTATTTATAAAGCACTTTAAAACAACCACAGCTGACACAAAGTGCTGTACATTGGAACGAAATAATAAAAATAAATACGATATCAGCTTAAATATAGCTATGCACATGTTTCGGCCAAGCTAGGAAGCAGAAAGAAGTCTCTCCGTGTGCTCGAGCTCAGTTCAGGCAGGGGGAGTGTCTTTAGTTAAATCAGGTTTTGCTTTTTAAACCTTATCCACCCCTCTCATTTTCTTTCTCTCACTTCCAATGAGTCTGTTAGTCCTGCGAGATCCGAGTCGTAGTAAACAGGCGGTGACATTCGCAGGCTCTCTGTGGAGGGAAAGGGGCCAAAATTTAAATATTGATTTGATGCAAAGTGAGATAAAATGTCCTATTCCTCTCATGCTCCGCTTTTAGATGCTTTTTATAGCTGTTGATTGTGTATTTTTAGCTGTTGTCGAGCACATCAGACTTTACCCAAAAAGAAGGCTTTGATTTTGTTTAAGCACACTGTGTAAACATGCTGCTGTTTGGGACAGATCAGCGCTATATAGGATCCCTAGGATGAAATATCATCTCCTGTTGGACTCGGCTACCTGCTCAGGTAACCATCAGGTATTCAGGCTCGGCTTGTCTACAGCTTCAAGGGGCTGTTAATGGTTATTGAGCTGGTAAGACTCCTCCAGTTTTCTGAGAAAAAAAAAAAAAGCGAAATGGAATTGGAAAACTCGATATTTAGATTTTATTCTAATTAAAATGTTTAATGTTGGAACTTTGATAAGCACTGGATCTGCAGACAGTTAGCTGGCTCCCAGTTAGCCGTTTTGAGCACCACAGTGTTCTAAGGACCAGCCACGACCCAGCAACAGGATGTTGGTAAATGCGTTGGAGCACGTAACTTGCAACTCACAGGAACTTCTGGTATTGGTGCCAAAAGCCACAGGACACCTTCACAGGTCTCCCAGAGTCTAATGCCCTTTTTCGTAGATCCACTGCAGCCTTGAATTTAAAGACATTAACAGCCAAATAACGCAAATGTCTAAGCTCTGCCGTGACATCATTTAACAGTCCGTGTGATGTGTGAATTAAGCCGACGTGAGAATAGTGCAGGTGGTATTTTACTGCCAATGGAAGGGCATTGTGTGTGTCATCTTCTGCACATTGTATCTGGGCAGCTTACCTAAACCACAGACTACTTCCTGTAGTCTGAACCCACCTAAAGCAGACTATTTCCAGCTGTGAGCTAAAGGCGATTTACTTAACATGAAGGTTAATATTAAAACAGTTGTTAGTTCATTTGTGTATTTTCTCACCTTCCGAATTTTGCCATGGAAATTATTGGCAGCGACTGTTAATTTTAGACACACACAAATGTTAACCCATCATAACTGTATAATTTAGTTTGTAATGTGCTTTGAATTTTTGTTGTGGTGGCACTCTTTATTTTTATTTGAATCAAAGATTGTATCTGTAACAAATGTCCATGCCACGTAGGACGTTCCTGTCTACCGGAAGGAGAGTAGCTTAGCTATATTTATGTATAGCTAAGCTATACGCGCAGTGGAAACACACGACACCCTCTTATGTGTTAACTGAAAACCGTTGTCTCTCACACGTCTATGACAGGTCTCCAATAAAGGCCTTGTGGAGAGTACGTGTTAGCTAAGTACGATCTCTCTCCCTATCTTACAAAGGCTAAAAATAGCACCATATCTACGCTACACTTCGAAAGAGAAAAAGAGGGAGGGAGGACGCAGAGAGAGCGGCAGAAGGAGGAGAAGGTGGGGATGGCAGGACGATGGTGAGAAAACAACAATCAAGGCATGAGAAAAAGGGGAGAGGAGATGAATAGAGGCAGAGCAAGGGTGCGGGAAGGAAAAGAAAACAAGCCATTAATAATTTACCTGCGGGACACTTCAAGTTCGACCTTTATTTCTGGTCAGTGGTGCACAGTAACAAAATGCTGGGCTGAGTGTTGTGTAGTGCGAGGAAGGGAAACTCTTCTCATGATCTGACTGCTAATGTACAGACTGGAGGTTTGCACCTGTGGGCAGTGGTCAAGCGTACTCAGGTAGTGGGATTTCAGACTCAAAAATAGCTCAGCTATTTTTAAAAAATGTAGCAGTGAGAAGATGAAAAATTATCCGGGAAGACCAGTTAAAGTAAAAGATTCATGATTTCAGGAAGTGCCAAGCACTGCAAAGCACTTTAAAGATTTTACAGTGCTGGGGACATGTGACAAAAACGAATCTCTCCCCAATCACATTACAAAGTAATTCACCCTTTAATTTAGTTCGGCTTTCTAAGAAGGTTTCTAAGAAATGACAGGAGTACACAGTGTAATGTTTTTGTTCCCGTGTTGCTCTGTAGGTAGAGATGTGTTGCTGTTGCCAGTTCTATTTTGGATTGTGATGTTGAAGTGTACAAAACACCTTCTTCATTCATGATTTCTTTTTAGTTAGTTACTTTGGCCTGTCTCTGACACTGCAGACTCCTTCAAGGGAAAAAAAATCTAAATGCATTCTACCTTTTGCTGACATAATATTTGTTTGTGGATGTGCACATGGACTAATGCAGAGACTGCAAATGACTAGTTCTTACTTCTATGTCCTAGTCCACTCGGACCAAGTTGGAGTTGGATTGTTTTCCACAGATCTGCACGCACATAATCTTCCTTAATGTAGTCGACTTTCTCCTCTGCAAATATTTTATTTGCCATTTATTTTATGCAGAATAAAGTAACAATAAACAACTTTTTCCTCAGTGAGTCAGTTATCCTACAGATGAACTCCAAAGCCGCTGTCGTGGACGCCAGCTGGCGACGGTAGTCCTTGTTCTGCTCTGCAGAGCCGCTGAGCTCGGCATAGCGGATAATGAAGCAGTTCTCCACCTGCTGCAGGTTCTAGTTAGAGTGGCCCTCCAGCTCACAGTTGTTCTCCAGAGCAGACGAAGGACTGCAATCGTCAGCTGTCGCCCAATACAGCGGAGTTGGAGTGTGTCAGACTCGGCGATGAGATGGGAAAGCCTGGAGCTAGATGGTGAACGGCGGCTGAACTTTAAAAACAAGAGCAAAGGAATTAACAAAGTGACCGTCTCTTGGACGGATGGAAAAAGTAAAAATCTAAAATGAAAACATACGTTTTCAAATATACTTCGATGTCCAATGACGAAGGACCGTTGCCTACTTATTGTTGTGGAGTGCGTGCCACTGCGATACCTCAGCAGAGCAGTTAACAACAACGACCACCTTAAACTTTTCAAATTGTAGGCAGACAGATCCTTTACAGATGCTCACATTCAGAATGAAACTTGTGAACTTTATATGCTTGTGTGTCTGGCGGTATATCTTTCCCTTATCCAGTTCATCCACATTTCGCAGGTGTGGTGCTGGGGGCCCGAGGATGTGCAGCGTTGAGTTCAAAGTGGCTCGTTTGAATTGGCCAAAATTTTAGGCTTACGCTTGAGAATGCTCTCGATGTAAGGTGTTCAGGATCATCAGGAACTTACAGCTACCCACCAGCCTGAGTAAAATGTAGCCTGCGGGAAAACTGCAGGCAAGTGTGAGCACATTTATTAATCACATACAACTTTCAGGTGGGTATGTCACAACAAGTGATGACTACTTGGAAAGTTCCTGTTTATTCACTAATCATCTTCGTTCAGATTATCTCTTCATTTCAGGCTCACTTCAGGTGTTTTTCTTCTTCTTCTTTATATTTATTTGCAGCAACAAGTACATATGACTACACACCCTTTGCTGAGTGTATCCTTACAGGTATCCTCTTTTGAAACCAGTGAAGTTGTGTAGGAGTGTGTCTGCTGAGTTTCACAACCTGGTTCTCCTGAAATGGTGCAAAGCTGATGTGAAAATGGCTTAAGATGGGCGTTTGACATTTTAGTTACACAGTGTCTTATTAAACGATTATTTACCAAATTTGTTGCTTCGGCTTGCTGCACTTCCAGTTCAGTTTAGCATTTCAAAACATTAACAAGCAAAAATGTGCTTAGCAAATGACTATCCTGAAGAAACAGAACTCTCAGTGTATCTGTTAGACTGAATATTGTTTCCTGTGTCCAAAAGTATTTTAGCTCCAAATAAAAATAATAATAATAATCCTTTCCGAGTCTACGGTGGAGAGCTTCTTCCATTACCTTGAGATCAGTTTTCACAGAACAGTTTGGCTGGACGACATTTGTTCCCAAGCCAGGAAACTAGTTGACAAGCTATTTATTACCACAGATTTTTTTGTGTGTCCCTTGCCATGCGGCCTGTTTCATGTCTTCTGATGCTTTACGTGTCCTTTTGACACCATTTTACTCATGAACACGTACATATATTCAGCTCTGTCTAGTCTGGACTAATTTGTTGCTGTTCTGCATTTAACCTTTGTCCTGACACACTTAGCTGCACAAAGGAACAGAAAAATAGCCGGAGGAGTTAAAGGGGGGGTTGTTGGCCAACTTGTTGCTGTGTGATTGTGGTGCTATGACAAATACTGTGTGTGTGTGTGTGTGTGTGTGTGTGTGTGTGTGTGTGTGTGTGTGTGTGTGTGTGTGTTATCAGAGCTTGTGTGGTTTGTATTTACCAACAAAACAAACTGTGAGGTCTTGGGTAAGGGACACAGTGACGCTAAATTTTCCACAAGGCCTCACATTTTCGTTTTACTTCTCCTGCACAAAAAATAGACAGAAAGAAGGCGAGGAGGACGGGGGGAGAGTGGGAAAGACTTTTGGTTTTAGTGCCACAGGGGGGTTAGGGATTTGAAGAGAAGAAGAATAGGCAATGCAGTTGACATTGTTAAATTTCAAGTGTTTTTCAAACAGTCCATTTACTGTGTAACCCTAAACCCTTGGGTAACACTGAGGCCTCTCACCCTCAGGCAAGGTGCTATAGACCTTACTACTGCAGTTAGACCAGTATAAGTGTTTGTGTTTGTACTCCTTCTGGAATACTTAACATTTTTTTGTGTGTGTCTTTTTGCAAGAGTTTTGAATAGACTAAAAGTATGCGTTTAATGTAATAGTGGCATTTAAAACTGGAAACGAATAACTTTTCATGTTTGAAATACATTACACGCACATTAACAGTTCTTGTCAGCCCTCCTCAGCATGACACAAAACAGCCCACAGCACCTCCGTGTGACCTAAGAACTTATTAGAAACGGTCAAACAGAAAAGAATGAAAGAGCTTGCTGGAAGTCGAGATGAGATGTAATGTAATCTGTCTACTCGAGACTCCAGAAGTGGTTTATAAAGTTGAGGTTCCTCTGCACATCCTTCAAACGTTGTAGCTTTCTGTTGACAAAAAGCTCCCACAAATTTATGTCGATCAAAAACTCAGCATGCCTCAAATTATTTTAAGTTAGTTATATATACACATATGTTTGTTTGTTATGTATAAGTGACCTAAATAGCGATGTAGTTAAAAATTTGTGTGATTCAGTGCATTTCTCATGTAGTATTTAAATCATTTATGAGGGGGAAAAAGGCCAAACGTTTTCCCGTTTCTATTCTTTGTTGTGCAATTGGAATTTGAATATACACTCACTGGTCACTATATTAGGTATAGCTTGTTAGTATTTGTCAAGCCCCCTTTTGCATTCAGAACAGCCTTAATTATTTGTGTCACAGACTCAACAAGGTGCTGGAAACACCTTGTTGAGTATCTGCACAGCAGCTGCAGATTTGATGGATGCACATTCGTGATGTGAATCTTTCATCCCACCGCATCCCAAAGGTGCTCTATTGCATTGAGGTCAGGTGACTGTAGAGGGCTTTTGAGTACAAAGAACTTACTGTCATGTTCAAGAAACCAGGGTGAGATGATCTGAGATCAGAATCAGAAGATGGATGCACTGTAGTTATAAAGAGATGGGCATGGTAAAAACAACACTCATTTGGTATTAAGGAGCCCAAAGCACCACCACCAGCAGCAGCCTGAACCTTTGATGCAAGACATTATGGATCCATGACCCTACCATCTGAATGTTCTCGACTCCTCAAACCAGACAATGTTTTTGCAATCTTCTATTGTTTTGGTGAGCCCGTGTAAATTGTAGCCGACACGAAGGGCACCTGGTGTGGTCCTCTGCTTGTGTTTTCAGAGATGCTCTTTTGCCTACCATGTAGGACTGCACGATTTTGCATAAAATGAGAATCACGATTTTTTTTGCTTAGAATTGAGATCACAATTCACTCACGATTTTCTTTTCCAGTATAAATATTTATTGCACTTATTAACTGCACATCAACTTCGTAACAGTTTAGACTGAACATAAAAACAATAAATAAACATAAAAACAACAAATCTCTCACGTTTTGTTGTTGCCGCAAAATGTTGTACTGCTTGAAATTCCGTCTCCACCGTTGCTCGACGCTGCGTGTATAGAGCAGGTAGTGCAACAACAGAAAAATAGTTGCGGGACGGCACTGTGTAGCGTTTGTCTAGGGTGTTGATCATTCTCCTAAATCCCTCGTTTTGCACAGTGTTGATGGGAGCCATATCTTTGGTCAGGTGATAAGTGATAGCCTCCGTAATTTCTTTGTGCCTGCGGGAGTTCGACGTGTATAGGGAAGCGCTGTATAAGGTTCCCGTTATTGGTGTTTGGGTGGTTGACCGGGACGGATTTTCTCCTGTCACTTTCTCGTCATCCCTGACGTGCTCTCCGTTGTTTTTTCCCTGCTAATTTTAGCATCACACGGCACAGCTTCTGTATCACGTGGTATAAGGCTCCGCCCTTGTCATTTGTTGAGCAGGAAGAGTGAGCGCTTGTTTTCATGCAGAGTACGTCCCGGATCAAAATGCGGTACAATCGTCGTCATCTTTTTTTTTTTTTTTTTTAAATCGTTGTCCTTTGTAAATGAGATCGCACATAAGTATGAATCGAGATCGCGATTTTCTAACGATTAATCGTGCAGCCCTACTACCATGGTTGTAAAGAGTGGTTATTTGAGTTACTATTGCATTCCTATCAGCTCAGTGCACTCTGGTTATTCGCCTCTAACCTCAACAAGGCACCAAGAGAAATCTTGCACATTGGATAAACCCAGAAATGATTATGTGGAAAAATCTCAGTAGATCAGCAGTTTAAAGCCCATCTGGCACCACTGACTATGTTACTTTATATCACCTCGCTTCCCTATTCTGATACACCTACATGCCTAAATGCATGGAGTTGCTGCCATGTGATTGGCTGATTAGATATTTGCATTAACAGGCAATTGAAGACGTGTATCTCATCATTTTTTCCTTTACTGCAAGAAACATTAAGCTTGAGGAGGCATGAATAACCAAATAATTTCCTTAACAAAACATGCCCATTTTGCAATTTCATGTCATAACAACTCAGATATTTTCTCAACTTCCTAATTGCTCCATTACAGTTTTCCTTGAGTGTTAAAACATCTTCCATCTAATAACCCACAGCCTTAACAAGGTCAAAGGAAAGTTGTTTGGAAAATTCTCTGTCACATCCGCTGCAAAGCTCATAGAAAACGTTTTCCACTACTTCTAGACCAAAGTGTTTGTAAAGCTTCAGAATTTAACAATAAACAGAAAAAGCCTGTGTTATTTACTGATAGAGTGGAGCTTTAGACCAAACCAGCAGTGTACTGTTAGTTGTTGCTCTCAGATCCAAACCTGTGAATTCCCATAGAAGATGTAATGTTATTAATTGTTTATAAACATCTGTTTATAATTTTAAAAGGCTTTGGTGTGAGTAAATAGTTCGTTTGTTAAGCAGTCATGGAATCAGCACGGTGCTCATGAGATTGATGAGAAAATTAAAAGCAGTATACAGCGCAATAGTGCGCTCAACTCCAAACCTTTACAAGACATATAGGGTGCGTAGTCTCCGGGAATAAAGAAAAGAAAGAGAACACCGGCAATATTTAACTATATTTGTTAAAGGCCCCTTTAATAAATATATGAACATTTTTCTTTTCCAAAGTTAAAAGCAGTGTCATCAAAATTAAGGAAAGTCATCAGTACGGCTCATTTACAAAAACTTCAACAGTGAGCTCTAACATAAGGTGGAAATAAAACTTGATAACAGGCTAATTTATGTCTCGCTTTTAGTCTCTTATTGGAATTCATTGTCTGTACAAAACAATGCAGAATAACACCACACGTCCTTTACATCAAGTAACAGAATCAAGTACATTTATTTATTCATTTTTAGCGGGTGGAGAACAGGATGGAAAGGCAGCATCCAAGTCAGCTACAGGTGGAAGGTGACTGTACATCTTATCACGTCTGCTATTTCATCCGCACACATTTGCGGGGTTTTACAGCCCGCTGCTTTCCCGAGGACCTGCGTTTGCGCGTGTGCATGTGCCTTATTATCGCAGTCGGGTGGATGGAGGACTAGGGTGGAGGCAATTGTGCAGCCGAGATGGGGAGAATACAGCAACGGGGAGCTTCATCACTGACGGTGACCGTTAATTAATCAAATACGCACATATACACACACGCACACAGACGAGCAAGCAATAGAAAAACACACAAGCACGCCAGGCCTCTTCTTCTAACGAGAGGCTCGAAGCCATTCTGCTTACCATCGCCAGTCAAGCTGATTCTCTGCTTGCTCTATTTGCAGAGCTGCCCCTCCCCTCTCTGATGCTGTGATCTAACTGCAGCCTCCTCCCCCTTCACAGATACACACTTACACTTTCTCCATGCTCACATGCCTATGCATACACACACACGTGCACGCGCAAGCCTACTACTCGGTCACACCGAGCGCGGCGTGTCTCCTCTGTTGAGTATTTAGGTGACATTAACGAGGAATGTGGTGTTCATTGTTCATTTTGAGGGGGAGAAGCTGTTGATCTTGTGGTTTCGCGACTCCCAAGCAGCCTATGTGGCATCTCATTTGGAAAGCAGAGGAAAAGTACTGAAATGAAATGCAAAAAAAAAAGAAAGAAAGAAAGGAAAAAAGTCCCCTTTTTCTCTCCTCCCCTCTCTTCTCTTCTATGCCCTTAGATAAACAACAATAACACTAGGGGTTTTTTGTTTTTTTGCTCCTCTGTGATCAAGGAGTTTCAAAGAAACATGGAGGGGGAGGTGTGCTTGGAAAAGGTGGGAAGAAATAATAAAAGGAGAGGAAAAAAAACAGAAGTATAAAGTGGAAAAACCGTAGGAGCAGAGGCGAGCTGTAGATCTTTACAGTCAAATTCTCAGAATGGGTCAAAGTTCCCCCAGCAGCCGGAGACGCGTTCTGATTGGCTGCGGAAAGGTGAAATTAAAACCACGGTAAACTTTTGACCTCGCAGGAATCGAGGAGAGGAACGCCCATTGCTGTAACAAGAGCGAGCTTCCCCCTCCTACTCCTCCTCCTCTTCCTCAGCACTGCTCTCCCAACAACGCTCCCTTCCCTCTTCCTCCCCCTCACGCTTTCTCTCACACTTTCTATTTGCCTCACCCCCTTCCTCCTTTCTTTCCAAGCGAGTCTCTCACTCGCTCTATCTTTCCCTTCTTTCTGTTCAAACCATCTCTCCTTTTCTGAACCCCCCCATCTTTCCCTTTATCTCAGGCTCCCCTTCACTGTCTGCCCCCCCCCCAATGAATTTGTGCCCTGCTGCATATAGCCTGATGAGAGGTGGGGAGGGAGAGAGGCAGGGAGGCACAGAGCAGAAAAGAGCTGGGGGAAGGGTATGGAGGAGGGAGGAGACAGCCAGAGAGAGAGGGGGGATGGGAACAGGAGACAGAGGTAGAGAAGCAGAAGCAGCAGAAGAAGAAGACACGGGGAGAGGAAGGGCAGCAGATATGCAGCCTTATTGGGTGTAAGCTGCACAAACTGCTCCCTGTTAGAGAGGAAGAAAATCTCAAGAAGACTGAATGTATAAATAGACACGTAACTGTGGCTCTGAGTAAGATCTGCTGAGCAGCAGGGTGGGGAGAGCCCATTTTTATTGCTAATGGTTTCTCTCATTACACATCAAACGGCTGGGGGTACGTGCATCTGCGTGAGTGTTTGTGTGCAGCGGGCCGATTTTTAAATGATTTTATGAGCCAACTAAAAGAGCAGCCCACTCGCTCGCTGCTTTGATGCCGCGTGCACACACACACACACACGGGCTTGCAGCTGCATATTCGGTCACTAGCAGTTTCGTAACCGCACTGTGCGGCGGAGTACTACTGTCTAATTGTTGCTTCTGTTCACATGTAGACAGTCTGGTGAGGGAGTTCTTCCTGCGTGTGTCTTGTGCTGCACACGTGCATGTGTAAACACAGCCTAAATGCCAGTCACAGCAGAGATGGTGCTGTCAGTTTTCAGATTTTAATGCGATTGAAGTAATCCCTTTTGGTTTAGATTAAGCTCTGCGATGAGTTGAGTGGGCATAACTGTAGTGAAGAAAGACGTGGAGGAGACGCGAGCCTGAGCCGGTCATCTGGGAAGAGATGAAGGAGGAGAAAAAAGGATGAGATGATTTTCCTCTTCTTTCTTTTTTTTTTAAAGAGAAAAATTCTTTCTCTGCTAGTGAAAGACAGCAAACTAAGAAAAGGAGGCTGTGGATGTTATTGAGTTAACCAGACAGAGCCGGAGACTGAGAGGGAGGGAGAACAGTGGGAGCTGAGAGAGCGACTCGCTAGACGAGTGGATGAGGGCTGCGCTGTGGTGCTCTGCCTGCTCCTGCTGCACAGTGGGCACCATATGTTCTTATAATATACAGAGCACACACTGAATCTGTGCTGCTCCATAAATCTCTTCTCTTCTCTTCCATCAGCTCTCGTTTGCCTTACCAGCCAATTACCTTACCCAAGAGATAGGCCATTAGAGAAAACACACACACAAAAAAAGGGTGCACACAACCCTGCATGCACGCTTGCTATGCATCCCATTAGGTAAGGAGCACCTAGCCCGCACTGTCTTCAAGATCAGAGGCACCTCTAACAAACATTTGGCTCTACACGGACACACAAACACAAACACGCTTAGATAAGGACCCCACCCCCCTCTAATGGGAAGGAAGATTGATACAGACAGAAAAGAAAGATTTCTCAAGATGTCGTTCTGCCCGTGCTTAGCTCCTTCCTCTTTAAATATTTAAAGCAACTGTGGTTTTATGGAGTTGTTGGTTTTCTTTGACAGAAGTGCAACTTTTTACAGAGCAGCAGCAGCAGAGCCAAATGAGTGTATCCCTGAATGTGCAGCTGTTATGCACTGACAGTGATGTGCATGGAAGTGAATGCAGGCTGATTTGTGATCGGGGAGTTTTGTTTTGTTTTGTTTTTCTTAGGAAGGAGTGCTTTCACCTTTATTGCTGTTGTCTGGATTCAAGGTGTGTCAGCTGCTCTGTGACTGATTGTGTGCTTGCTTGCTTGTTTGTTTGTTTGTGGGTGGTTATGCATGTTGCCATGCAGTTTCCCTGTCTCTCCACCATGTGCTTTTGTCTGTGGGAGTGATGGATTGAAGGCAGGCAGCTAATGTGATTTAGATGCTCAACCAGGAGTGTGTGCAGTGCTGCGCGTGCATGTGTGCGCGCCCTGTCCACGTGTGTGCAGCCAAATCTGCAGTGTACGTGTGTGTTTGTCTGTCTACCTCCCTCTTCTCCTCTCTTTCACTCTTCTTCCTGCACCCCTCCTATCATTTTTTCCTTATGCTGTGCAGTTTTTGGACTCGGAGCAAATAAATAGAGGGAGCAGGGTGTTTATGTGGTGAATCTGCTGCTCCCTCGCTGTCACCAAGGAGAGCGAGAGCGCGAGAAGGGGAGGCGAGAGGAAGGTAGAGGTGGAGGAGAAGATGGTGTTCTCTCACTAAGGCTGCACTGATGATTTATTGTGAGCCAATTATGTCCCACTGACACTAACAAAGTCGCGCAGCTTATTCACTTACACACACACTTAAACTTATCATCACATGCATGCATCAGCAGATGAAGTGTTCTCACTGTTGGCAGCTTAAGCAGCGGAAGAGTTTGAGTTTTCCCTGCATGCAATTATTTTGTGAGGAAATAAAAGAAAAAAACAAAACACCTTTCCAGTGACATACTGTTTTTTTTTTTCACACAAACCCCACCCTCCTGTTTTTAATCTTTTTCCACTTGGCCAAGTTTATCTTTTTGTATCAAGCTCTAAGTCTCAGAACACTTGCACATGGAAACCTGCATTTGAAACATGAGACTTGGGTCTGCTTCCAACTTTTGATCCTTTAATTGAGTAAAAGTGGCAATGCAGTAACGCTCCTTTACATGCTACTGTCTGTGCTTTAGTGAAAAGCTTCAGTGAAAACTTTCCTCAATTCAATTTTATTTGGACATTGGCAAATTATAATAACAGTTGCCTCAAGGTGCTTTATATTGTAAGGTAAAGACCCTACAATAATGCAGAGAGAACCCCAACACTCAGATAACCCCCTTTGAGCATGCACTTGATGACAGTGGGAAGGAAAAACTCCCTTCTAACAGGAAGAACCCTGGGTGAGAACCAGGCTCAGGCAGGGGAAATTCATACCATAGGGGCATCTACCAAAAATCTTGGACAAGTTTGAATCTCAGTGACCATGAACTCAAAGACAAGGTCACAGATCACGTTCTCTGAAAATCTTGTGAATGCTATAAGTCAAGAACTCAAGGAAGTCGCCTGGGATACTTATGCCGTGCATGCATCGACTAGGAGGCCGAGGGGTAGCACAGGCAGTCGGCAGTAGGGCTGGGCCATATTATACTGTTCACGGTAATACCGGTACAATGTTGGGCAGTGATAAGAAAATGAGATCGTTGGCAGATCGTTGAGTAAAACAAATGAACCAGAATTGGTTTGTAAAAATGGTGCCGTATTTGTCCGACTAAGGTGCTCGTAAATCTGGGAGTAATCTGGGTCTATTTCGCAGGAAGTTAGCGGAAGTTAGCTCGATGGTTTCGCTAGTTACCTAAACATTATATAGCATGTTCTGACAGAGAGATTCCTGAAAAAATTCAAACGTACAGCTCTGCTAACACTTCCAACATAAATGAAGACAGAAAACTAAACAGCAGAGACGTTTGTAAGGTTACTGAAGTTGGGCTAGGTGGTATGTAATAATGTGCTATATGATCGCTAGTTACACAGCTATGTTAGCATAACATAAACGCTAACACTTTTCCACTTGATAAAAGTTAACGTGAAGGTTCCTGATGGTTAGGGACAAATGCAGTCGCATGGCAGGATGCTGTAAACGGACCAAACTTCAGTCATGAGAACAACTGAAATAATCCATCCACAATACGAGGTTAGTCATTAATATACTGCAACAACATGGGAATAGAGCAGCTGTGATAGAATACAGCATTAATGAATCAATGGTACAGAAGTGAAGGAAGCAAGAAGAATGAGATGAATAAAGTTTGATTTATCTGACTGCTTTGTTTCGCTTAATGTGTCTTATAATCCCGTGCAGTTTATGGTCGGAAAAATACATATTTGACTTTTTTATTTGGCACACTGCAGTTTAATGTTGCAAAGCACCTCTTTTTAACTTCAGTGGATATTATACATGGTTATGCTCAGGATATGTCAGCACATTACTACTGGAAATGCCTTTTGGTTAAACTTTCAGCAAGGAATTTGCATTTGCACTGTTAAATTTTTATGTATCTTTAATGCACAAAATGCATAAAAAACAGCTGCTTGTTTAAGTGAAAATAAATGGATGGGGTTTTTTTTGCGCTAGTAAAGTTGTGGAGTTGTATTTTGTCTCGCATCAATTATCGTCAGTTACATCGTTATCGCAAATTTTCAAATATATATCGTGATAAATATTTTGGGCAATATAGCACCGCTCTAGTTGGCAGTATTTTGCATTTTATTGTAGTAGCCTGCTGATGTTAACTATGCAAATGTTATTGTACTGATAAATAAAATAGTTAAATAATATGTTAAATAAATATGACAGTATGGCATCGGGTGGCAAGGTGTGACATTTGTGTCTAAAATTAAAAAAAAATGTCTCAAAGTACATTTACTCCACAAATGTGCTTTCCACTCCCTCGGAAGCTCGTATCCTGTCCTAGACTCAAAGAATTATACATCAGATTTATATAACATGGTCGTCATCTTGAACGTTTTTTACAGTGAAGATTCAGCGTGATGGTATTATGTGATTTTTCATGTAGTTGGTCACCTCATAAAAGGTTCATGTAAATCTTCCTGACATCTGCTGCGGAAGACATTCAGTAAACCAACTGCTGCTCTGCAGTAATCTGTAAGAGAAAACTTTGTTTAGCCTCTCGTATCAAAGCAGAGGATCATGAAGACTCAGGTTAATCTGAGTTCAGATGCAGGATTGCAGAGCCAGCTCACACCAGCCTCAAACAAAGGTTTATTTTAGGACACTGCACTGAATGAGTGATATCAGTGCAGAGCTGTGGATCAGAGCTGTTCATAGCATTGTGTATTTGACAGCCTGTACTTTTACCTGACATCCTTTGCACCTGCGACAGTATACACGTTGTACATTTACTTTTAAATGATCACAACAAGAAGACATTATGCTTATTTCTCCAGCTCAGTTTTACAGCATAAACTATTTGGATAATTTAAATGGTAAAATTTGAATGGCGATCTCAACTAAACGCTTTTTTATGGACTCATTTGTCTGCGGCCTCAGCCATCCAGGAAGTATGCATTTGAAGTACATGCAGAGATGGTTATCTCCTCAACAGCAGCAGTGTCAGTAGCCCCACAGAACAATGCAGCGCATGTCCAGGATATATTTCTCTTTCTTTATTTCTCTCTTGCCTTTTTCTTATTTATCAAGCACAACAACTTTTAAAGAAAAGAGAACTGAGAAGAGAGTCTACAAAGATGAACCTACTAGTGTTTATTGCTGGTGGTAATACACACATAATATACTGCTCAAAAAATTAAAATAACTCTTTTTAATCAGAGTATAGCATCAAGTCAATTAAACGTCTGGGATATTGATCTGCTCTGCTAAGTAGCAAAGGGGGTTGTTAATCAGTTTCAGCTGCTTTAGTGTTAATGAAATGAACAACAAGTGCACTAGTGGGGCAACAATGAGAAAACCCCCATAAACGGAATGGTTTTACAGGTGGAGGCCACTGGAGACATTTTTTCCACTTCTCATCGTTTCCTCTTTTTCACTAGTTTGGCATTTGGCTACGGTCAGGGTCACCTGGACCCGAGTCCAAATCCTCCAATATATAGCTAAAAGGTTTGCTACGTCTCCAAGTAGAGTCCCATGATCAATGGCGATTCCAGTAGACAGGCAGGTACTCTTAAGAGAGCTGGACAGGGCTGTAGAGGGTCGTTAATCCATCAGCAGGATTGGTATCTGCTCCTTTGTGCAAGGTGGAACAGGATGCAAGACTCATACAAAATTATCTCACTTCACTAGCCGGCATTGTGGAGCCCAACTGGCATTTGCCATGTGCTTTCACAGATGTGCTCAGGGTGAACGTGCTCTCATGTGACAATGGTTAAAGGTATGAAGAAGTCAAGGAGATCATTATGCTGCCTGTAACATTGTTCAGCATGACTGATTTGGTGGTGGGTCCTGGAGGCGTATCCACGGATACACAGACCTCTACAGGCTAGGCCATGAGGTAGTCAGGGCAGTCTTTGAAATCCTTGGAGTAGTGGGTGCTGGGTTCTTCCTGGTGCCCAATAATGCGCGGCCTCATGTGGCGAGAGTTTGCAGGCAGTTCCTAGGGGTTGAAGAAATTGATACCACTGACAGACTCGCCTTACCTACATCCAGTAGAACACCCCTGGGACATCACGTTTTGGTCCATCCACCAGGCTGCACCTCAATCTGGCCAGGAGGTCAGTGATGCCCTGGTTCAGATCTGAGTTCCCCCAGGACAACATCCATCATCTCATTGGAAACCCAATGCCCAATGTTGTCAGGCATGCATACAAGCATGTGGAGGGCACACAAACTATTGATTTACACATTACTCTGTCCATATCAGTATAGATGTCCAGCATCCATTGAGGTATGATGTGTTTTCAAATGTATTTATTTATTTATTGAGCAGTGTGTTAGGGTCTTTTTCTTACTTTATAGAAGCAGAGAAGGCATTTTATTTGCTACACCTATCTAAGATTATTTCAGTCTGAGCCAACCTTTTGTTTTAGAGTTACATGTTTCAGTTTTTATTGAAACCTACATTGCTGCCTTACAATAAATGATTTTTAGGTCATGTGGAAACTGCAGTTTTTAATTCCAGTTGGATTCTGCTGTGAGAAGTTGGCAGCAGGTGAACAATTAAGGGTGTGTTTAGATATGGAGAGGAGTGACTTATTGACTGACCTGTCACACTAATTAGATCATACACTAACAGCGATATTGAAAGCCCTTATTTTTTTCCCCTCATTTTTAATTCATTTTACAATCACCAAAAGGAAAGCAGGTGAGTGTTTTCTCTGCAGTTTCCCTGCATTTTTCTTTCTGTACCCCATGAGGCTTGTAACTAGGTAATTTATGCTCTGTGATGACAACAGTGTTTTAAGTATTTACCAAAGCTCCAGTCATTCATCGTTCTTTGATATGACAGCCATGCCTCTTGGTTCATTGTTAATTAACTCACAGTAACAGACCTCTATGTTATGATAATGCATAGTCCCTGCATAATTAATGGCTCCCAGTGAGGTGTTTTATTTAACCCTGTACTGTGTTTGACTGTGTAGGCACGTGTCAGACTTGGTGCTCCAAACATGTTTTGACCCTGAGGTGTCTTTACGACACGCTCATTCACAGAGTTTGTCACCGTGTGGCTGCAAGTTTTCTTCACGGCTCAGCCCTAAGGTGCCAAATGAGGACATGTGAGGTTTTACTGTCCTTATCTTATCAGGACTCTTTGTGGCTCTGTGCCATTACTGATGAGCAAGAATGTATCGGCACTTTAATGTAGTTATTTAGCCAGTCTCACACTCTCCTCTGTCCACATGTGTTCAGCTTGTGGCAAGGTTCAGGTGTTGACAACAATCCCTGTTGACATTAACGCACAATTACAGTTCAGCAAAGTAGGTTTTTTTTTAATGACACATATCGTCAATGATTTATGGTGATACTGTGCAGCTCGTGTTCTTGGAAGTAACTTGGGCTCTCGTCTGTCACTTGCTAATTTACTGTGCACACAAACACAGCGTCAACTCGAACACTGTGAGGTTTTGAACTCGGAGCCAATGACTACACTTTCATTAAAGGTTCGTGTAGTTTTAACAAAGAAAAACAAGCAACGTGCTCTCGGGTGAAAAATTACGGGAGAAGTCTGGAGTAATGAATGGAGAAACATAAAAAAGGTTTGATTTACAACAGGAGGCCTGAAAAGTTTCAACACAATTCTGAATACTTGTTCTTTGCTTAATTTTTGCTCATGAGTGTGTGTCAGTTAAACCCCTGCAAAGTTGCCTGGCAGCAGAAGCTACTGAACAAATGAAACTAAATGCTGTGATGCAAAGCAGGGTGGTGCTTTTTCTCGTGCCACTTTTTTATCACTCCTGTTTCAGTTACAGTACTGAGACCATGATCGCCATGGTGAAGCTTGAAAAAGTGAAGCTTGTTCTCCGTGGACTGTGATGTTTGCAGATGACACTGATTTGTAGTGAAAGAGGAGAGGTGGAGATGTGCTCTGGAGAGAAAAAAATGAAAGTCAGTAATAATGAAAGTGTAGAGCTTTTGTTGTTAACTGTGAGACTTGCTGTGATATATGGTTTGGAGGCGGTGGCATTAACAAAAGGACTGGTGCAAGCTGGAGGTGAAGATGCTGAGATTCTCATGGACAAGCTTAGGAATGAACGTATCAGAGGGACAGCTCAGGTTGACCTCTGAGAAAGTTCGTTGGTGTAGTGAAGGAGGACATGCGGCGGGTTGGTGTCACAGAGGAGGATGCTAGGGATAGGTTGAGATGGAGGCAGATGACCCGTTGTGGCGACCCCTAAATGGAAGAAGAGGAAACGACAAACTTCACGAGGTCACTGTTTTTAGTCATTGTCTGAAAATGATTAATTTATGTGGAGAGATGAGACTAAACACAAATAAAGGAGACTGTGCATGTGTGAAGTGATCTCCTTAGTTTTTGATCTTGAGCATTTCTATCAAGTGAATTCTAAAAGAATTTTTATTACAAGATTCATGTTTTTAAAATCATTTTAAAGTGCAAAAACCTGATACGCTAACTTTTCTTTTATTCTTTTTATATTTGCTTCACTTTAACAGTTCATTTAGCAGCTTAACTGCAGATTCATGTTTAATGTTGGAACTAACGAAATCTTGCACACTTCCTACTGTACTGTAGCACGATACAGTGTGCTGTGTGGTTTTCCTCTACCTTCTTGGAAAGGATGACTCATGCAAACGCCTGTTTCTTTTTTTGAATATGTAAATGCATGTTTGATGGCAGCCTACAGCAGACACACCCTGGATGGCTGGATGAGTTTTATTTTTTAGACCTGCTTGGCCTATTTCTGCCCCGAGCCAGACGCCTTCCCTCTGCTTTTCTTCATCCTCCACCCCCTCTATCCCCTCTCTGAAGTGTGAAGTTTGAAGTAGCAGGCTGTGCGCTATGATAGCAGTAATTGGTCTAAAGATGGAAAGTTCTCTCTCACTTTAGAAGCAAATTGCTTCTTAGTTTAGTGGCAATTAGTGTTTTTTAAGCAAGGCCTGTTGAGAACAATATAACATCAAAGCTCCATTTAAAAGCAACAAAAAGAGGGTGTAGATGATGGAGACAGTGGTGAAACTATTGCTGTTGGGGGTGAATAGAAGCTCTGAGTCTTGTACGGGTTCATTTAAGACGGAGTGGGGTAGCTGAGAGTGGCTCCCCTCTTTGTACCCCATTGTCTGTGGAGGCGAGCTTTGGACTCAGAGTTTTTTTTATTAGCCTCTGTGGTCTGATTTGTTTAAGGGGAGGCAAGGTGCCAAGATGTGGTTTGGCTCGTATTTTGCTCCAGTGTGAGCGCCGGGTTTGTTGGAGGGGGACTGGGCGAAGCAAAACTAAAGCAGAGTCACCCAGAGTACACACACTCACTTTCACACAATGTACTTTTATGCTGTCTTCACTGTGCTGTTGTGTATGCTGGCTAGTGCACACAATTTCCCTTATTCACAGCCATTACAGAAGATAGACACACGGAGAGAAAAAGCCTGTTATAAAATGTGAGGAGAAGGGAAGAGAGAGGGGGAAAGGAATAAAGCTCACACAGAAACAACTCCTGGATCAGTCTGAAGTTTCTGTGCCTCCATCAGACGCCTGAAGATATTTCTTAAAGACAAAGATCCGTCTGGACGTGATTTTTTTAAAAGAAAAAAACATTTTTAAAGCGTGTTTAAAAAACAGATTTTCAGCTGTCAAATAACTCCAGGAAAACTTAAAAGGGACTTAATGTTTCTTATTTTCCATCATGTGTGGATGGTGTCAGCATACATGTAAATGTCAATGTTAGATTTGTTTCTATAGCACATTTAAAAGGAGTACCTTTTAAATGGTAGTTTTATCTTGGTACAAAACTACCAAGATAAAACCATAGATAAATAAAGTAAATACAACAAAATAAACCATAAAAATGAACAAATACAGTAAAATGTGACTAAAAAAGATTAAAAAAACAACAACTGATGGACTGAAACTGAACTCGAATAAAAGCCAAGGTAAAAAAGTGAGCTTTAAAACTGGTTTTAAAAGCCTGTTTGTACATATGTACAAAGAATCTCCTCTAAATGTGCCGCTTCAGTTTTTTTCTACCCGTGGGTCTTTATGATGCCACCCATCTGCTGTGTTTGTAAGGGGCAGTCTGAGGGGGGCTGAAGTAAGGCCCATTATGAGATAAATCTAGACTGTAGAGTCCAAGAATAAACTATACGGAGCTGGAAATGAGCATAATAGGTCCTATTTAATTAAGATTGTATAGCTGGTTTCACTTTGGATTTAGTTTTTTGTTTGGCAGAAACAAAACTAGGGCCGTTCAATATAACGATATATATCAGATGACGATATAAAAACATCTATCGTTTCATTTTACGCTATCGTTTGTTTCGTGGTGTCGCAAAATAAACTGTTTACGGCAATATTTTTTCATCGTTCTGATGGTCACTGTAGTGGCTATATTAATTTCTTAAAGTTCTCTCTTTCTCTTTTATTTTATATAACCACACTACGGACGGACAATGCATTGTGGTTAGCAACAACAACGGAAACACCATCGCGCGTCCGCTTGTTTATGTTCCACTTAAACCTTTCACAATAAAGCTCAAGATCCTGTTGAGACTTTTCAAAATAAACTGAATCACGTGAAAGAGCAGATTATTTACGGATGAGAAGTAAAAAAAGAGCCGCCAGGTGCTAAAAAATAAACCCTAGACTCAAACGCTAGAACAGACTTTTCCCGGCAGCACGCCGTGTAATAAATACTCACAAAGAAAACGGCGGCTGTTACAACTTATGTCTAAAAATGTATCGTTTCATCCATCGGTTAAAACACTCGACTCCAGCTACATGACGCGCAGCTGGAAACACTTCCCGCAAGTCGAGCTGCCCGAGATTCACAGAATTTACAGAAAATGTTACATTTGTGTGATTTATATCGTTATCGGACGATAGAATTCTTATATCGGATTATGAGATTTTGGTCATATCGCACAGCCCTAAACAAAACCCCAAAAAATGAACTATATGAGTGCTGTAGATGTGTTTCTCAGCTGAAGCCATTTCTGCTCACAAATGTTATGAGCCAAATTATTTAGTTCATCCTACATTTCATAAGTAACCCGATGCAAGTTTGACTTTATGACAGCAAGTGGACTGAATATGATTCAAATGAGTCATTTCACTTCTATAACTGTCCATCTCATTTGGACAGCTAGAGTTTGTACACATGCCAGCCATGGATAAAAGGTGAGGGATGCATCAGGAAGGGCATTTAGTGTATCAGTTACATCCCGGGTTTGTGATGACTGCTGCTGGTGCTGTTGACCAGCCTTGTGTCGGTGTTAGTTTACATTTCATTTAATCCAGTGTTTGTTGTATTTATTTGTTTATTCATTATTTGTTTCTATTTATTCATTGGAACCCGAATTTTTGTGCCACTTCTTGACATTGGAGCGAGGAAAGGGCAGGAAAATGTTCAGTGCCATTTATACAACGCAGGGCTTTTTTTCTGGCTTAAAAATGTACTTGTTCTTTTTGTAAAAGGGTCCAGTCGGTCCCATATCTAGCAAAGGTACATCAGGTCTTTGTCACAGTGTTTCTTTTATCTTAATGCATTTGCAGCTTCATGCACTTTGTACCTGGATTCATATTTTTCCACTGGACTTTTTAGTACCTCATTCTACAATTTTAGACCACTGATTCCCAAAAGTGCTTTTACTGCAGTGAACTTATTTTGAAATATTATTTGTACTTATTTGTCTGTAGACGTTGAGTCTACTTAAGAAAGATCACCCGCTTACTGATTAGTCTCATATAAATCCACACTGTAATGGACTTTGTTAGCAAGAGGGATTATTTCACTTTCTTGCATGACAGCATGGCCCTCGTTCCTGGTTTTCTTCCTGGTTCAGCTGATGGTACCAGATGAAGGCACGTGTCCGGTTTTACCATCTTTATCTTATCCTGACTGCTCATTGGTTGCACGCAGCTTTACAGTCGTAATTAAGACACCAGATGAGGAAGTGTCTGTTTCTTTATATTTTCTTCATCCTAAACTAGATTAAGTTGGAGGTGTAGCATGTCGTGGTTCAGCTTGCAGACCACTGCGATTTAAGATGAAGATGTTAGTGTAGATCACCATGGACGCGTGTTTGAGCTGAGAAACTGAAAACTTGAGAAGGTAAATGCTTATTTGACTATTTTTGGTTTTGTTCGGATTTGCATACATTTGAGTGAAAGTGTTACTTTTGTTTCACTTCTTAATACCAGCACTTTTAGCAGCTGTTAAAGAGGTCTGTAAGTCACCTGGTTTTTACGGTCAAGGCCAAACGAGGTGACTTTCAGGAACAAAGAGGAGGCCCAATAAACAATGATTCAGTGGATTCTGGAGTATCATGCAACAAGTAAAGAGGAAGAAACCTCAAAAGTCACAACAGCCTGACCGCTGAGCTAAATCAGCTTCTCTGATTGCGGCTTCGAAATGCAGAAATGCCGCCGAGACGAAATCTCTGCCGTAAATTCCCGCTCCTTCTGTAAAACTCACGATGTGCTGTGCATGTCATGTTCATGAAGTCAACGACTCTTGTGCGAGCATCCCCTTTAAACTGTGAACTGCGGCTGCATCTTCGTTGCATCTTTAAGCGCAGTCGCTTTAACGAGAAGAAGATGCAGCTATATACGATATTTATTGTGTCGCTCGGGTTGCATTGATGAAAGGCAAAGCAAGCAAACATTCAGACAGTACAAGGCTGAAGCCTTGTTTAGCTTTGTGGTGATGAGTAATTGAAGAGCGCGAGGAGATAAACAGACACGTGTTCAGAGGAGAGCAGACTGTAAAAAGGCCTAAGCTCAACATTTCTTCATTGACTCTGAATCTTAAGCTCATTCACACTGCTTTTAAATTCAAGGCTTTACGCCAGTATGAGCAGCGCCACATGCAGTTAACTACCATTTTATTCATTCTGGTTTTCACGGCTGTTTCAAAGTGAGCACAAAGAACAGTAATAATCACACTGAAGACTCTCTTGTCCCTGCTCGTGCACAGCACAAAGAACGACTCTTCCCCCCCTAAACTTTTTGCACAAAAAAATTGAGTCAGTTAGTCTTTGTCGCAGCTGAGCTATAAATTCTCCCTGCTTAAGCAGTCATTCTCCGGCTCTATTTTTCTCCCCTTTCAATTAATAGGAAACACATCGGTTGAAGGAGGGTCTTTGTTGGTGTGTGAGAGTCCATACATCACCTAAACTAGAGCGCTCACCCCTCCTCCTCCTCCTCCTCCTCCTGTCTCCTGCCTGCTAACACACATGCACACACCGACAGCCTCCATCTGCTCCCAATCATGGGTGCAGCCAGCGGTCAGGTCGCTGATGGTGAATGGCATATAGGCACATAACGCACACGTAAACATACACAGTGTAACAAACTGCTTTAAAATTACATTTTGTTCCGCAATTCAGTTTTTGTGTGAGTATAACCAAGTAGTACAAAAGCTGATTACTCTGAGATGCTTTTTTTCCCCCTAATTTTTGATTCTGTCGTAACTCATCTGCACAAAATTATATTGAATCAAGTCCAGCTGTCTTATTTAGCACGCAACATAAAGAAGGTGAGCAAACAGTCAGTGTTCAAGTGAAAATCTTAAATTTAGAAGTATTCTGATGGTTGTGTTTTGAATAATTGCTCAAGGTGTGGCTAGCATGGGGCCACCATCTGTCCATCAATAATCCTGAGGGGGTTGCACTATCTAATACAACATCTTTAAGGCCTTTAATGTGCCCGGGAGCGTTTCCAGTTGGACGGGGGCTGGAGAGGTATTTTCACCCACCCCAGACACGGTCCCGTACAGTTCTCCTAGATCCTGACTGTGCACCGGTAGAAACAGATGATGTAAGCATCTGTCTAATGTTGATTGGTTGACAAGTGGGCTGGAATAGAGAAGGAGAGGTGACAAAAACACTCAATAAATAAAGATCAATAAATATAGTATATAAAGTTCAAGCACCGACTGCAGAGGATGCTTTTCATTGTTTGTAATACTCTGTATGGCTTCGCTCTTCTGCGTGGCTGGCAGACAGACCAATCACAGCGCAAGAAAGAGTGGTCCACAGACTGCTTGCACCACATATTTTCTACACTGCCTCCATCTGACAACAGAACTCTCTGCAGGCAGACGGGCCGTCCCCGGACAGCTAACCCGCTACCTGTGCTGGACCGTAAATCCTGCTTTAGAGACACAGTCCATCAGACATAAGAAAAAGCCAAATTAGTTAGCGCAGGAATATACATCAGAACGCTGAAGTGCAAACAAAATGCAAAGTGTGTGCGTGTTAGCGATCTAACACGCACACACTGACGATCTGATGAATGCACTGGGGCCAACTCAGGGTTCCATATCTTACCCGAGGATACTTTGGTATGCAGAGTGGAGCCAACCTTCATAGATGTTGATGGTTGACCTGTAGATGACCATAGATGAAGGTCACTGATCGTAACTTTTTTATCCATATTTAACTGAGAAAGTTAAATATGGCTAACAGGCTTTCTCCCACAGAAACATATTACACGTCATGTAACATGTCATGTTAGATTATTTAGTGATTTAAAAATTGGCTGTAGGTGTGAATTTAAGGGTGAATGGTTTCCTGCCTCTCTGTGTTTGCCATGCCACCCGTCGATAGTGTTCCCAGCCTGTGTCAGCTAGGATAGGCTAGCTGGTTCAGAAAATGATGGATGGATTCTTTGACGTAATATTGCGTAACATGAAGAAATATTTCATATGGTTTTTGCAAATCTTCTTGCTGTTGCCTAATATGCTGTTTTTAAATCTACATTTGTCTCCTGAAAGCCTCAGTTTTTCAGCACAACAGCTCATGAAAACCTTTTTTTCTCGATTCCAAAGCCTGTTGTTAGTGCATTCCACCGATCTCTGCTTTAAGGCATTTATCAGCTTTTGATGGCAATAAAAAAACTTTCCATTGTAGAAGGATGACTAGAAAAATTAATTCAGGAGCTCATTTTGCTGCTGTTCAGTGCTCTATAGATAATAAATCTAAAGTAATTATATTTTAAAATAAAATGTTGATGAAATTTACAGTAGAAATACTTAACAATATATTAAGACTGAAACACTTGCAATAAACCATACGTTACATTTTTTGCATTTGTTTTATAGGAAGAAGGACAGCAGGCAAAAACGGTAAAATAACAGTTAAAGCCTGGTAGACGTGAGATTAACTATAGAATCACACAGACGCACTCAAACTGAACTCAGAGACTCCGACGTGATGCTCTCATCATTCATTTAATAAAAATGAAAGTAAACCTACTTTCTGTCTCTCACACACACAGACCCACACATGTGCTGAGGTACAGGGACAGAAGAACATGAGCCAGCCTTGTGGTGTGCTTCACCGATGACAGGGTGTCATGGAAACGCCCAGCGTTCCCCATGGTTACGCACTGTTTACCCCTACGGGATACTCTTCTTGGATTGTTCATAACGCTGAACACTTGAGCTTCTACAACAACTCATGGCCAAAGAACACACACAGACACACACACACAGTGTTTCTTATCAGGATCTAAATGGACACAAATTAGCCTATTATGTGCTTTTGGGATTAGCACAGTGATTTTAGCCTAATAGTCTGTTTTTGTGCTCTTACTCCAAGTCCCTACGCCACAGTGGATATTTGCCAATAAAGGCTTGGTGTTTATATCCAGTTGTGTTTTTGAAGTATTCATTCAGAGGGAAAGATGTGGAAGCACTTCACTTTGTCTTCTTTTTTTTAAAAAAACTTGGGTGACTGAATTGTGGATGGATCACATGCTGTCTTCACTTTCAGGTTTCAGCTCTTTGGCTTCCTGTAAAACTTGTGTCTCAACATCCCTTTTTGTGTGTGTGTGTGTGTGTGTGTGTGTG
>NW_024582452.1:765501-794915 GCF_018398535.1 Haplochromis burtoni
TGTGTGTGTGTGTGTGTGTGTGTGTGTGTGTGTGTGTGTGTGTGTGTGTGTGTGTGTGTGTATTTGGTCAGGTTGTGGGAGAGGTCTGCATGTTAATGCAAATGCACAGGAGCCATGATGTGTTTGCTCTGTACGTGTGCAGCCGTAATGAAGACAAAAGCACATAGTGAGGCTGGGCTCCCTCGCAGTTTCTTCTCCTCATTAAGACGTTAATGGTGCTTCCTGTGCATGTGTCTTCAGGCTGCTGATTAATAATGCTGCTTGTTATTCATTAATATTGCCCTAATGAACATGCACTGTTGAGCATGATTGTTAAACTTTTTGCGTGTGTGTGTGTGTGTGTGTGTGTTTGTTTTTTCTTTTCTCTCCAGACTCCATTGATCAGCCCACATAGGACCGCGCCCCCAAAGCGAGGGGAGGGGGGACCTGATCGTCCATCATCTTGGCGCCGTCGAAAGGTGAGCTAACATCCCGCACGGTTGGCATGGTAACGGCCTGCTGAGTTCAGGTTGAACGGTTTGTCAGAGACAGTTTCTTGTTGTTGCCACACTCTTGCAACATCCTCCTGACCTGAACGCTGAAATGCAGAGAAAAGTGTGTGTGTGTCTGTTTTTGAGGCAAATATTTTATGGAGGTTGGGGTTTTTTTGTTGTTTTTTTTTTTAGTGCGTATGTGTGGTTGAATTTTGGAAGGTGGAATAGTTTACGAAAAAAGACCGGTAGTGGCGGTAGCAACAAGGGAAACAAAGAGGGCTGCGAACGATTTTCAGGGAGATGAGAAAATGAAGAGTGGGAAGACAGCAGGGAGACAGGAGGAGAAATCAAATTATTCTTTGTGCTCTACCTGCCATGGAGGCTGAAAGAGAGCATTAATCTTTTACCCCTGTCTGCAGGTGACGACAACACACACACTCGCGAACACATAAGTGTACCCACACTTAACCAAACCACAGTCTCTCTTTCGTTCACGTGAATTCTCACACGCATGTTTTTTTGCAAACTCGCTGCTGTTGCACTTATAGCAGCAGTGATTGTGTGAGGAGTGAGGTTGGTAAGAAAGGGGAGGAAGGAGAGTCCAGGCCATAGGAGGGGAGACACTCAGTCTAAAGCAGAAGAAAATAGGAGGGATAAGAATGAGGTGAGGCAAGGATACTCCCAGGAATCTTCCACAGTGAGTTAAGGTGAAGGCTTTGTTGATTTCTCTGCATAAATGTCAGGTGATGGGTTGTTGAGGCACTTCAGGGTTTTGGATGAGCAGAAAACTCATTGAACCAATAGAAAAAGAAAAAGAAAAAACTTGATCTTTAATTACAAAGGTATTATCTAAACCCATTTACACATTCGGCAGTGTACTTTTAGACTGAGGCTCCATTTTGGTTCATTTTCATGTGCATTTTTTTTAATTAAACAGATTCAACTTTATTACATGGTTGAGGCAAGTGGGTACAATTGTTTGTAACATACACAATAGAACTTCAAGGATTAATTGAATGATTTGCTAATTTCTTAAGCAGAGGTGCTGGACTTTTTTGATTTATCTTTATCAATCCTTTGATATCCTACTTTGATATCATCATAGTATCTCTGAATCTGCTTGCCCCTGATCAGACACACAGATCTGTAAATTTTGGGTACCTCCGCTCAAGAAATGATTGACAGCTGTCTTTCTGCTTGTGGATAACCTTTCTGTGACTTACCCTCTTAATTCCTGTGGAACCAGGAAAGCAGGTTTTATACTTTACACATCCGGGAGTCCGCTTGGCTCTCTGTGATGTAAATTTTGCCGTTGCCTAGTCAGTGTGAGGGTCCACGCAAAAGTCTGCACACCGCTCTGTTTCTTGTGATCACAAGGACTTGTTTGTAGAGAAATTACATTATAATGCACCAACTATGCATGCACGTGAGAGCGGACTTCAAGCAAACTTTAAGGAAGTATAACAGGCATGACTACTCGGTTGTCCATGTCCACAACCAAGTATAATCCAGGTTTAAAGGTGTATGTAATTTTTCACACAATGCTTCAGTATTTTGTCTTAGTTTTTGTTAAATAACTTACACTGTGTCATTTAAGGACCTGTTAAGGACCAGGTCTTTTTTATTATTAGGATAAACCAGAAGACAGTCTTTGCAACTTGTGCGAGTAGTTGAAGCAGCTTGTCGTGCTGCTGGTGTGAGTTTACACGGCCAGACATGGGCCGTGTGCCTCTGTTTTGTCAACAGAGATTATGAAAGACTGGCAGGCGGGGGAGGTGACAGCAGGGCTATTTGCATCACCCAGGCTGAGCATGCCTGCCCCTCTAACTCTGTCACCTTCTCTCTCCCTTTTCTCTGTCCCTTCCTGTCTGCTCCTCCCTTTTGTCGCCAGCAACAAGCACTCTGGCTAGACCGCCCTGTCGCCATGGTCTTATCGCCTCCAATCAGGAAAAAATGGAAAGAGAGATGTTCAAACAAACTCAAGGAAAGCTTGATAGCAGGCAGCGCCACAGATCTGTTATCTCATTTGAGAGATGACAAATGAATTAGTTTCTAGATAAACTGAAAGATTAACCATGAGGCTTTTTGTGCACAGCAAACAATAAAAGTTTCTAATGGAGCCTGCACGTTGACTGAATCCACACAGGGGAAACCCAAGATATTTATTATGATGTTTAGATGGGAATAATCCCGCCTGTCTACAGATGATGTACAACACAGATTGGTGATATATTGAGGTTGTATTTGCTGTTGCTAATCTTTTCCCATTCGCTTGCCGCCTACCCCCACTAACTCTTTCCGACTCATTCTTGTTTGTTGCACCTTTTTTCCCCCCACTGCTGTGACTCATTGTGTTGTGGGAGGTCTGTCGACTCTCCACTTTGTTTGCTATTTTCCCAAACCTAATTCAGTTTTTCTCTGCTGTTCATCCATTTTAATCTGGCGTCAGCGAGTGTTACTCATCAGTAATATTGAAGTGATGCTCATCTTATTGGAAATAATTTTATTGTTTCCACCAAAGTGCAAGAACACACACACTCACGCAGTCCAAAAATGTGACTGAGCGGGAGCAGTGTTTGGTTAGTGTAGTTATTGAGGGATGGATGGATGAGATACTGTTTAGTCTTACTGACCACTTTAAGCACTTGAACACTACACTACATTCACACATATACATACAACACTTCATTCTGTGCATCTACAGATGTGGTCAGAAGTTTGCATACAGTCATCATCATGGGCGTGACTGTCACTGTGATTTTAGGCTTTTAATTATTTCTTTGAACTGTTCTTTTTCCAGGGTGGAATCACAGTACAGCATGAATCCTTGATTAATAAAAATTAAAAAAAACAAGAATTGTGTGCGCAAGTTTGAATTTATTTTGGATTTTCTCTAATAAACACAGGGTCAAAAGTACACATGCAGATTCAAATATGTGCATACACCACCACTGATGGTTGGTTAAATGTCCCGGAGCAAGTTGGTCACCATCAACAAGCTTCTGCCATGATTGTGGCTGAATCGCCTTTCTTGGCAGAATTAGTAGAGTTCCTTTAAATTGGTTGTTCCTTGCGGAGATCCAGCTTTTAAGAGTAGTCCACAAATTTTCTGCAGGTTTAAGTTCAGGACTTCGGGAAGGCTATTCTAAAAGTTTAATGTTAGCTTGCTTTATCTATTCCAAAACCAGTTTTGATGTGTGTTTGGGATCATTGTCCCCTTTGAACACTCAATTATATCCCACTTTCAACTGAAGCTTTTGATTTGAGGAAAGATTGAAGAATTTTGAGGCGGTCCTCCTTCTTCATCATTTCATTCACTTTGTGCAGTACACCAGTGATGCTACCACCACCATGCAAAGCCTCACTTTTAGTCCACCAAACTTCTTGTGATTGTGACAAATAACTCAATCTTTGTCTCATGTGAAGATTTCTCTCCAGAAGGCATTTGGCTTGCCCATGTAGGTGTCGATTTTGGAGCAGGGAGTTTTTTCTTGGTCGGCACCCTCTCAGTCCATGGCAGCGTAAAACTCCCTTCATGGTGGGTGGTTCTTGGGTTCTTCCTGAACATCTTAATCAGTTCCCTTTTTATCTGAGGATGACAAAATTGGGTCTTCTTCCAAACGTTGAAAAAGCCTATGTTAACTTCTGACCACAACTGTATCTTGGTATCTTGCGTGGAGGGCAATTAGAGGCTCAGTATTTCCACATGCAGATCAGGGTAGTCAGGGATGGAAGCACGACAGTCCAATTATTAGACAACCTGAGCCCTGAGCCGCAGCTGCCATTGGGTCTTAAAAATTAAGGTGATTCATCTGTGGAAACCATGATTGTGCTCAATAATTGTCTAGAATCTGTGCTTTTCAGACGTGTGTCTTCAAAGTAAATGTTATAGCAGTTTGAAATGTTCACATCTAAAGCCGAGTTACATTACTTTTGCAGTCTTATTTGTTTACCTCAGAGCTTTTTGTCATTGGATTAAAGAAAATGTTTAGACAAAAGTTTAAAACATGTTTGGTTTTTATTATTCATATAGCCAATACTACAAGTACAATACAATACAATACTAAAAGTATCATCTCCGTCGCTCAAATCAAAACATGATGTACATATGAGAGATTCGTATCATGGCCAGCTTCTGGAACAAATTGGAATGGTAATATTTGCTGTTTGCCAAATTTAGGTTGCTTGTGTTGGTTTCCTTGTGATAGTTTTTAATACTGTTTGCTAACTTCTTGGCTAATGCTAACTGAATGCAGAGACAACAGGATTGGTCAGTTGCAATGTGGACCAACGTTGTCATGATTTACTAGGAGCAACACAAAGCACGGGGAAATCACATTGTGCTTCACCGTAGCCCTGCTTATACATTACCTGATAGAGGCTGCTTGTGAGAAAGCACCATCACATCAGGCAGCTTCCTTCCAGGCACCACCCCTCCTCTTAACCACAAAGTGTGAGGACACATGAAATAGATTAATGCCCTGTCCTTATGCTCTGACTTGATTCTCCCTCTGGGCGCCATGAACATCTTGTGTCAGTTCATTAGTAAATCCTCTACTGTCTGCTTTTATAGCCAGGAGACAAAAGCAGTATGTGGTTTTTGTTTGTCTTCTGATCCAGTCTCTGCCTACCATCCTAACTAAGATTATGACATTGGCATCATATGTGCAAGAGATAAAAATAGTAGCAACAACAAAGAACCCCAAAAGGTGCCTCTAAAGGATGTATAAAGCCCACAAACTGCAGAAGTAAATTTGTTCCACCTAGTATTTGGTCCATCACCGTAATAGAACGACTCCATTTCTCCGTGGAGTTTCTTGTCCATCATCCATCTTTTTTTCTCTTTTCTGCAGGGCTTGCGTTAAAAAAAAAATCTAGTAAACTCTCATTAATGTCAATTTGTGTTCAGAACTCATGAGAATGAGTAGGAACGTGTTCATCGTGGGATTTTGACAGTTGCCTAGCAATACTGCTTTGATTGTAGCTTACCCATCAGTCAGTGCGGCGTCTGTATTTTCTCCATAATGAATAATGTATTTCTTTCTTCCTGCCAAGACTAAAAAATCTGTTCTTTAGGTCTTTTCCAAAGTTAAGGGGGATATTTTGAAAGCAACATTGTGTGTGAATTAGATCCCTCACTAGTCAACAGGACTGTATGCTTTCTGTTTTATGAGGTGAGCCATTTCCTCTGGTTTTGCCATAAAGCCATAAACTTTGTGGTTCCTGGTGAGTCGTGCTCCCACTGGGCTCCGAGATCCAGGGTCATTGGCATGCTACTGTCCTTTAGCAGACCTCAGAAGTTTAGCTTCACCCTAAGTGACACCACAGCTGACCTGAACGATCCTCCTGCCTCATTCGCCCATTGACCCAAATAATATATGGGTCAGCTGTCAGCATGAAGGTGATGGCCTCTTGGAATCACTCAGTTCAAGATCAGGGTTGAGTATCAGGTCAAACTTAATATCAAAGTTCAGAGCTGCTTGCCTGCATGAGTCCTCTAACCTTCACCTGTCATCAAACGAGGAGACTTTCCCATAACCAGTCAGATGGGAGCTAAAGCCAGTGCTGTTTCATAACCTCTCTGCAGGCATAGTGAGAACATACAAATTTCTTATGAAGTCTAACATAGATGCAAACTTGGATTTCTGCTCTTATTTTACTTCCCAGTGTCCTTTAACCTCATCATTTGAGGTATATAAGAATACATTTGTGTTACTGTTTCTCTAACCCTGTAACTCCAAGCGTAGAATGTTTGAGTTTTTGAGACCTCTAGATCACCGGTGCAAATTACACAACAATCCCGGACAAATTAAAACTTATACATACAAACTGATACTTAATTTCTTTTTTAGACACACCAAAAAGCTCAATAAACACTCCACTTTCGAAAAATTAGAATTCTTTATGAATTTGCTCATGATTCAGGCTTTAGGGGGCTAAACAGCGGATGTATGGTTAGAAAAGAAATGTACAGTATGCTGTCCAGTCACATCAGAGAGCAACGGCTACCACACGTATGCCTTTGTTTTGGATATAGTCGATTTATAGAGTGAGATTCACAAGTGAAAATAAGAAATGGAAAAAATGGGGCTTGAGGCAGAAGAAAGATGTTGACTGCTTTTTTTTTTTTGCACAGTTGGACAGTGGCTGGACGAAGTGGGTGTAAAGTGTCAGATCTTCTGTTACATAAATTCTCATTGATGATACCGGAAATTGGTGGGGGCTTTCTGAAGCTGTTCGACCATCCTACAAAAATTTCTAAAGGAGTATGCCAGTCTCTTAACACCTCTAACATGAGCACATTGTAGTATCGTAGGACACAAGTCACACCTGGATTAGGAACAAAGATCCCAGCATGATTTTGTGTTGGGTAGTCCGTACGCTGAGCTTTGCATGCCCTTGTCTACATGTTGTACCTGTGCACTGTCACCTGGAGGCAGTGTCAAAAGACAGTGTTACACCTACTGCCGAGGAGTTGGAACTTATAACATTGGAGTAAAACCAACTGTTGACACCTGCTGTTTGTTGTGATTCTGTCTCTACTTTTTTCCTAACTTCTTTATCCTAGTCGTAACCTCTGTTGCGGTTTCCTTTCCTTTTCAAACCAACTTTTTTAACCAATTTCTTTTGGTTTCTTTTAGTTTTTTGGGGGAGATTGCATTTAAATGCATTTCTGTGACTGTGAATCGGGCTTTAAATAATTGCCTGCATGCATGAAGCAGTTGATTTGTGAAATGTGGTTATTGTACACTCGCTGTGAGTGTAAATGACCAGTGCTGTTTTCTGCCACAACTCGACCGACTCAATCGTGTCTTCTTAAGATAAGATTATAAGATCCTAGTATGGATGATTTGACTGTTGTTAGTTTTTTGAACATTTGTAAGTTTTACTAACAAATGTGCTTTGCGACTGTGTGTTTTGGGGGTTTTCTGCCAAAATTTCTCTTTCATTTCCCAAAACAATATCCTCTTAATTTCCACAGTTTTTGTTCCAGTTTCTCTAATACTCTCATTCAAACTGCACATTAACCCAGGTGCAGGGAAGCTAGTTTGCAGTATGTTTTTTGCTCTGCACACTCCCTTTCACATCTCCAGTATCCCTACGTCTCCTTCAAATTGCCGTCTTCATGCCCATCTCTCCATTCCCTCTTGCTGCCCTCAATAACGCCATCACCCTCCATTTCCTTCTTTACGTGGCTCATTCCCACTGCCCCCTGCTGCTGTATTGTACCCACCGCAGCCCCGCTGCCTCTCTGCCACCAGGCCCCACACTGCCTGTGGCGTGTAATTGACTTTCTCCCCGCACTGGAAAAGCGGGCGGCCCGCGCCAGGCTGGAGGTGACCCATTTCCCTGGGGCATTCAGCAGGCTCCTAATCAACTATTCTCTGGGGCTGCCTCATTCACTCTGCAATTAGAGCAACTCCCCCTTTGAGAACTCCATCAATAGGCTGGCAGTCAGGCAGGCGGACGGGCGGGTTTGGTTGGTGTAGGAGCAAAGAAGGAGTTTCACCCGAACACTTTGTCTTGGCTCTTTGAGTTCTGAAACCTCCTTACTTTGTACTTCCCCCTCTCGCTGCTTTTAGCTTCTTCTGCTCCTCATCTCCCTCGTGGTAGGTTTCATCAGACAACAGCAAGCGGGGGTTTTGTCTAACGAAGAGCAGCAGACAGGGAGGCAGGTAGACGGGCACGCAGGGAGGCAGATCGTAGGATAGGCAAGAAGAGGTAGGCAAGCAGACAAAGGCACTAAGGCAGACAGTCAGTCAGTTAGACGGGAGGGACTCGAGGGAGAGATTAAAAGAGAAATTTGAAAGAGGGAAGGATTGAGCAAGAGTATCTGTGAGATTTCAGAGCATCTCATGCTTTTAGGAGAGTATTCCCAGTTGTTGTCTTGCAAGAGAATACACTTGTGGTTCACCTGGTCTTGCAGACATGCGTGAAAGCAGTCCTCATATTGATTCTGTCTCAGTAGGAAGGTGTGTTCTCGTTCTCGCAAGCCAAGTTCACACGACTGAAGACTGGGACCTTCTCTGTCCTGAAACCGAAAAATAAAAAGGCAACACAATCAGATGCTTTTGCTCCGATCCCACCAGAGATCATGGCGCATGATGATTAAATAACAGGCCGGCGTCTCTCCCCTGCCGCTGGCCTGATTTTCTATGCAGGAGAGGCAGTGCTCTGGTCAGAGGATAACCATGTAATCAATGGAATGAAAAAGCTGCTCTGGCTGTGAAGGTTAAGAGGGGTACAGGCGGTTTTCAGCCCACTCTGTGTGCCACACATGCATTCAAAACACACTCCAGACTGTCTGAATGTTACTGAATCCTCCTCCTTTCACCTGTTCCCCTTCCCTCCTGTCTTTCTTTGACATGCCTTTATCTCTCTTTCTCTCAGCTCGCTCCCTCCTACTGCCGCCACCTCTTTTTGCTCTGATTTCTCCCCCCCTCATCCTTGTTTTTTTTTTTTTCCTTCCTCTGCAATTCCTCTGTCTCCCACTATATTTGTGCTCTCTCTCCCCTTCATTTACTTTCCTCTCTTCCCTCCCTCTATCCTCCTTTCCCCTCCCTCCCTCCTACCTTTCCCCAGTGTCAGCTGCTGTCACTGTGGCAAAGAAAATGACCAATCAGAGCTCACATCACTGCACCGGCTTCTCCCTCCCTTCCTCATTTCTTCCTTTCCTTCCCTCTATTCCCTTCTCTTCCTCCTCCTCCTCCTCCTCCTCCTCCTCCTCCTCCTCCTCCTTTTCGGCCCATCTGCCTCTCATCCCCGCAACCTTTATCAGCTCACTTCCTGGAGACGAAATGTGATGCATTATGGGAGACAGACGGCTGTCTAACGGGGTTAGTTGTGTTGCGTGGCTTATCATCAGAGACACTGCTAATCCTGTGTCTTTGTGTGTATGTGTGTGCATGCCCGTGTGGATACTCCATGCGAGCTGATGAACTCATACATGCACAGCCACACACACACACGCACACACACACAGCCTCACATGCTTACGCTCATATTCTCCAAATAAGAAGAGGAGGAGGAGGAGGCGGCCGACGAGACATGTTTATGTTTGTCAGTCTCTGCAAGGAGAATACGATTTGCATGATATAAGCATATTTTAGCCTGCTTGTGTACTGTTTTGCACTTTATTCATTTACAACCTGCCTTTATTATTTTTGCTGAGTTCAAAAGGATGCTTGCCATGCCTTCCTGCCTTCACAATTACCTTTATAATGAGAGCTAAAAGGCTAAGAGGGGACTGTGTAATCACTTCACTCAATGCATTAAAGTTTTATTTACACCTCTGTGTGTGTGTGTGTTTTTATGCTCTTTTTCTATCAGGTGCTGATATGTGTTCACGATGAGCGGGCTGGGGGAAAACTCCATGGAGCCTCTGAGCTCGGAAAACCGGAAACGCAAGCTTTCCACTTGTGACACGCCTGGTATGGGGTGAGTGTGTGGGATCAGCAAACAAGAGGGGAAATGCAGGAAAGTGGGCTACTGGGTCAATGTCTTCTTGAGCTCTGGCTGTACAGCTATTATGTCGATGTCTGCCGTGATGAGTAACAGTGAAACCCTGCAAAAAAGAATTTAGTAGTTTTGATTGGAAAAATAATTTTATTTCCTCTTTGTACTTTACGCTCTGAAAATAAGAAGGTAAAGCCATTTTCACCTGGTTGGAACGCAAGAAATAAAAAGTGCCTGCGTACTGACTTTGTTTTAGTCATGTGTTTTTATTCCAGTTAGATCTTCATCAGGACAAACACATTAAATTGACCATTGCCACGTTAATGTGTGTAGACTCAATTTTGTGTTATTGATGCTTATTTCCACTGGCCTTTCACCCTACGTTTGATGATCTTTCTCCACATTTTCTGTCTCTGTCTCCACTGCAGCTGAAAAATAAAGGCAAATATGATCCAAAAATACTAGAAGTGGTATTGATCTACTCTTCTAAGTCTTGCCGGGAAAGGTGACCGTACTGCAAGCTTTTTTAAAAAAAAGAAAGTAATGTCCAGTTAGCCGTATCAGCAAATGACTAACTCGTAAGATAGCCATTGTTCTCAACCTTCAATACAACCACTGCTGACATTTCAACTAGTCATTTTTTGCGGCACAAAGAAGACATCGGTCTCACAAATAAACTGCTTGCCATCTACCTCGCAGCCACTCTGCATTGTTTTCTGACATAGAAACAGCACTTTGATCACACTTTGAGAAAAGTGCATCGCTGTAGTTTAGCTTTAATCTTTGTTTATTGCCTCCCTGCAGGTGTGAGAGGAAGCGGCGGGAGCAGGAGAGCAAATACATAGAGGAACTGGCGGAGCTGATCTCCGCCAACCTAAGCGACATCGACAGCTTCAACGTCAAACCAGACAAATGTGCCATCCTCAAAGAGACGGTGCGCCAGATCCGCCAGATCAAAGAGCAGGGTGAGTGGGCACGGTGATCTGAAGGCTACTGAGGGGCAGTAAACGGACAGGTGCCCTGAAAGTTAGGTAGACTGCGAGGAAGTGTCTGTAGGAAACACTGGGAAAGGTGTTATGGTGCTATAGCGGCGGTATGGACAGCTGCAGGGTTAGCATGTACACACGCACATGCACACGCGTGCCTCTTCTGAGCCCAGGTGCAAGGACAGATCAGTCATTCATCTCCCACAAATTTCACAGCCCCGACTGTTTATGTTTGGGAGGAAACACTGGCAATGCTTTGTGAACCTGTCATTTCCGAGTGTGTGTGTGTGTCTGTGTGTGTGTGTAATATTGCCATGCACAGCTGTGTGCTGGCCTTGCCAGGGGCTGTTTAATTGGACGTTTGCAGGTAATCACATGCCCATCCGTTCTGCTGAACTGCCAAATTATTAGTTCAGTTACATCTGCTCTTGTCATAGTTGTCATAGTTTCATCTCCGTGATGCGGCGGTCATTTCTGCAGCAAACCATCTAGAAAGCTGCAGGCTGAAGCGTTTGCCTTGCAGAGGCACCATCAGTGCACAGACTGACAGATTTAAACTCCTGGAATCGGACGAGTGTCAGGATCAATTTTTCCTTCCAAGGTGAACTTCAGGGAGATCAGGGGGAAGAGCCGGTGGTGAAATTTTGTTCCTTCTTGTTTCTGCTCGACTCAGTCAGTGTCTGCCACCTCGACAGGAAGGGGAAGAGGCTACAGCTGGCCCTGACTGGCTGCTGACAGGTTGCCATAGTTACAGGAAGTGAAGACAGAAATGACACGGGTGTTTAGACTCGTCTCTCGCTTTCTACCTGTTCCTCTTCTCCTCTTCTCACTTTCAGTTGGTCTTACTGCCAGTCTTCATTTTGCTCTTTTCTCCATCAATCATTCCCGTTTTCTCATCTCACTTGGATGTAAGATTCTCTGCTTTTGCTTCACTTCTGCTCTCCTGCTTTTTTTTTCTTCCCTCCTCATGTCTCATCTGTATTGCAGCACAATGAGTTGCAGCATCTTCAGGTTTGCTCCCAGCATCTTAAGATATTGAATGAACTGATAGAGCGCAGCCTCTCTCTTTCTGTTTCATTCTCTCTCCTCTTCCTTTCCCTCATTTCTTTTCGTCCTTCTCTTCCTAACTTCGCAGCGCCCGGCTGCAGGCAGCAATGGCTTTTTTTTTTCTTTGTGTGGGTATCAGTGCCCCTTGGGAGCTAATCAGATAGAATGATTCCTGTAGCCAAGCAGCCCCCGCCTCTTTCTCAGACCGAGCTCTGCATTAATACAACGAGCCAACACAATCCATTTTTCCCATCCACATCTCTCTGTCTCAGCCCCGGACCTCCCCATCTCCATCTTTCTCTCCGTCTGTGTTTCCCGCTCTCAGCCTCAGCACCTCCATTAATTCAGGTGTCTTAGCTCCTACCCCTGCACCATTACAGCTTCCAGATCCTCTCTACCTCTCTCTCGCTCGCTCTCTCTCTCAGCCCCAGCCTACCAGCCAGTCCCTCACAGTCTGACACTGAATATAAAGCATGAGGACGGCAGCTACCTGCTCCACATGCACCCAGCCCTCCTCTCCTCCTGACGGGCTCCTCAGAGAAACCTGCCTCTATCCATCTCCCTCCTCACCTGTATTTTTAAATTTAAAAAAAAAGAAAAGTGAAACTTGAGAAACGCTGCCCCCTGCTGATGCAGATTGGGTAGTGAAGGACTGGCTGCTTCTTCTCAGGTAACATAGCTCTCACCTTGTTTCTCCTTTGCTCTTTTTTTTTTCTTCTTTGAAAACAGCTGGGTTTGAACTGACTGTGTGTGATGTCATCGATTTATTTATTTATTGTTGTGATTCATTTCCTCTCCTCCAGGTAAAGCTTCATCCAACGATGACGACGTTCAAAAGTCAGACGTGTCCTCAACTGGTCAGGGGGTCATCGACAAGGACCACCTGGGTCCACTTCTGCTGCAGGTGAGCCCAGCTCTCCTCCCCTGTCAATCACGTGCTTTTTATCAATGCTTACGATTGGCCACCTGGCCGTTGGTAACTTCCGGCCGCTCTGCTCCAGGCTCTGGATGGCTTCCTGTTCGTGGTAAACCGGGAGGGCAGCATCGTGTTCGTGTCGGACAACGTGACGCAGTACCTGCAGTACAAACAGGAGGAGCTCATCAACACCAGCGTGTACAACATTCTCCACGAGGACGACAGGGAGGAGTTTCACAAGAACCTGCCCAAGACCAACAGTGAGGAACACGCACACACACAAGCCTACACATCTCAATACACACACACACACACACTGCAAAGCTACACATCTGCTCAAAAGCAAACCCTGCTTGACATCTTCCACAGGGCCGAGGTATAAAACTAACTTTGAGAGGTTACAACAACTCTCCGCACACGTCAACGTAAACTCTCAAAGTTATTTATTCTTGCACCTCCGGTCTTTACTCCATCTCCTGTTATAATGAGGAGCTCCTGTGAAGCGTGTTCATGTGCATAGGAGCAATTCAGAAACACATGCACGCATACACACACACACACACACACACACCTGACAAAACATACATGTGCACAGGAGCACCCACCCACTCGGTGCTAAGCAGGCAGAGCGTAGCGCGGCTGTCAGTCACACTCAGTGGTCCAGACAGTGTAAAACAGGCCCGAGCTCTATTCAGATCCCATGGCAGCCATCTGGAAACTACGTACTGCTGAATAATGCACCTCCTCACTTTCCTCTACTTAATTCACTGTGTTTGCATGTACGTATGTGTGTCTTATTGTCAGTTGTGGAGCAAGCACTCAAAACTTATACTCAGCTAAAAGTAGTACCACCACACCCTAAAAATACTCCATTCGAAGTATGGAAAATCTTTCTACTTTTAGTATTTGTGTACAACCAGAGTAATGTAAGTACCCTCTGTTAGTATCATTTTATTGTTGTGTAGTTGGATGAGGTGAGGCTAATTCTTTAATACCGGAGTGCAAATGATGATTGCTCCTATTATGAATTCATCTCCTGGTTATTTTGGTGTTGTTATCTAAAAAAATTCAAAAAATGATAAGAAGTGATCGTCACGATAAGTGGCGCTTTCAGACTCGGTGGCTCAAAATTATTAAAAAATAAACTCAAAGCATCACATCACCACGTTTGAGAGCGTGTCTCCAAGAAATAGCTAAACAGGGAAGAGTTAAGCGGAGTACTCGAGCAAATGTTGCTTTCTCCGACTGCTTATTGTGTATTTTCACACGTCTATGTCAGTAATCCACTCGTCAGGGTGCCGTGTGTGTGTGTGCGCGCGCGTATGTGAGCATGTGCGTGGAGAACTATTTATAAAGCTGATTAATTATGGATATGTGTGCTCGACTGAACCTGCTACTCGATTAACTAAGCAGCAGCAACCTCCGAGCAGCAGTGGTGGCGGCGGCTCCGACATGTCACTAACACGTTCTCCCACTTATTCTGCCTCTTCCCCTGCACGCTCCTTTATTCACTTGCTCTCTTTATCTTTTAACACTCATCTTTATCTACTTTTCCTCTCAGCGTCCCTGGTGCCTCCCTCAACTCGCTCTTTCTCAGCCTCATTCATACTTAATATGGCTGCCTACTAAGACGAATATTGTGGTTGTCTGTTTCTCAACCGGCTTCCCTTTCTGCTCTCCCACCCCTCATTGTGTCTCGCTCTGCTGCTCTGCCCCTTCATTATCTTTAGAAGCCGTGAATGAAATGCGCTCTCGCTGCACATTCCTGCGGGATGACCGCTGACCGTGCCAGCTACAGTTAAATACACACACACCACACAAGCACCCAAGAAACACACATACACCAACAAAAACAGACACACACGCTCGTCCCCAGAACATGAAGTGAGCTTTCATTGTTAGCCGGTGTGCTTTTGACCCCTCTGTCCTCCCTCGCTGTTGGCTAATTGCGTCTGAGGGGAGGCGTCAGCCCCGGTGACTGCTGGTGTTTCTTTCTTTCTGGTTTTTTTGTTTGTTTTTTTCAGAGAGAAACCTAAGGCCTTGTTAAATCACCTCTCACTATCACACAGCCCCTCCCCACCACTGCCATGCTTACCTCCCCGACGTGTCTCGCTCTCCCGGGTCCTCTCTTGTATCCTCCGCACACCTACCAGACAGAAACCTCCGGCCAGCTCAAGGCCCCGATAAGGCTTCACTCAGACCTTGGCGAACAGTCGGATCTCTCTCTGAAGTTTCCTTTCCCTGTGCCTCTTTCTTTCTTCATCTCCCTGTGAAGGTGACCCCTTCTAAATGTGTGCGTGCATGCCGTGATGAGAAGTCAGGGTCTAAATGAGGATAGATGGCTGAGTGTCCCTGGCCTCTGCCCACTGCAGAGCAGACTGGGAGGGAGAGATATTGGAAATCGACACCTTGGCTAGATTAATCCCATGGTCCATTTAGCCAGGGATCCGAACAGCAGCGGGAGCTTCTGCTTCTCAATTAAAGAAGGACAATACATGTTGCAGTGCCATTTTTTATTTATTTTTTTTGCTTCCTTTGTCGTCCTTTGTGTGTCTGTGTGGATCTGTGGCAGGATAGGGTGTGAGCTGTTTGTGATATTTGATGACAGGCAATCCATTCATAGCTGTGTGTGGTTTTCAGTCCCACGAGCGTCAGGCTCATTCCATTTTACTCCCAAGAGTAAACGCCTTTTTGTTTGTGTTCCTTTTTTTAGTAAATGGGGTGTCGTGGGGAAGCGAGGCAGCCCGACAGAAGAGTCACACCTTTACTTGCCGGATGCTGGTCAAATTTGGCCATGCCCACGGCCCCATGGAGGAGGGGCCTGGAGGGCCACGCTACGAGACCATGCAATGTTTTGCTCTTACCCAACCCAAGGCCATGATCGAGGAGGGCGAAGGTAGGAGGAGCCAGTATATTCACAATAGTGTCTCTACACAGAAATGTGTTTTTCTTAGTTTTTGTCTCAACATCCACTGTTTTGTAGAAACCTCACAAATTTAGAGGCTCACATGCACATTTACAGTCTATTCATATATTTTTCAATGAGACACATCTTATCCCTTATTTTGTGTTTTTGTAAGAGGATCTCTAAAAGAAAGTGGAAAATCAGATATAAGTAAATGAATAATACAGAACATAAATAAAACAATAAAAGGTGAAAATTAATGTTAAATACCAATACTGAATAATCAGCCTCAAACGCACAGAGTGAATATGAAGTATCGTCAAGGCTGATCTCCTTTCGCCTGCAGACCTTCAGTCATGTATGATCTGCGTGGCCCGTCGAGTGACAGCCATGGAGAGGACGGAGAGTTTTAACACCAGGCATGAACTCTCAGGTGAGGAGCTGCGTACTCACTAAACAAACACAGAAGCTCAAACAGGCCGCGATGGTCTTTCTTTACCCACGAACAGGTTTGACTCTTTCTTCTTGCGTCTTCTTGCTTCCTCCCTCCGCGTGCCCTCCTTCTGTCCTGCTTGGCAGGTAAACTGATTCAGATCGACCAGAACTCCCTGCGAGCGTCGATGCGTCCGGGCTGGGAGGATTTGTTGAGGCGTTGCATTCAGATGTTCCTTCAGCACAGCGATGGGCAGCCCTGGTCACACAAACGCCACTATCATGAGGGTGGGTAACGCACGTATAAGGACTTAGTGAATTCATCTCAGTGAAATCCACATTAAAAATATCAGCTGGCAAAGGCTTTATTTAATTAACTGTATATTTATTTATCTTGGTTGTAGCTTTGTTTTTAGTTTATTGTTACTACTTATCTTTTTAGAAAGAAGACTCTTACTTATTTAAACACAAACACCTCCTGCATTACCATCTCAGTACTGATCTCATGAACAGACGGTTTCATCATATAGGAAGTGATTGATGACCTGTGTTGTGACTTAGGTCATCTTACTCTATCTGTCTGTGCAGCCTTTCTGCAGGGTCACGCAGAGACGCCCTTGTACCGCTTCTCCCTCTCTGACGGCACTCCAGTCACAGCCCAGACCAAGAGTAAGCTGTACCGTCACCCTATGAGCAACGAGCCGCAAGGCTTCATCTCCACGCACCTACTACAGAGGTCAGAAAACTGAAAATACACACACTGCATTCATACTCGGCAAAGTGCATTTCATTTATTGTACTAACAAAAAGGAGCACTTCAAGCATGTCTATGCAAGGCAGCCAAGGTATTCATGCCACATAAATAGCTCAAGTGGGAGCTGAAGTAGCTTTTATATACACCGACATCCTGTGAACAGTGAAAAGAATCCGCAGAGGAGCGAGTATTTTATATGCATTTATCTCAAGTCTACAGTCTGAGAGGTTATTGTGGGAGACAGTGCACTTTCAAGGTATGTGCTTTTTTTCAAAGCTTGTGCTAGTTTTTATTCTACTTCCACACAGGGAGCCGAATGGTTACCGCTCAGCACCGGGTGGGAGCATGATGCCGAACACGATGCGACAGCAGGGCATGGGAGGCCCCAACCCGAATGCCCAAATGAACACCGGTGGCGGAATGGGTATGGGGGGCATGAACAGGGGCTTCGGCATGAATGAGCAGAGTCACATGGGTCCGATGGGCGGCGGCTCGATGTATGGAGGAAATGGCGGAGGAGGAAGTGGAGGAGGAGGCATGGGTAACCGCATGATGCAGATGAATCAGATGGGGCACATGAATCAGATGGGTCCTATGAATCACCCAGGCCAAGGCATGCCGCAGCACCAACAGCAGCCCCCGTTTCAGAGCAGTGGCGGCTTTGGCCTCAGTGGCATGAACAGTCCCTCGGGGAGCCCGAGAATGGGCGTTCCTCAGCAGGGTCTCCTGATGTCACCTCGGAACCGGGGAAGCCCAAAAATGGGCTCCAACCAGTTCTCACCTGGAGGTAAGTCTGTTAGCGTCAAGTGTTCAGCATATTTTAATTTACTGAATTCATTGTTGAATCCAGTTAATGTGTGACTCCTCTTTCTGTTCCAGGGTTGCACTCTCCTATGAGTGGCATTGGCAGTAATGGTGGAAGTGGGGGCAGCACCACCACCTTCTCCAGCAGCTCCTTAAATGCCCTACAAGCCATCAGTGAAGGAGTAGGGAGCTCACTCCCCTCTACCCTAACATCTCCTTCTCCGGCCCACAAACCAGACAGCTCTCCCAGCATCCACTCCTCCTCCTCTTCTTCTCAGCCCAGTCAGGCAGCCAAACCAGGCCAGGAAGGCTCCAAAAGCCCAGCCGGGGGCTTAGCACCTGGACCCAGCGACCATCACCACCCCATGCACCATCACCACCATCATCAGCATCCTCAGGCTGAGAGTTCCGGAGACCGACCAGATAGCCAGGCAGCAACAGCGACTAAAGACTCTGGAGACGGAAGCAATGAAGCGGGAGCGGCTAACTCCGAACCTCCTCGCAGAGTGCCAGACAGTAAGGGACATAAGAAGCTGCTGCAGTTGCTGACGTCTCCTACAGAGGAGCTGGGAATAGGTGGCAGTGGGCCAACGGGGCCCCCTGTACCGCCCCCTCCGACCAGCAGTAACACTCCTGCGGGCTCAGACAGTAAGGATGCGACGGGAGGCATGACTAGCCCCTCATCAACTGGGGTTACCTCATCCTCTTCGGCCAGTGGAAATTCAGGCCAAGCGACAGGACCAGGGGGCGTGTCAGCATCAATGTCATCAGCCCACTATACTGGCTCGCTGCAAGAGAAGCACAAGATCCTCCACAAGCTGCTGCAGAACGGCAATACGCCAGATGAAGTGGCTAAGATCACAGCTGAGGCTACAGGCAAGGTGTCTCTCGGGGGCCAGGAGGGCGCTGAGGTTGGAACAGGAGGCTCAGGGGCCGGGTCGGGCCCTGGGTTGATCACAGATCCCAAACAGGAGCAGCATAGTCCCAAGAAGGAGAAGACCCATGCCCTCCTCCATTATCTCCTCAACAAGGATGATTCCAAAGAGCCAGTGGATGTTAAGCCCAAACTCGAAGAGCTAGACGGGAAGGGACCTGTGGGGGCTGCTGGCGGCCCACCACGGAGTATCCCTGGATCTGGGCCCGGCCCTGTACCTGAACATCCCGAGAGCAAGATCAAGTCAGAACCACCTGATGATGTAAGATTGACTGTACTGTACTATTGTCGTGACCTGACATTTAGCTTTCCATGAAGATTAATGTTTGATCTTGTCTTGTTGACTTATTGGGTAACTATTTTTATTTTATTTCTTTTTTTAGTTGCACAACCTGGAATCTATCCTGGGAGATCTGAGGAGTTCAAGCTCTGACTTTTACCCCGATCAGGCTGGAGGTGGAGGGGCCAACGACACAGGAAGCAAACCCCAGGGTTGCCTTGACGACAGCCTGCAGGGTGAGTGGTTTACAGATCAAAGCTTATGAGAAGTGACAGACGCAGAGCAGGCGTTGTAATATCATATGTGATGATATCAGGATAAAATGCCACTGAAATAGCATCTGAGCATCTCATGCTGTCATTCAGAGTTTTCTTGAACTCTTAACGTCTGTGTGGCTGTTTCCTAAACACTTCTCTTCAGCTGTACTGAAGAGGGCTCCTCCTTTGCAGCATTTTGCATGTTGCAACACTGATCCTTTGACAAAACAGTGGCAAAGAGTACAACTTCAGTTTCAAAGCCAAAAAATACAAAAGTGAAGCGAACACTATAATCTCTCTCACTGGAGTTTAGTTTAGACCATATAGAGATTTGTATTCACACGCAGCATCTGACTTTAATAAGCTGTTAAAATGTTTTATATGTCATAGCTGCTGTTTTTGAATCCTGTGAAAAAAGCTTGTATATCCTCGCTCGCTGAATAAATGACGATTAATAAAATGTGAGTGAGTCTAAATCTCTAAAAGTGTTACAAAAGTTGTCTTAAAAAGAAGAAAGAGTAAAACATCCGTCCACTTCCTCAACCGCTTGTCCAGTTTCGGGTTGAAGGCGACTGGAGCCTGTTTAATTTTTAATACTTTCAATATTAACTGCATTATTTTATTAAGTCCCTGTATTTTTTAGTGATCGGGTTAGTGGCTCCATAGTGTAGTGGTTTATACATTTGCAGAAGATCCCCGGTTTGATCCCAGGAGGAGACACAAATCCCTTTGGGGTTGCGTCGGGAAGGGCATCTGGCATAAAAACTGAAAGCAGCAGTCAAATCAAATATGTGGAGCTACCCGCTGTGGCAGCCCGCTGTGAGTAACGGAGCAGGGGGAAAATAGCTTAATTTTAGTCATTCGATTCTATTTGATTTTCTGTTGGGTTTCTCTTTATTTTCATTATTTTCTCATTTATTCATTTATGAATCCATAAAAAGAAAGCTTGTGCAACAATGGGATATCAATACTTTTCAAGACAAATATGTTATTATAGGAGCTGTTTTTTCTCATGTCATACATTTACATTTTTATAAAGCACCGAAATCTTTTTATGCTGCTTGTACAGGGAGTCCAGGTATGGGTTCAGGACCTCGGGTGCCCTTCCAGAGGGCCATGTCCATGGATGCAAAGCCTCCTGGTGGGCCTGGAGGAGGCAGACGCCCCATGCTTGTCAAGCAGGAAAACATGATGGGCAGCCCAGACAGCTATCCAGGAAACATGGGTGTGTGGCTATGTGTTTATGGAGCTCAGAATTTATTTACTCCGCACATTTCCTCTCACTCTTTCTCTGCCTCTCAGTTTTTGTTTTGTTTTTTTTGTATGTGTTCACCAGTTTCTGCCCTTGACTGTATCACAATTTAAATGGATAATATTGAGGACTAAGACTGGGCTAAACTGCTCTGTGTAACAGCTTTGATGATACTGACACACGCATGTGGTGTTTATGTGTTGCCAGGACCAATGAATAGAGGGATGGGTCCTCAGAGATCCCCCATGGGTAGTTCAGGTGAGTGGGGCATGCCCCGCACCAGTGCCAGTCCTGTGGGCTCAGCAGGATATCCACCCATGATGCGCCCGGGCATGGAGTATAACAACAACGGCAAGGGCGTAATGTCAGGGCCCATGGTCAGCCGCTCCAACAGCGTACCAGCCACAAGGTCGATGCTGCAGCAACAGCTCATGGATATGGGTACGTCTGTCATACGGGGCCCAGGCGCCGATGGTGGTAGGGAAATGTTTACAAGCACATACAGAAGGATGAAATTTTAGAAATACAAGCCAAGGAGATTGGCAGGTATATTTATACTGTGTTCACTATCTGTAATGTATATTCATAGTTTAACTTAACTATGAATAAATGAAACTTAACTTTCTGTTTGAATGATAGTGTGAGATGAAAAGTAAAGTAATTACATTTCTTGGGGGAATGTGAATGTTTCCTGCTAGAAACCTTATTAGCAGTTAAGCAGCTGACTGGCTATATAACTATACCCATGTCTTGCTGGTTTAGGAGGTTCTGTTGATATGGGCATGGGTATGAGCCCCTTCAGCCAGCAGGGCCAACCGAACCAGTCGCCCTCCTGGCCGGACACAATGATGGGCATGGAGGGAAGCAGGTCAGTGCAACACCCCTCTGGGTCTCCATTGAATTCTTATGTTCTTATGTTTTATCCTGAACCTTGTGCTGAGTTTCTCTTTTTCTGCGTTTGTTGCAGGCGGCAGTTTGGCAACACCTTAGATGATCTTCTGGTGCCTCCCACCACGAGTGAGGGTCAGAGCGATGAACGGGCGCTTTTGGACCAGCTAGACTCCCTGCTGAACAATACAGATGGCATCGCTTTGGAGGAGATAGACAGAGCTCTGGGCATCCCAGACCTCGTCAGCCAGGTTAGAAAACAATAAAAGGACAACATGTTCACCCCTGTGCTCTTCCAGACCTCTCAATATGTGATGTAAAAGGAGAAAAATATCATTGCTTGCATGTGAGTGTAGCATTCATCTTTGCATTTGATATTTCAGTCGTGACTCACCCTGTTCAATCTGTTCCCTTACTGAAAGGTAACAGATGAGCCCAGAGGGATCAGTCTGTGCACTTAGAAAAAGATAATTACAGAGCAAACCAATTGGAAACCAATTGGAAGTTTGACAGACTTCTCTTTCTGTCCTCTTGTCCTATCTCCTCCAGACACAGGGAGCAGAGCAGCAGCTTGAACCTTTTCCAGGGCAGGATCCGTCCATGGTAGTGGACCAGAAGCCTCTCTATGGGCAGGGCTATCCTGGACCTCCTACTATGCCTATGCAGCCTGGCTATGGAGGGAACCCTATGCAGGGTCAGGCCCAGCAGGGGGGATTTGGGCCCATGCTCTCACAAATGGGCCAAGGCGGCAGTTTCCCCGCTATGGGTGGAATGGTGGGCATGGGCCACCCTCGTGCCAACATGATGCGACCCAGGATGATGAGTGCAAACAAACCAATGAGACTCCAGCTGCAACAGAGACTGCAGGGACAACAGGTGTGACGACAAGACCATCATGATTTGTTTTACAGGCAAATTAACTTGGGTCAGATTTGTCCCAGTATTGTAGTTTTTGTGATACAAACAGGATATGCAGTATGTTTAAATTAGAACGACAAACGCAAGTGTACCATTATGCAAATAAAGTCAGTGGTGGTCTTACCTTGGAAAATTGGAAACCTGTATTTGCTGTGGATAGTTTTGTCCAATTTGAAATTTGGAGCTTCCTCGCTCTTGCAGCTTCCCCCTGCAGGCCAAAGACATGCTTGTTAGGTTAACTGGTAACCAAAAGTTGGCCATAGATGTAAATATTAAGTCTGTCTCTCTGTGTTGGAGCTCTGTGTTAATATTTGCTTTTGTCATCTTGTCATCCTGCATTTTTGTTTTTTCCTGAAGTTCATGAATCAGACACGGCAGGGCATGGCCTTGAAAATGGAGAACCCAGGAGGAAACCCTGGCATGAGGCCTGGCATGCAACCTGGCATGGGAGGACAGGTAGATGTCAAAAACCCGTTTGGTTACATCTAAGTGAAAATGATTTTAATGTGACTGCAGTTACCTGTCATACTTTTATTAATGACTAAATAAACACACAAAAAGGTGTTTATGTACCAAGCAAATAGATATAACGGCTGACGCAGTAGCTGCAGAGTTACTGTGTGCAAGCTCAGACCTTTTGTGTGTGCACAGTTTTTTAAATGTGGCACTGTGTTATAATAAATCACCCTTTTTGCATCTTTTTCTTCTTAACCATCGACACAAATTTTGTTAATTTAGCCACGTGCAGACTTTCAGCCTTAATTTGGGGTTGAAAAAAAGTATTACAGTGACCTCTGATGAGTTGCAGCAATTTTAGACCCAGTCTATTATTGAAGCATTGTTGCAGTTTTCAAGTGCTACATCTTTAATAGTGTAATTGACTGTTGTAGTTTAGTAAAATTTAGGAAAATATTATTACACCGTGTCCATTTTCCCATCAGTTTTAACACATTCTTCATCACATATTTTCAGAAAGGTCTAAATATGACTACAGCAGGTGACAGTTCTCCTCTGGATATGTGATTATCTATTTATTTTCTCCAGCCGAGCTTCTTGAACGCTCAGATGATGGCTCAACGAAGCAGGGAGATGGTCACCATGCAGATGAGGAGGCAACGCATGATGATGCTGATGCAGCAGCAACAGCAACAGCAGGCGGCGGCGGCAGCTGCTGCGGCTGCCGGAGGGTTCAGCCCTCCTCCCAACGTTACAGCTCCTGGCGGTATGGACAACCCTATGGGAGGGCCAACCATGGGCCAGCCGGGCCCCCAGCAGTTTGGCTATGGTGGCAACTATGGTGAGTCTAATTAACTGCTTTCTAGGCAGAATACTGCTGCTCCCTGGTGGTGAGTGCTGGTACTGTATTTATCAACTGTGCCTTGAACATTACTGGTACCTAAACAATAGTGGAGAGAAGTTGAAGCTTGATGATTTCCCCACAGGGATGGGCCAGCAAGGAGACCCCTCTTTTGGCCCCTCAGGTGGAAGTCCTCCTAATGCCATGATGCCTGGCCGCCTGGGGCCTCAAAATCCCATGATGCAACAGCACCCACAGGGTGGCCCCATGTACCAAGGTGCTGATATGAAAGGCTGGTCACAGGGAGGCATGGGTCGCAACAGGTACGACACATTTACTCCCCTACATCTCGCTGTCAGGATGAGGGGAGAGGGATGGGCATAGTTTCTGTTCTTCTCTTGTTGAAGAGGAACAGTTTAACTCTTCTTCCTTCTGTCACCAGTTCGTACCCTCAGCAACAGTTTGCGCAGCAGGGACCTCCAGGGCAACAGCAGTTTGGCCAGCAGGGGAATCCAGGGCAGTATGGAGGCATGATGATGAACGGGGGCATGCCGCCTAGTGGAGGAGGAGGTCACATGGGGCAAATGGGTATGAACCCAATGGTGATGGGACGAATGCCGATGGGGCCTGATCAGGTATGTTCAGAGGGTGTGAGAAGCTAAAGAACAGGCTCACATGTGTTAAAGGCTTATTAACTGCTGACTAAAGAAGTCCTCTTATTCATAGTATACATAGTTTTTACAGCACAGGGAAGTGAAGCTTAAACTCTAAGCTTATTTTAAACGTATAGAAACATTAATGTCGTCACTTATGGTTCTCAAACTCTTATAAGTACCTGCAGATCTGACTGACTGCTACAGTTTCTTTGAAGATCCAACTAGAAGTCCCGAGAAGCAAACTGAGCCCAAAATCTTATCTTTGTGCAGATTTCTTAAGCAAAGCTCACTTGATCAAGATGCATGCCTCCACCTTCTTGTTTCTGTAACACAAATAAATCCCAGAGTCCTTTGCACTTTATATGAAAAGGTGTGACGGTCCTCTTTGTTGCATATTTGTCAAAACGAGCTCCTTACCTCCGCTCTTGTATCTCACATACTAGAAAAACATTATATTGTCAAGTCTTAGAATACCTTTGCTCTGTAAGAGTCACAGTCCAGAATTACCTTTATTTATTCATTATTCACAATTTCAACAGGGCAGAAATTAATAAACGGCCACTTTAAATGACAGACACCAATGACTATATATAAGTATGTAAGTATTTTTTAGGACAGACTTGACTGAACCTGTCGTGTCTCTTTCTAGCAGGTGTTTTGTGGAAAACTTGTTGATTGCACTTCCCTGTCTCATTTTCTCTCTTCTCTGCCTCTGCTGTACGTTTAGAAATACTGCTGAACATCGTGGCAGACTCCTTTGTCTCACTGTGATCACCATTCAGAGACGGCAGACGGCTGCAGCACCGCGGTGTGTGGGGCAGACTGGGCGATGTTAGTCTGTGCTGTGCTGTACTCCCACCAGGTGGGGGCGTGAACTTCCCTTTGGACTCGTGGCCAGTACCGTCAGTCTGGCAACCTGCGGAAACACAGACTCTGTCACATACATGAAAACACACAGCGATCATAAAAAAACAAAAAAAAATCAGAAACACTGTGACTTCTTTACACACAGATACATAACGATGGTCATACAGACACCTTTGCGATTCCTCTAACAGACCTTAGTATAATATCCCCCTCTTTGTGAGCAGCGTGTGCGTGCCCACGCCGAACGCACTCGCCGGACCAAGCGGTGAAGGTGGACGGACGCTCGAGTGAAACCACGTGGACAAACGTGTTGTGACATCCTCTCCTTTGTCGAATGTACCATGAAGCTGTATTCAGATCTGAAAAGATTGCTCTCTCGTTTCTGAACTCTTCGGGATGTTTTTTAATCCGCCGTCTTTCTGCTGCTCCTGGAGGATCTCTGTCAAAGCGGTTCTAGATGACGAGCCGTCAGATTGTGACACTCACACGAATGTGATTAAGCAGTAGCACATTGTTTCATTCCCTGGGACGCCCCTGGGCTAAAGTACGACTGAATTCCTTGTTGGCTGATTGCACTTTAAGGAAAAGCCAACATCAAAAGGATTGTGGCAATATAGAGGCCTTTACCCGAGAATTAACGCATAGCAGCAGACATCTTCTGTTTATTTTTGTGTGCGTTGTTCTTCAGGGTTTCCTATCTAAGAAAAGGCGCTGTTGATTGGAAATGGGTAACCTTGATGCTCTTTGTTCATTAGTGGGAACCAGTAGAAAGGCAGTAAGCACAGATTTGATCCAATACACTCGTATATAGTGTGCGGATTTATTAATATGACAATTTTTAAGCCACTTTAAAGTCACTCTTGGAACAAAGAGTCTTCTATTAAAATTCAAACACTCCACTTATATTTCTACAGAGTCATAAGGTGATCATTTACATTGAGGAGGTGATTTTTAGCTCAAAGTGATTCAGATATTTTGGTTACCTTGCACCCGTTTTCAGTGCTACTAGTAAGTAAATCAAAAATGGATTGCCAGTTATGAAATTATGCCTAGATTACCTAACATTTTAAAAGAAAGTGTTAGATTTGAGTGTAGGTGTGCATATTTCTAGCAATAATCCTTCCTCCTGGTTTTCCTCTGAGGACAAAGCTGAAGCATTGTTTACTCAAAGCGATGGTACTGCAGTATTAGACATGGTGTCTTGTTAGGAGCTTTTCTTTTCCTTTCGTCTGTGAATATGAATTGTAAATATGCTTCAAATGTACTATATATAAATATATATATGCTTTTGTAGGTCACATACTGTTTTTTGCACAGCTTGTAAGGCTTGATATTTAAAAGTGTAATTTTCTTATTCTGTCATGGCTCGGCTTTTATTTTCAATACTTTAACCATCGGTTTGGAAAGGAAGGGCCTCTTTTTGTAAGCAGTACGTGTACGTGTGACTTTCTTTCATACTGCCACTTTCCCTCTCTCAGAACGCACCTTTATTTTTATTTTGTGATTTCCGAATCAAGAACTTCTCTTTATTTTTCCGAGGACATAGTCTTAGCTAAAGAGGTGCTAGTGGGTTAACTTTTTTTTTTTTAAAGTAAATTATATTTCTTTTAATTAAAACAAAACAATTGCCTATATAAAAAGAGTTGACACATGATTGTGTTAGGCTTCAAGAGGCCCAGATGTCTTACCGGTATGTGAGGTGTGTATTCTCTGTACTTAACCTCAAGCTTCCATTTCTGACTTGTTTTCCCCTCCTGAGGTTTCTGTGCTTTCAGTTTCGTTCAGCCTCATATACGAGACTTTGGAAATCAGTCCCGCTGTGTCCGTAAGCCTGTGCGGTTTGTCCGCAGATATTTAATCATGACGAAAGCAACAAACAGAAGGAAGGAGATTTAAATCCCCTGATTATCTGCCACTGTCTTGGCAGGGTGTTTTTTAATTTTACATTCAAGTTTTGAACTTTATTTCTGATGTGTTTCCTGTGGAACTTTCTGTTGAGAAATCTACCTTTGAAAACACGCTCAACCCAAAGATTTCTGTTTGTCATTCTGCAGTGCGTAGACACAGTTCCTGATGTAGATTGTGCAAGTACTCATGTGTGCTTTTACTGTTGCACATTACCTATAATATACATTGAGCTGAATATGTTTAATTGCATATATTATATCCCCCATCTGTATGAAATAGAGTAGACATGAGTCTGGTTCTGCTGAGGTGCTTTCGGTTTTTGTTTGTGATCGTTTCTTCCTTTCTGTAGACCTTATGGCCAGTTGAATCGTGGTGCTGCAAATTTCACACAGGAGAATGTTTTTAAGCTGGGAAAGGGAGGCTTCATTCATGATTGATGTCATTTATGTCTCAGAATAATAGCCTGGATTTCTTTTTTTCTAAAACCCTTGTCTCTCGATGAAGAATATGAAAGACTTATCCACAAACATTTCAAACAAAACATCTGTGTTTCTGCTTTAACGGAAAGGAACTCCTCTCAGTGCTTCATTGGAGCTTAAAGAAAAGAGAAAACACATCTGGGAATCATACAGTCATTAATACAGGATGTAAAATACTGTTGCATTTTTCTTACCTTGTTTCTTGATGTTAATATTGATGTAAATACAAATTTATATTTAAACATTACAGTGGCTCTGCTGTGTTTGCTTTTGTGCACGACTCATCAGTCTTCACGCCCTGCAGCAACAATCCAGACTTACAGAAAGCGCTGAAACTGTTTCTGCTGCAGTATCTGAGCCTTTCAGGAGCTACAAGTGTATGTTACAAGCAGACGTTCTTCTGGTCCAAGTATTAATGAGACGTGAGTCTGTGTGGAGGAGGGGAGGTGAGTGTGTCTTTGTGTGGATGAGAGCTATCAACATGTAGTGGGGGATTCGGGCGTTTGGGTGGCCATTCCTCTAAAACAAAAGACGAGAGCTTCTTCTCATTTACGTCTCGCTTTCATCTGCAGGGATGTTTCCTGCAAGAGCCCCGCCGCTCTCTCAAACGTGTGAGCTTTTGTCATGTACCATCCCGCTTTCTTCCCTCATCTTAATTATCCACCCCCACCCTCTAATGAAAGAATCACACACACACATCAGGCAAGGCCATCCGATCCCCACGAGTGCTGCAGCTTCTGTTACTGTACAGAAACTTTAAAAGACTCTATCCGCCTTTTAGAGCTTTAAATAACTTTCACTTGATTGACTTCCTGCTGTGGGGTGACTCATTCACCCTTTTAAATTCTCCAACAACTGCAAGTCTGAAATGCAAAGCATTTTCTTAACGTTTCCCTTCAGTTTTAAGGTAAGGTAACAATCAATCAGAGCTACGAGGGATTTTATTTATCCCTCGTAGCTCTGAATCATCACACAATCACGCCATCTGTAACCAATAGCCATTTATAATATGTAAGTTTTGTTTTTATTAGATTATTCTCCCACTTCTTATCGATCTATGAACAAAGGAAAAAATCATTCTAACGAAAAACTCCTTAGAATATTTACAGTTTTTACAGCGAGGTCCTTTTTGCCTTTCTGCAAAATATACTACTTCTGATGATTCAGACCTCAGAGGGTTAAATAAATACGCAGTGTTTCAGTTGGAGAAATGGGTGATCAGCAGGTTGGAGATGTGAAGGTCTCCTCTACTCTTTATGAAACTTCGTCCACCGGTTAATGATTTCCAGGGGATGACTTCCAGCGGATGCATGTTAATGAAGTTACTCGGAATGGGGAACTATTGGGTGCAGTGAATTGCTTCACAGCACCGCCAGCACTTCTGTGGAGTGTTAGTTTGGGTCAAACAGTCAGGACAGTTAGAGCTTTTGTAGTGGGGGAGGAACTTGGCATATTTTAGCTTAATCGAGAACAAATTTCCTTAATAGTATTTTATCTCTTGTAAATTATACAGTAGCACCATTTTTGGCTGCTTCACTCGCGGAGGCTGGTTTTGCTAAAACCTTAATTGCGAACTTTAGTTCAAAACAATTCTTCCTTAAAGCCATGCTGTGGGAATCTTGCCATACGAAAAAGTCCAAAGTTTTTTACAAACTGCCGGTTTTATGTGTATTTTTGGTTAATTGTCATTCTCATCACTGTTTTCCTCGCACCAACTTTCTCCGAAGCTTCAAGTCAAACGCATTCTCAGGCGCGCACACGATCCGGTTTTTCCTGGAGACATTTGGTCCCCAAATTATCCGGCTGTTCCGTTTCATCATTTCACTGACCAAGTTGGGGGTTTCCTGTGTGTGTGTGTGTGTGTGTGTGTGTGTGTGTGTGTGTGTGTGTGTGTGTGTGTGTGTG